>NW_017729022.1:187608978-187609601 GCF_001723915.1 Gavialis gangeticus | reverse complement strand
AGAGCCCACGGTAGGCGGCAGCACCAGGGCGGGGCCCCTGGCAGCTGTACTCCACGTCTGCATCACCATGCCTGCAGAGGTGTGCATGCTGCTTTGCTCCCTGGAGGTGCTGCTCTGTGCAGCTACCTCGCGCCTGCCTTACACAAACGCTGGCACAAATGCCAGCACGCCCTTACAGAGTGCGTCTGTTTGCGCACGCTGCCCGTGTGTGCGTCTCGGGAGTGCGGCTCCCTGTCAGGCAAGCTAAGGCGGCACTGAAGGGCTTCCTCTCTGGATCCACCTCAGCTGTGCCGTTTCCTCTGCCCCACTTACCTTAGGGGGAATCAGCTGTTGCTGCCCCCGCCGCTGTCTCCTCTGCTGCTGCTGCTGCTACCTCCACCGCCGAGGTAAGGGGGTACTTGTGTGAGTGGCACACGTGCACCCTGCTCCCTCCGCTCCTACTCCCCAACCAATTCTTCACCTCCATTTTCATGTGCAGGGACCGGGACTTCCCCACTGTGATGCAAGATGGACTCGAGGGGAATGCCTCCAGACCTCAGGTTGGGGAGGACCGGGTTAGAGAGCTTCTGGAGGGGCTGGACGTGTTCAAGTCAGCGGGTCCAGTTGCTCTCCACCCCAGGGTG
>NW_017729022.1:187601561-187608763 GCF_001723915.1 Gavialis gangeticus | reverse complement strand
AGGGTCCAGAGGAGGGCCACCCGCATGATCCGGGGACAACAGGGCAGACCCTACACTGAAAGACTGCGGGACCTGAACCTGTTCAGCCTTCACAAGAGAAGGCTGAGGGGGGACCTGGTGACTATCTATAAACTCACTAGGGGGGACCAGAAGGGTTTGGGGGAGACACAGTTTCCCCTAGCGCCCTCTGGCATAACAAGGAATAATGGACACAAATTATTGGAGAGTAGGTTTAGATTAGACATCCGCAAGGACTACTTCACAGTTAGGGCAGCTAGGAGCTGGAACCAACTTCCAAGGGAAGTGGTGCTGGCTCCTACCCTGGGGGTCTTTAAGAAGAGGCTTGATGTCTACCTGGCTGGACTCATTTGAGCCCAGTTTTCTCTCCTGCCCAGGCGGGGGGTCGGACTTGAAGATCTACAAGGTCCCTTCCGACCTTACTTCTACGATTCTATGAGTCTATGACATTGGGCTAATTATCAGTCACACAAAGGGTATGCTTATAAGTGCTCCCATGATGCTTCTGAAAGTACTGCTGAAAAGCACTTTCCTCTGCCTGCTCTGGGGGGTGGAAGCTAGGAATGGTCCATGAAGAGGGAAGCAGGGAGGGGAGAGCTGGTGTTCTTGAGATCTCCATCATGCTTCAGGAGCACTGCCTCCTTTCTGGGTTCAGCTTGTGCAGGACAGGAGCAAGTGGGTGAACTGTGTTGTTCAGTGATCCTTTCAGGCACATCATTGAAGTGGTAGAAAGACTCTCTGTAGACCCATTTCATGGCACTGTCATGGCAGGCTTTTGAGTAACTAAGAATTGGAATCATAAAGTAGCTCTGCAGATGCACGAGCCTGAGAAGACCTGCATTTTTTCTGCATCCAAATGAGCATATTTGTGAGGTTTGTGGTGCCTCAGACTGCATGTTCAGGTGTTCCCCACATTGCTACCTTGCAGTGTAGGGGTTTTTTTTTGCCCTTGGGAGATCCCAGGGTCAAAAAAAACCATGTGGAAAGGAAGTGGGGTGGTGCATGTGGCATCAGTGTATGCTGCTTAAAACCAGACCCTGTTTGGGCAGAGCCACAGTCCAGCTGTGGGCCAGGTTCCCAGCTTCAGGAGCACCACAGCTGCAGCTTCCCTGGCCCCCAGGTAAGACTGCTGGAGGCAGCACAGTTGCTGGCCCCAGCCACCCCTACCCTACATGGGGGTCACGTGCTTCATGCCAGAGGACGTGTAGCATGGGCGTTCCCTGGGGACAAGTAGCAGCAGCACAAGGTGCACACACTTACTGCACAGTAAACCTGCAGGGTGTGCTTCTGCTTCTTGTCCCCAGGGAAACAAATGCCCATGCTCGTGTGAACATGGCCTTTGAGTCTGGAAAAGCTGGCAAACATCTGAGGGTCTGAACTCTTTGTGGCGATCTCATAAAAGCAGGAATTGCCAGAAAGCCCTAATTTCAATTGGCACTTCATAGCTCATACAGATGGCATGATTCTTGTTCAGAAAAACTATTGGAAGTGCAGGCATGTGCAAGCATTTAAACTTAATGAAAGAGGTACATTATCTGAGGAACTGGTTCATTCCAGGCTTAATGCTAGTATTGTTTTAGAGCATGAGCTTGTGTCAGAACTCATTTTATTAGCAAAGGCATTTCTGTTCCTTGTACGCATCTACTGATGTGTGAGGATGTTGGTAAGTGTGGACCTGTCTCTGAATCTCATACACTAGACGGGCTCAGCTCTAATGCTTCATATGCTTTCAATAGGAGATGCAATGGCAGTGGTTCTCAATATTTTCAGACTCCACATGCCACTTGGTAACTTTTGTGAATTGGCACCCCATTTAAAAACCCAACTTATTGCTTACCACCTTGCTCAGGGGCCAGGTAATATAGGTAAGGGCATTGGTGATGCATAGGGGGTGCACATGGGTGCATGTGCACCCCATGAGATTGGCTCTGCACCCCTTGAAAGCACCAGCCACAAAACCAGAAGTGCTGGTGGAAGTGCACTTCCAGATCACTGCTGGTGGTTCTGGGCTTGGCACTTGGCCACAGGGGAACCCCCTGGTTGGTGATCAGTCACAGGGGGACCCCCCCATTGGTGATGGGAGGTACCAGTCACCCATGGTAAGGGAAGGAACAGCCAGGCAGGGACAAGCCGGTGCTTGCAGAAGGGCTGGGCAAGGCAGCTGACTGAACCTGAGCCTGTGCTTATCTCCTCACACCTCCTGGTTCCTTTTAAAGGATAATGTGCCACTCTGGCACCCTATTTGAGAAGCACTGTGCTATGCCAACGGAGTGACAATTAGCTGCTTCCTCTTGTGCTGGTTTTAGAATCTTAGAAAAGTAAGGCTGGAAGGGATCTCAAAAGGTCATCTACATTCAGACTCCTGCTCAAGGAAGGACCATCCCTATCTAAACCAGTCTAGACAAACGTTTGTCTAACCTACTCTTAAAAGCTCCAAGAACAAGTTTTGGTACAGGCATTTGAGAAACGCATGATGCTACTTCTTCTGTATGCTCTTCACAGTTAAAAGCAAAGGATAGGGCTCGTCCATGTTACACCTCTCCTGTTACCACGTTACACTTTTCCTGTGTCCACGTGACAAAACTCACCATTAAGCTAGCTAAATAGTGTCTGTTAGCTGATTTTATCATTTTAGATTTTTTTTATCGTGGTAATTTAAAACATCTCTGACATTTTATTTTTAGCTCCTGAATTTCTTCCATGAGTTTTTTTTAATCATTTAAAATTTTCAACGGGGATCTGACTTACACCTGAAAACTTGATTTTCCCTGTTTTGCAAATATTACACCACCAGGTGCTGCTTGGGTTCACTCAATACGACACGGAAATCCATTGAATCTCTATTGTAACACTTCAAAAAGATGCCAGGGGCTAATCTTGCAAATTTTTACTGGTGATTTAGTTCAAGGTTTAGATTAATGAAAAGTACAACTTTTTTGGATTCCCCAAAAAATTGTTCCCTGTGATCGCATGTACTTCATGGCAAAGATTAAACTGTTATGGGTTAGGCAGTCCAAGACTCAGGCTAATTAAAATTACTTTTTGCCCGACTGGGTTTTTGGTTTTTGGTTTGGCAGGGCTGGGGGACAGGCCAGGAGTGAGGGAGACCGACAGGGCTCGGAGGGTAGGGGTAACCCAGGTGATAAATGTAACCTGGGTGGTACTCAGATGAGGTACCCCTCTCCAACTGAAGGGATTTAGCAGGTGTTCATTCACTATGGGAGGGGTAGCTGCTTATGGGGGAACAGCTCTCCTCCTATCCCCTATAGAGTAGAGCTGAGATCAGTTGGAATGTAACCATATACCAGTTTAATAGGGAAAGAACAGGGTGGAATATAACATATATGCAGGGGGCAAGGGGACCCTGAAAGATAATGGTACATTCCCCTGGGCACCTGAGAGAGGGGGGGAACTGGGGAGTAGAGGGAAGTCAAAGGGAGTTTAGGTGAACATACACATATAATAGAGACAAATCAACAACAGACTTGAGGTGCAGGGTTCACAAAATATACGATGCAGGGTTTCCCAAAATATGATGCGCAGATCCCACAAAATTTGAGGCATAGGCATCCCAGTGGGGTGGGGTAAAAGAGGTGAGGGGGACCCACTCCCCCAGAGCCTGGCATGCACAAACTATGCTTTGGGCTAGGCAGGACTCTGGTCATGGTACTTTGGGACAGTCCTGCAGTGGCATGGACAGGAAGTTGGGGTGCACCCTGCCCTGGCTGGCCACCAAACCGTTGCCAAGCCCGGTCTTTCTCCGGTCTTTCTTGCTTCATCCCCCCCCCGGCTCCTGCTTTTTTACAGCACCTATTTTAAAGCCCAAAATGGGGTTCTAGCCAAGCTATAGGCACTCTTGCTCCCTCATAGACTTTGGCAATTAATGAAGTTGCCAGCATTGCTGGGTGACAGGGAAACTACCCATGCCAGTGCTGCCCTTGCAGCCTTTGCCACTCTTTGGCACCACGCAGCCCATTGGGCTTTCCAATGGGGGTACACACCAGAGGCTTCATGCCTCATCTGTCAGCTTTGCTGAGGTGCTGGTTTCAGAGTGACCATACTGGTCACCCAGGCAGGTCCCTCATTGCCAGGACAGCTCCACCTGACACCAACCACAGTAGCAGACCATGGTACTGTCTCCTCAGCTCTCCGGACAAAACTGTGTCAACCCAGGACTAACTTAGGTGCACCTAGCTCTGGAGTGTAACAGCCACGTATAACAATGTATGGTGAGAGCTGTGATGAAATGTTATATGTGGCCATTGCACCCAGCTCTGGGGTGTCTCTCAGTCCTCCCCATACACTGTTATATTTAGCAGTTACACCCCAGAGCTGGGTGCATTTCTGCCCTCCCCATACACTGTTATATGTGGCTGTTACACCCCAGAGCTGGAATCACCCCACGCCATGCCTCTGGCACTGGGTACTCTTCTGGACACCCTGACCATTTGGGCTTTCCTGGGAAAGATTTCCAGCTGTCATCCCAGCCCCCAAGCCAGTTCCTTATTCAAGCCCATATACTTAGTATAGTGTGCATGGGGGCTGTGAGTTGGCACCCTGGCATGAGTAAACAGCGCTTTGGGCCTGGCAAGACCAGAGTCAGAGATGTCTGAGAGAATTCCCCAGTGGCACAGAGTCATGGTAAGAAGGATTTCCATCTCTAATCCCAGCCCAAAAGAAATTCCTTATTTGAGCCCATATCCTTATTATGGTGTACATGGAGGGCTGACAATCAGGCAATGCTTTGGACTGCACAAGACTCTGGTCAGAGGTATCCAGGAGAGTCCCCTGGTGGTACACAGGCATGGTGAATGCAGGATATTAATTTACATATTATTTGGTAAATATGCATAGCTGATGAAATTGTCTCTCTTTAGAATGTGTAATTCATTAATAAGAAGTTTTTATTGGGTATAGATCAGCTTTGAAAAAGGAACCGGGAACCAGGGATAAGAACCTGGGACTTAAAGGAACAAACTGCAGCCTCATGAACCATAGCATGTAGCCTTGGTGTTGCCCACCCCAAAAAAGTGGATAGTGAGAAGGCCAGTCACTGCCAGCTACGGTTCCCTGCCCTACACCACCTGGGGCAGTGGGTGGGGAGGGGGCTGTGTGGTGCAGATGTTCCTTGACCTTCAGTAGAGGCAGGCGGTTTGAAATTTGGGGAGCAAACCCTAGCATGTGCCCTGGGGCACCCCAAAATAGTGGATGGTGATAGCAGGCCACTCATTGCAAGGAGGGGGTCACCCATGGCCCCAGTCCCATGTGGAGGGGGGACTGGAAGGGAATTTTGCAAGTGAAATGTTCCTGGGACCACAGAAATGTGGGGGGGTGGGTGACTGATGAAGAGGGCAAATAAAATGCATGGCTTGCCAAGTGCAAGTCACAGCTAAGCAGGCTTTTGCCAATTATGGAAGAGAACCCTAACATGTAGCATTGGGTGCATGTGGTATGAGTCCGGTAGCTCTGGGTAATTAATCATGGAATAGGCTTTTGGCATACCGGAAGGTAATGCAGGAATGAGGATTTGTCTTTGTGTACTGCTTGCTAATAGAGGGCATGGCTTCCTCTGTTCCTAACGGGGCAAGTGACAAGAAACCAATAATATTGCTGGCCCTAGAACAGTCACATCTATAGGAAACTATATGGTTTATTGAACTGGGCTGGTGTCTGTTCAAACTCCTGGAAAACCAGGTTCAGAGGTCTGCCTCAAGGCACAGGCTGATGAGAGCTGTAACCTGAGCTGCGGGGGAACTGGATTTGATATGCAAATAGGGTTACTGTGAAATGTTGATAGAACAATGTATTGTCAGATTTGAAGACTCCCCCCAAAAAGCAGACCCTGGGTTCTTGGACTCTGCAGCATAACACAACAAAGCCATGTATGAAAATAAAAAATAAAAATAAAATTGCTCAATCAAAAAGAGTGTGATCACTGATATCTCACGCTTTGGGGTGCCTCTCACTTCCAACCTGCAGCCCCTGCCCCCCCAGCACTGCCACTGCCCTTCACTCCCAACCCACAGCCTCTACCCCCCAGCCCTGCTGGTACCCTCGTCCAGGACCTGAGGGCCCCAGCCAAAGACCAGCTTCACTGGAGCACTGTTAATGCAGAGAAAGCAATTCAAAGGGGGTCTGGGTTTTTGGGTGTAGCGTGTTGGTCTAAGGAAATAGGCAGGCAAGGGTCTTTGAATAGATGTGATATCTTTTATCAGACCAACAGAGTAGTTGGGAAAAAGGTCTTGGCAAGCTTTCGGGTGCAGTCACCTTTCTTCAGGCATGGGGAGTCTCTACTTACCTGAGACTCAAAGAAATAAAAGAAGCTAAAAGTGTGGCAGGATGTCAGCGAAAATGTAAATAGGCTCGGCACTCCAGGATTTGGCCAGAGTCACTCAACTGGTTTTCCAGGTTCTGTTGAGGAATATTAAGGTAATGGTCTGAGGGGGGATGGGAAATGGTCCTTTCCAGTCCTACAGGAGGCACAATATACAGCTATCACACAGAAAAGACTATCATGCTTTACAGACAAGCCACTGCCCCACATCCCTGCCGGTGCCCCTCAGCCCCCTCACTCCTGCTGGGGTGGCCCTAGCTCTGGGGTGTAATGGCCACATATAACAGTGCATGGGAAGCGTAGAGATATGCCCAGCTCTGGGGTGTAACAGCTCCACATAACAGTGTATGGGGAGGGCTGAGATACACCCCAGGGCTGGGTGCAGTGGCCACATACAACACTTTAGCGCAGACAGCACCATACACTGTTATACATGGACATTACAACCCAGAGCTGGGTGCATCACAGAAACCAATCCTCTCCAAGACTGCATGACTCTCCTCTCCCTGCAGTGGCCTGCGGGTTGTGATACGAGTGCATGGGGGCTGGTGGTTGGCATGGGCGGCATCCCCTCCCCCCCAGCCCTGCCTGTGTCCCTCAATCTGAACCTGAAGCCCCTCGCCCCACCAGCCCTGCCAATGCCTCTCATTCCTAGCTAATCTGCAGCCTTCACTCCTGACCCGCAGCACCCTCCACTCCCAGAAAGATGCAGCAGTATGACTGTCAGGCAGAGCAATGGCAAGCAGAGGGTGGCTAAAGGAGGACAGGGACATACTGCTGGGGACAAAAATAGGCTTAAAAGGAACAGGAGTACCAGAGAAGAGGGGCAAGCTTGGGGGGGGGGAGGGAG
>NW_017729022.1:187594485-187596561 GCF_001723915.1 Gavialis gangeticus | reverse complement strand
ATAGAGGACAGGAGGGGAAACAAGTATTGAAGGGATCTGGTTATAGGCTGGGGGGATATGACTGCAGGCAATGATGATCTGCCAATGTAGCAGTTAAAGGACTGACATGCTAATAGACTAAGTGATAAGAAAATTCCTTTAATTGAGCCTGGGCTTTTTCTTTCTTCACCTCAACACACACCATACCCCTGCTGTGTGGGGGTGTTAGCTCATGCTGGCCACTCTGTAGTGATAGTGGGGGGTGGGGAGGAGAGGGAGTTGGAGTAGGCTGATTATAGCCCCCCAACCTGACTTTGGGGGAAGCTGCCCTGGGCACGGGGATCTCTGGTAGCCACGGAATCTTAATCAACCTTGAAAAAATCCTGATTTCTGACGTGAGTTAACAAATGACAGACAGGAGACACAGGATTGTTTCTGTTTTACATAAAAATTCCTGTAGTAATATTTCCATTCAGGCTTTAGCTTGGTACTCAGATGCCAGAGGGGGAGGCAGCCAGACCCTTTGTGTACCCTTGTGTAGCCTTAAGTGTACCCCACACCCAGAGCCCAGAGCCTGGTGCAACAAGCGTGCAGAAAAAGTGGGGGACAGAACTGCTTTGGGACCAGGCTTGGGTAGGGGGGCAGCCCCTTTGGGAGGCCTGCAGTACAGACTCCCAAGCCAATCCAGACTTGTGAGGGGGAGGCAGGCAGGCTTACTTTTGCAGACCTTTGCATGAAATGATTTCCCTCCCCAACCAGCAGCAACTCATGCAACAAGCAACAAGCACCCAGAAAAAAGCAGGATGCCTTGCTGGGGAGGTGGGCACCACTGCCTATTGAACTCAACCCTCCCCCCGCATTTGCATGTCTCAAGCAAAACTGCCAACAATTTCCCCTGCAAAAGCAACCTGGCACGAACCAAGAAAATAAACCAACCAAAATATCAAATCTTGTCCTAAAACACCACTGGGCAGTAAAGTAGTACTGAAAGGGCAGGAGGGTAAAATTGTTCCGATGTGCCCCCCAGGGTAGTTTACTAATTATAGCATAATAAGTCATTGTGTGGTAAATCATGTCCATGTTACTTATATAGCTGTCTTAAACTAAGAAAGAAAAATTAAATCAGGAACATTTTTAGCTACTAAATGCCGAGTACGTGTACAATGGCCCTTAGAGAATACTATTATGTTTTGTAACACTGTAGCATGCTAAAGGGGATCATAGAAAAAAGAGAGTAACTGAAACCTTAATGCTAATTTCCTGACGAGAGAGTAAATGTGTTGAAGGGAAATTCAACCACTTGAAAAGGGAATTTCAAGTGGAAAGATTACCAAAGGCAGTTTGAAAGGTAGATGAAAGAAAGCAGACAAATGGCAGACACCTCTGTCCCCATTCTAGTCAAGCTGATGTTAATATGGCTTTTGGCAAGTCAGAGCCATTAAGGAAAAAGATGAGATGATTACATACCTTGGGGACCCAGATGCTATGGTCTGAAACAACGAAAAAGTGGAAAAGATCATTCTGTTGCAAAATTAAAATAACTATCACATGTCATTTATTAAAATGAAAGACACAAAGAGAAAAAAATGGAAATATGAATGTATGGTCATAGACTGCCAAGGGAAAATTTTGGGTGCGTTTGTAGTTTCTAAAAACTCTGCTGTGACTAAGTCAAACGAGATACAGGAGTAACAGTCTGAATCCCTCCTTCAGAGACATCAAAATCATCCATGCAGAGTCATATTTGCTTCCAGTCTCTTTCATTGCAATTAGATGAGCAGGAGTGCAAACTAGGAGTCATCATTTCTCTCTTCATATACTTTTCCTTTTTTGCAATTAACTTCTACTTCTGTCTCTTTTCCTCCTGCTATTACATATTTTCCATAGCCCCATTCCACCTTACCTCTAAAAATCCAACAGGGACAAACTACTTCCAAAGACACTCCTCTTTATTCAGTAGGGCCCTTGCAGGTGCCAATTTAGCTCTAAGAAATGGGTGCTTATTGACTGGTTAAGAATAAGGGTAAGGATTTTTATTTGCTATCTGAAGTCCACATTTTCAATCCTGTACCTAACAAGATAAAACTAGTCCTTGCC
>NW_017729022.1:187582386-187589485 GCF_001723915.1 Gavialis gangeticus | reverse complement strand
ACTTCTGTCTCTTTTCCTCCTGCTATTACATATTTTCCATAGCCCCATTCCACCTTACCTCTAAAAATCCAACAGGGACAAACTACTTCCAAAGACACTCCTCTTTATTCAGTAGGGCCCTTGCAGGTGCCAATTTAGCTCTAAGAAATGGGTGCTTATTGACTGGTTAAGAATAAGGGTAAGGATTTTTATTTGCTATCTGAAGTCCACATTTTCAATCCTGTACCTAACAAGATAAAACTAGTCCTTGCCTCAGGGATCATGTCTGTCTCAAAGACAGACACAGAGAAAGCAGGACACCCTGCCTCAGAGGAATAATGTGGGAGGCCAGAGTTTGTTTGTTTTATTTTTTTGGCATCAGGGGGAAAAAAGAAATTCTTTAAGGGGGATTTGCATGCAGAGATGCAATGATTTGATGAACTGCAAAGGGAAAAGTACTTCATGCATACTGTGCAGCGAGCTAAAAACAAATGAGAGAGGAAAAGAGAGGCAACAGTGTACTGAGATGCTGACAGTGAGATCTCTCCACACAACTACCACTGAACACATATATATCACCCACTGAACTGGTATATTACTCAGATGTGCAGTAATCTAAGTCCTTAGACTTCCTGTTCAGTACACTGGAAGTTGACTTTGCCTTTTTCTTTTGGATGCGAGGAAACCGGATCACTTGCAGTTAAGTGTGGGTGTTTACGATGAGACCATCAAAACTGAGCTTCTATGTGCTCTGTGTAAAGAGTGGAGAAACCAGGGCATATCAGAAAGTATGAAGAGAGATCTAGATGAAGAGTATAACTAGGGGTGGGCGAGAAGGGCACCTACCCTGGGCACCAAGTAAGAAGGGGCACTGGAATAGTGTACACCCAGGTGAAGTCCACACCCTGACTGTTCCCATGCCAGGAAATCTGAAACAGTACCTGGCTGCTGCTGCCATTGGGCAGGGCAGAGCATGCGTGGCAACAAACAGCTGCAAAGCTGGGCCTAGCACAGGTAAGAGTGCTGTCCCCACCCCCTCCACTCATACTCAAAACCCATGCATGCCCCTACCCCGCTCTTGGATCCTGCATCATCTGTCCCCACTCTTGGAACCCACGCCCCCTGTAACCTACCTCTCCCATGTGCTATGGAAATAGCATACCATTACATACTGAGTCATTTGATTAAATTGCTTTGATTCCACTCATGTTTAGGATAATTAAACCACTCAGAGAGATAAAGAGCAAGAGATCTGTTTCAGTACCCTAGGGCATAGCATCTTCTCCCATTGCTTTGATGCTTTGTGCAGCTGAGTGCCAACCTGTGCTCCAGATCTGTCTACATAAAAATTGGCACTGTACGTACATGAGGTCAGATTTAATTGTGCTAAGGTTCCTGGCCATCTCCAGAATCAGGGAAGACAGAATGGTGAACTGGAAAACTCTGTTCCCTTTTATACAATATGGGGGGGAGGGGCAGGGAGGGAGGAGCCATGCGCTACGGGACCATGCAATGATATATAAGGCATCATTACTATAAATGCCAATCAGCTTTTTAAAATATGGAGGTAAAGAGAAAGAAACAGTGAGCTACCTCAGAGGGTTGTATCCAAGGTAGAACAGACAGAAAAAGCAACATTTCTGTGACAGAGAAATGTTTTATTTATCAATAATGTATCTCTTAGACCTTGGAACACTTCTTGCTGCTGTCCTTCGAGTACAGTGCAAGTTACGTTTTTCATAGGTTTTTTTTTTTTAACCAAAGTGCTTTACAACTGCAACAGAACAATATGGTCTAAATAGAATCAACACGCGTTCTCATATGACCCTCCTAGTCTATAAGACAACATCCATACTCTTCAGCTGAAAACTCTGAATATGTTTAAGCACTACCTTATTGGACATAGGTCTGCTGAGCATCTGAGGAGACTATTGATTGACTCAAGCCTGGAAAGTCAAAGCTTTGTACTTTCAGCAGTAGTCCAGTCTCAGCAGATCTTTATCACTATTGTCATAGCTGACTGAGCATTTGCCAGGTTTCTGCAGATCCCTTGGGCAATGCATTGTCAGATTGCATAGTCCTAGGTGCACCCAGGCATTTACAACAATTCACCTGTTTTAGGGTCATGTTTAAAATGTGCTGCTTGCTGGGATATGATAGTTTGCTTGTCTTTATGGTCTTTTCTATAATATTGATACCAAAGACAACTGAATGGAAACTACTGTTGCCTTTCCTCAAACCTGAATGTTTGAGGGACACTGTCAGTTGGAGATGTGATCACAACCCTCAAGGGATCAGTTATGAATGTATGTATCCTGGGCAAGCTATTTGCTTCATAGGTCACAACAGGGGCAGGGTCAAGGCAATCAGTGGTCAGTGTATGGCCACTTACTGCCACGGGTGCCAGTGAGTGGGAAGTAGAAAGGGAAAGGTTGGAAGTGGTGGAGTTATGACTCTCCCTCTTCAACCTCCAGCACAGCAGAGCTGGTACATGAAGGAAATAAAGGACTGGTCCTCCTGTCAAAATAATACCTGTGCTCTTCCACAGGGCAAATTCCTAGGTGCCAAAATAGCTGAAACATTTGGCATTATAGACCCCTTCACTTCTCATTTAAATTTACCTTTTTTAATACTTGCTGCTGTTCAGCTACTATATTTGGCTTTCAAGTATAATAACCTCCCATTATTTTTAGCTTTGATACCAGAACATCTCTTCATATTGTTCAGGGCGTTTGTCTCCCAAGGCTCATGTTAAAAATGATGTGCAATCTAATTAAGATGATATACCCTTATCAGAAGTCTACATCATTCATTCTTATTGTTTGGTTTATCATGCTAAAAAATGTCTGTTAACTGAGAAAGACATATAAAATGATGTAACATATTTCTTCAAAACATTTTATACTGATGTTTTGAAGGCAATCCCCTCTACATTCAAAAACTTCACCATTCTACACACGCAATAGCCATAAAATGTCATTGTGTTATTAGCACTATTATATGTATTACAGTAGTATCTACAGGCCATAGCTAAGACTGGAGCCCCTGTGTGCTATATACAGACAGGGTAACAGATGGTCCCTGCTTCAAAGAGATTATAAAAGATAATTCAGAGAAATCATATGGAAAAAGAAGGATGACTATTCCCATTTTACGGATGACTGAGGAGGTCTACACTAGCATCCCAAAAATGACTGATGAGTACTGCAGAGGTATCTACACTGGCTTTAAACTAGCTAGCATGGGAAGCAGTTTGGCCATGGAAGCCCAGTGCCCAGAGTAGGCTAATTTATTGTAGTTCTTGGGTAAGGCAAGAAAGGAAGGCAACATACTCCCCTATGGATCTGTATGCTTTGCCTCCTCAGCAAGTTCAACACTGGATGCTCTAAGTCAGCTCTCTTCATTTTCATTTATATTTGAATACATGCCCAGGAAGGACCACATTAAACTCTCAAAGTCTTTAGCAGACAATCTGAACACATCTGGGTTTAATTTCTGCTCTCATGTAGACAGAGATTCAATTCCACTGACTGAAAGGGTTTACATTAAAGCACATGAAGGCAGAAATTGGCCATGGGAGTCCATTTTAAATTTTTTAAAAAGTTGGTATATTCATATTCTTATACATTTATTATATAGTCAATATAAGTACCAGCTTTTGTTTTACAGATGGGAAAAATAAAAAACAACAGATAAAAACAGCTGTTCTTTCCAGTCAAGTTGTAGTAAACATTTTTCCTCCTAAGACATACACATTATTCCTTATGTAGTAAATCTGGCTGTTCCGTTGTTTTAATAGGTTTATAAATTGGATTTGTTATTAGCAATGACTCCACTACTTAGATGTTAAATGGCAGAAAATTGCCCTTTTTTGTTGTAGCCATTTCTTTTAAAGTAAGTACTTTTTAGGGGTTTTTTCTTCTACTAAACTACGTTTTAAAAAGCTGTGTACAAGGAAACCACAGAAAATCTGATTCAGCTTAGTTGAAAAGCTAAATTAGAGCAATTGATCACTTCATTTTATTGATCAGAGACTCCTGAAGGAAGATGCTGAAACATCTCTATTACCTGAGACTTCCAAAATAGCAGACTGAGGATTAGAGCTGTGCAAATAATTTATTTTTGATTCACTGACAGCTCTAGAAATATAGTGCAGGCAACCGCTGATCCTCTGAATCATGGTGTACATGTAAGAGGTCTAGTCAGGTGCTTGAGGTAGTTGACATGCCCAATTTGAGAGTGACACAGCTTATTATAAGTTTCACAGATCCATATGTTTTTTGAGTTGAAGTCCAAGTTTACAGCATGCTGCTTTCTTCTTTCTCGCTTTGCTTCCATCCTCTGAATCAAAGCTGCTCATGTTGAGCTGCACCCAGAGCCAGATGATCCCTCCAGATTTGACAGGATTCTGCACCCTCCTCCCAGCTTTATACACTGATGTTGAACAAACTCATATAATTTTTGCACACGTTGTGATACTGCCATAGAAGGTGACCCTGCTTTCTAGAGCGGTCTCAAATGTCACTGTACAAACTATTCTTGGGGATACGGTCTCCTTCCATTCTTCTGCCACGGCTGAGCCACTGCAACCTCCTCTTCTTGATAGTGGTTTCTAAGTGTGTCAGTCCTGCATGCTCCAGCACCTTGGTGTTTGGCCTTTTGTTTTCCCAATTTATTTTTAGAATCTTGGGCAGGTATCTCATGTGGGAGCTGTTCAGTCTCCTGATGTGGCTAGCATATGTAGTCCATGTTTCTGAACCATAAAGCAAGGATGTCAGCGTACAAATCTCATAGATTTGCATCTTTACCTTAGTTGATAGTTGATGTGCATTAGGGGTGTGCAAAACGGGCCACATTCGATTCAAATTCAGATTTGGCCTGAATCAGGGACAGTGATTCAATTCATTGATTTGGATCACTGTCCCTGATTTGATTAAGCTGAATCTGACTCTGAAGATTCAATGCTGATTCAGTGAATCAGTGATTCAGCCACAGACACAACTTTAAATGGTTTTTCTACATACCTCAAGGTACCAGGCACAGCTTGTGAATGCTGCAATGGTGGGGCAGATGGAGCACCCCACAGAAGTGTGGCAGGAGGCCACCTGCATGCTTGGCGGTGAACCTGAAAATGTGCTGGCTCCCTGCCCCCCCATGCCCATCTGGCTTGGTGATCAGCTGCGGGGGGATCCTAGGTGCCCCCCTCAGACCCAGGAGGCACCAGTCACTGAGCGGGGGGGGGGAATCCCCTGTGCCCTCCCTGGCAGACCCAGAAGTGGACTGGAAGTGCTTCTAGTTCACTTCTGGGTCCACTGCTGAGTGCGCTGGGGACCCCCCCCCTCACTGTGCTCCTGTGGGACACTCCATCCGCCCCAGCATCTCAGCATTCATAAGCCACCTTGCTGAATCTTTCCAAATCTTTCTGAATCAATTTGGAGGGTTTCAATATGTTTCAGAGAGATTAAAAGGTCTCCTGATTTAATTCGGATTCAGCGATTCAGCCACTGAATTGGGCCAAATCTCTGCTGAATTGAATTGGGGACCAAAGCTTCACACAGCCCTAATGTCCATGCACATTTCTGTAATAGGTCAAAATGTTTAGCTGCTTTTCGAATTCTGTTAGTTCAGTCTGAAGGTCAGGATTCCTGGTGATGGTAGAACCCAAGTCGCAACAGCTGTCAGCGATACCAAGAGATTTATCCTCCAGAGTGATGTCAAGAGCTGGTTCTTCCACCCCTTGGTAAATGACCACAGTCTTCTTGAGGTAAATTGTCAGCCTGAAGCTTTTGCATTATGCATAAAATCTACCCAAGCAATTTTGCAGGGAAGTTTCACTGTGGGCAACCAGGGCTGAATCATCCACAAACAGGAAATTGCTCAGAAATGTTTTTTTCACTTGGTTTTCACTCTGAACCGTGTGGTGTAGAACAAGCCTCCATCTGGTTGAAAGATAAATGCTGTAATTGCTGTCCTTGAATGCATGAAGAAGCAGAAATGAAAAGTACATGTTAAAGAGCATGGGGGTTAAAACACATCCCTCTTTCACCCCATTAGTGATGTCAAAGGCATTTGAGTCTTTGTTTTCCTACACTACAGTTGCCTTCATACCTTGATTTAATGAGTGAATAATGTAAAACAGTTTTGGGTGGGGGGTAACCCAGTTTTTTCAGAACAGTAAAAAGACCTGTCGACTGTATCAAAGGCCTTCATCAGATTGATGAAGGGTATATACAGTGGTATTTATTTTTCTCTACACCTCTCTTGCAGTTGCTTGACCAAAAAGATCATATCAAAGGTGGTGCATTCTGAGGAAAAACTTTATTGACTTTCAGGATAGATTGTTTCACTTAGGGATTGCAGTCTAGGGAGCATAATGTGAGTGACGACTTTTCCGATAATGTTCTACAGGGAGATACTTCTATAGTTGTCACAGTCACTTCTATCCCCTTTATTTTTGTATAATTGTACAAATCGAGCATCTTTGAAATCTTTTAGTACTGCTTCCTCTTTCCAACAGAGAAGTACAACTTCATGGAGCTTTCAGTGTAATTAGTCACTGGCACATTTGTAGATTTCAGCAGGCAAACAGTCATTGCCAGATGCCTTGGTCTCAGGGATCGATTTAATGGCTTTCTGCAAATCTTCTAATGTAGGCTCATTGTCTAATCCATCATAACTTCAAACTGTGGTAATCACCTAGAAATATATGAAAACATTTAAAAGTAAAAAAAAAGTTCTAGGTTGACCCCAAAAGAAACATTTCATTTTTATTTTAAACCTATATCTTAAAAATATAAATAACATCGAAGGCAAGTTCTCCAAATGAAAACCCTTCACAAATAAAAAATTAAATTGTTTAATTTAGAAACTTTTGAAACTGAATGTTCAAACCTCTCCAGATTACATTAACAATAGCATTATGTTGGAGTCACATACTAATTGCGATGTATTCTGACAAAGTTTGCCATTACATTTATCCTTCCCTTATGAACCCTGCTGTAATTTGGCTTCACAGAACTTTTGGGAAAGCCAGAGATCTACATAATGCTAGGTCTGATTCCCTTTTTACACACACACACACACACACACACACACACACACACACACACACACACACACA
>NW_017729022.1:187576140-187582289 GCF_001723915.1 Gavialis gangeticus | reverse complement strand
ACACACACACACACACACACACACACACACACACACACACCAAGCTTTAAGAATTTAAAAAGTATCCCTGGGTTTGGCCTCTGAGATTAGAGATGCTCTATGTTATTAGGGAAAAGCAGAGATCATGGATATAGAAGAGGATAGGATATTGGAATCACAGTTTCACATAAATTACGATATGTAAAATCAGTCAGAATCAGTTAGAAGGATACCAACAAATAAAGTCACCAGGTGTGGGAGGACAATAGGACAATAACTGATGCTATGTGCTACACTGAGTAGTACCTTTCATATTAATTTTGCAGTATTCCTGCATGTTTGTCAACTCTGCAATGGCCCCTTTTCTGAGGTACACATTGCAGAAATGCCAATGGGGTAAATTCATCAAAACATTAAAAAAAATCAGTTTCCAGAGCTGTCAATCCAGGTTAGTCCATAAACAATACATCTACAGTTAAAACTATTTTCCAAAACTAGCACCTCTTTCTCACCCTGGGATTGTGCAGCCATAGCCTATCAGTGGCAAATACATCATCTAATGAGAAGATTATTCCTTAATTGTGGTACAGGTCTGAGAGAAAAATATCCATTTCAAAAAGGGCAATTATAGCTGTTTGGCGAAGCAAAAGAACAGTATGCAAACAAAAAGTTACGTTTTCCATCCATAACCCAATACAAGTGATGTGCATGATCTGAAAATTATATGCTATGGAAATAACATACCATTACATACAGAGTCATTTGATTGAATCTCTCTGATTCTACTCATGTGTAGGGTAATTGTATGCTTCAGCATAGATCTTAATTTGAATTGTTTGCAAAGAGAAATCTCCATTTTGTAAAGCTCTTTTGATCTTAAAAAAAATGTTTTAGCCTGTGGCTTTACCTAAAGCCACAGTCTCATTGAGACATAGTGAGTCCAGTGATAACTTTGTCACTGCTGCATATGCTATTTTTAGTACTAAGTGTTCTTTATGAAACCTTATATAAAAAAAGAAACGTGATCATGCATGCTTTATGCAGGCAAATGCGCAGAGTTAAAGGTTTACTGTAAGTAGAGAACAATAGTTTTAATGTTGTTGGCTCCAGGTTGGTAATAGGCACCAGGTTGGAGAAGTTGGTACCAGTCCTGTAATACTAAGGGGCCACATCCAGATGAGCAGGGGCATGCAGTTTGTGGTGCCACAAACCTCTTTGTGGAGCCACAAACTGCACATGTGGAACACTAAAACATGCCCCTTGCTGCAAATTTGCAGCGCAGAAGCAAAATTTGCTACTGGGATTTACATGACTTTTTCTGGGGAAAAAACCCTGTGCAGTACACACTACAATAGTGTGCACTGGAATAAACAGAGTTTTTGTCCTCCAGTGAGATTCGCTGGCTGTTGGCCAGAGCGTTTCTATGCTCCATTTGTGCCCCAGCATGCCAGGAGGAGCTGAGCAAGAACAGCTTGCCAACAGGGGGACAATGTGTCCCACAACAGAGCACACATGGGGCGCATCAAGACAAGTGTGGTCATGTGGTATGTGGCATCACAAACATTTTTGCAGTGCCACATACCACACAGTCCTGTGTTCTCCACACTGAAAGGGCACACTGTCCAAGCATGTACTGCTCCATCTGTTTTCTGCAGGATATCCTGGGGTGGAAAAGATGGTGCAAAGCCTCAGTACTGAGCCCAGGCTTGAGAGCTGTGTCCAAACATGCAGGCACATGCGATTTGTGGTGCTACAAACCTCTTTGCGGCACCAGAAACCATACAGCCAGAATGAT
Source organism: Gavialis gangeticus (assembly GCF_001723915.1). Taxonomy (NCBI): domain Eukaryota; kingdom Metazoa; phylum Chordata; order Crocodylia; family Gavialidae; genus Gavialis; species Gavialis gangeticus. The sequence goes on along the minus strand of NW_017729022.1, from coordinate 187,580,515 downwards.
AAAACATGCCCTGTACTGCAAATTTGCAGGGTGGGGGCAAAATTCGCCACTGGGATTTCCTGGTAGAAAAAAAACCCAAACCAAACCAAACCAAAACAAAACAAAACAAACCAAAACAAACCAAAAACAAAAAAAGCAGCACGGCATACACTACAATAGTGTGTGCCAGAACAAAGAGAGGGTCAGTTCTCCAGGGAGATGCTCTGGTTGTCAGCTGGAGCATCTCTACTATTTTATTTGTGCCCTGGCTGCTCCAGTACTCTGGAAGTTGGGAGGAGCAGGGAAAGGGCAGTTTGCTTGAATCGGGACAATTTGTCCCTCACCGAAGTGCACATGAAGGGGCATGTACTGCGGCACAGATTTGTGCTGCTACTATTTGTGTCACTGCAAGTGCATACCCCTGCACATCTGGATATGGCTGAGGAAGGCATTTTCTGTTCCAAAGATTGTTGCACATATCCTCCAACCAGACAGTCCAATAACAGCCTTACTTCTCACATATTTAATAGACCATCACAGCTACAGCCCCACCTCAGTCCTAAAGTATGAGGAAGTTATGATTTGTATCCAAACTCAGCGGCCTCTGGCTGATCCCAAACTCTTATGCCATCTATATTGTCAGTCATTGCATATTTCTTTCAGCCCTGGCAGTTCCTGTTCATCAGCTTGCCAAGGATGAGTAATTTTTTATTTTAATGGATGAATAAGATACAATCAGTTTTGCTCATTATTGTCAGACATGGCAGTAAAGTGAGTGAGAAGATTTTGTAAACCTTGTAATTTTTTATGACAATTTTGCAAGTTTGATTTACATAAACAAATATATTCCAATAGTTTATTTCCACTGTTGGAAATACATATATGCATTGCTCAAGCATTTACCAAAAGTTATTGATATTGCTATGCTATTATTCATAATTGCTAACAATTTTAAGGATGGGTGCATAGTTTGATTTTTCTAAATGGTGCTGCTGTTTCAAGTCTTCCTTTTGTAGCCCCAAGAAAGCCATATTGCAAACTTAATATGCAACACATTTTATAGTAAAGCATCAGGTCTTTGTTACTGCACATTTATTGTATGTTCATTACCATCACTATACAAGTATTTTCCAATCTAGTATGCAGTCATCAATCAAACTGAATATTTTATGTTGAGGCAGTTTGTGCAGGGAAAATGAATACATTGGTAGTGGTGTGTACTGACAAAAGACTGATTCTTTCCGCTGCTCAAGGGAGAGGTTGCTGCAAAATAAGTTGCTATTGTTTGAACTCATGAGAAAAAGCATCTAGAAAAATTAATAAGAATATTCAATTCAATTCTTTTACAGCCAGGTCTTACTCAATAAGGAATTTCTATTCTTTAAAGTCAGACCTAGTTAATCTTGGCTATTTGAAAAATCCAATTGTAATTCAAATTAAAAGAATAATTTGAATAAACAACTACTGGCGCATCATATAATCAGACACTACTGTCTGCTACCTGGATCACTTGAGGTAACTAGTAGAAAGACATGTGGGTATTGATCACACCTGTTGGCAATGGGGTAGTATCAGATGTGGAATTGACCTTGGCTAAGTTCACTTTTGTGGAAGTACCCAAAGAAGTAGCGACAAAGAGCTTTGCAAGCTCATCTTGTGGAGTTTACCATGAAGGAATCCTTTTGATTAGGACAATTCTGGGGGTTTGCCAAGCTTATAGGGGATGAAGTCTTCAATCCCCACAAATCCTAGATGTATACATGCTTTTAGAGGAAAGGCAGAACAAGGATTTTTGCCTAGTCGTGACCACTATCTGCCTGCTCCACACCCACATGCATAAGAAGGAGCAGTGACTTTATAGAGGCTACTCTACTGGCCTCCATAACGCTATAGGTAGACCATTCGGAGATGTGCAATGCACATGGTATGTGGTACAGTGTGTCTGGGCAACTACAAGTTTGTTGGTTTGAGCTCATACAGGACTGAAGGCATATTAGCCTTCACATAGAGCAGTGGTTTTTAACCTTTTTGGCCCCCAAAATGCTGGCTCAGCTTTCACTTGCTTTTTGACTATAGAAAAATAATAGAGCAATTTTTCTGTTGCAAGGGACTCAGAAAGACCATAGCAGGTTAAATGTTTCTAACACGATGACACTCTGTTTGAAAACTCTGGGCACGTCCAGACAAGCGCACACGTGTGATATGTGGCGCTGCAGACCGCACTCACTGTACATGTAAGCATTCTTTGTGCTGCTAATTTGCAGTGCAGGTTTGGGGTTTTTTTTACACTGGGAAATGCCAGTGTCAAAAACCCCTGTGCCTACAAAAATTGGAGCGGTGCAAGTGGTGGCAGTGCATGCTGCTTGGCTAGCTGAAGCCATGCTCTGGCTGCCGGCCAGGCTCCCTGCTACAGGTTTTCCACAGCTGTAGCCCCCAGAGGACCCAAGGACTCCAAGTAGAGCTGCTGCGATCAGTCCAGGTGCTGGTCCCAGCCTCCCCTACCTCACCCAGGACAACATGCCTCACACCAGAGCACGTCTGCACTGGAGTTCCCTGGGGCCAAGTAGGAGCAGCACACATTGTGCCACTGCTCTTTGTCCTTGAATAAACATATGTTCCTGCTTGTGGGGATGTGTCCTCTGGGTCTATCTTGTGAATCATGTTTGCACACCTAACAGTGACAACTTTGTGCAACACCATGTGGCACTCAATGCACCCCAGCATGCCGTGACACCCTGACTGAGAATCACTGACATAGAGTGGAGTGGTCTAGTAGGCAGAGCACTAGACTGGAAATCAGAAAACCTGGACTTCAATCATTGGCTTAGAGACATTACTTTGCTTCTGTCACAATAATCCTAGATTCCAGATCATGGATGTTACAATCCAGAAATATTTTTCTCTCTCCCTTTAAAAATATCTAAGAAAAGTCCATGGGGTGGGGGTGGAGGACAATGTATCTTTAAGATTCAAAGCAGATCTTCAAAGTAAGTCACTGGTTTATAGACTAGCATCACTATATGGAGTACAACTTGTGTAACATGGAGGATAAGGCCTATTGTCTAACATACCACTCTGTCTTGGCATTTAATTAACAATTTTCTATATTTCTTTTATAAAGCTACTGCTCTCTGACTATGAACAGAATCTGGTGTTGTAATCCTTTTCAAGGGCAACTCCTCTTCTAAAATTCTGTCTTAAAAACTGAAAAATAGATTAAAGTATGTCTATCTTGTGTGCATTTCTTGCTGGGATAAGTGCCCTTACTTAGCCTCTTATTGTTTTGCTTTATTTGTGCTAGAGTTGTATTATTTGTTCAGCTTTCAAATATTTTTCCACTTTATGTTATTTGGCTGTTTACCTGTTTACTCAGCTAAAGACTTTTGTGTGTTGAACATTTGCACACTTTCTCTCTGAAATGCCATAACAGACCCCCTGCTCTTGGTTTGCAAACACCGATGACCTTTTGAACCTTTCCCAAATGTTGGTTGAGAAACTGTCAGAAGGCAGGTTTTCCAGCTCAGTATGATGAAGCAGAATCCCAACAACAAAGTTTTAAGATGATGATCATGGCACATAGAATTCACTACCAAATGAATGACAAATGCATGGAAGATAAGCAAGTGACCATGTCAACCACTAGAAGGTTAGAACAAAGCATTCGTCCATATGTGTCTTCCTTTTCCTCAACCAAACCCAGAATGATTGGAGGGGAAAAGTTGCCATACATCCCTACCTTAAATTTTATCCATCTCTTTCTCTAGGCAAAAAAAAAAAAAAATCTTTGTGACTCTTCTGCCAGCCAGGGTTTGCAAGTGCCTTTTTTGCAACTATGTATATGCCTTTTTCACATTCACAGGAAAGATTCTGTTGTTAAACAGAAGAAAGAAAAGAAGAATCTCTTTACAAACATTAGTAGGAATCTCTTCCCCAATGTTCTCATTATCCTCGAGGGAAATAGTGGTTGCCTGTGATATTTATCACATATAGATTTATAAATATTAAATAATCTGAGATACAGAAAATTATCTCTATAGTACTCTTAAATAGGGCTCACACACAAACAGAATCTAAGCCAATGGGTTTACAGGGGAATAAAGCATGAGAAGAAATGGAACCAGGTCCCTTTGGAAATGGATGAACTTCCCTACTGCCAGTGCAACATTATTACAATTTTGTTTCATTCTGTTACTGTTTGCATTGCTCTTTGGAGTTGCTTTGACAAGTGCCAGTTTTTTACCCCTTAGGAAAATGTCTCAGTAAAACCGAAATGAATTAAAACACTGGCTTATCTTTGCATTGCTCCATTTTTATAGCTACTTAACAGGCTTCAAGCTTTCCCTTTCTCCCTGTAGAATAATGATTGAGGAAAAAGCAGCTGTAGAGGCTACTACTG
>NW_017729022.1:187571964-187576130 GCF_001723915.1 Gavialis gangeticus | reverse complement strand
CGCCCCCCCACCCCGCCAACTCTTCTACAATATTGCATATTGTTTTTCTTATTACAGTCTTCCCATCTCTCCAATCTACAATTAATATTAACTCTTAATTTTATATCATGTGACATTTTCTTATATTACAAGGGTTTTATTTGATACCTCTTTTTAATTTTAGCTTCAGGCTCTTGTCTATTTCATATAAGAAGTGAGTGAGGAACTCTCTAGCTTCTTCCTCTTATATAATTATACAGAATGAATTACCATTCCATCAGCTTCCCATGTTGTGCCTCTCAAGACAACCAATTATACACATCTTTACATTTAGAGAGCTGGAGAGTAGGGTACTAGGGAGTTCCCCTTATAACGTATTTATTTAATAATTATTAAAAATGTATGATTCTATGTATATTGAACACATTTGCTGTTGTTGGTTTATTACCTTTGCCATCTTTCCCCCTTTATTTTTATACTATGCTCTTTACATTTGCATCTGAGTGAACAAGTATATGGGGTGAAACTTTGCCCCATTTCTTTTGGCTTTAATGATGTCAAGATTTCCACCGTTGTTCAGTAGGGATTCATATAAAGCACCTATTCCTAAATTAGGAGCTCCAGCACAAGCCACAGGGCATTCAGATATAGTACCCAGACTGAAAATGGGGCTGCAAGCCTGGAAGCAAGATTGCCATTGGAACTGCTAAAGGATGAATATGTTCCAAAGTGTTTTAAAAAGATTTGGGGGCCCTATTCACTTTTGGTGAAAATTAGGTGGTGTCACATGCTCAATTTGACACTAAGTGAAGTTCGGATGTGAGCAAACACATGTTCAAGCAGTTTACATGTTAAGTGCTACTGTAGCTCAATCTGGCCCATGAGACCGTGTCATCTAGCCCATGGCCCACCTCGCAGGTCCAAAAGTTTGGCAGTGGGGGAGCAGTGGCTATTAATTGTAGCTTCCCTGCTGCCAGATTTCCAGATGGATGAGGAGCCCTACAGGCCAGATGATATAGCCTAGCACAGGGGATTGGGCCAGCACATAGCTGGATCCAGCATGAACGGTTGGGCTGTCATGGGGTCCGGCTGGCACAGGGTTGGGTTGATGTGCAGGCAGATCTGGTGCATGGGGTCAGGTTGGTGCAGATCTGGACTCCTTCCAGGAGTTTTAGTTTGCTGCCTCTACAGCTGCAGAGCAAAGCACTGGGCTCTGTGCATCTCCATGGCTCTGCAGGAAGCCCTGCAGGCAGCTTGGGAGCTGCCCGGGAATCAGCTCCACCCAAGAGAAGTGGCGAGCCAAATCGTTTCTTTTTCCCCCCTGGAACCTGCCTGCCTGAGCTGTGCGAGGGCCTGGTGCTTCCCTCTATGGCTGTGGTGCCCCCTGGAACCGCCCAAGCTGAGTGCCTGTGGGCAGGTGCCACCCCCAGCCCAGGGACCTCTCCGCCCACCGGCAGCTAGCCCTCCCCTCCCCTCTGGAGAGGCAGGTAAGTCAGCAGGGTGTGTGAACAACCCAGAGGTTTAATCAGCCCTAAATTGACACGGTGTTTTTTAAAACCCACTGCTTCAATTTAGGTCCCCTGTTTCGTCAACACTCACCCCAAGGCTTTGACTGCATCTGGCAGTTTCAGTTTTTTGGCTGGAAAGAATAGAGGTAAGCATGAAGATTTCCTTCTCTCCTGCTCTGAAGCTCATTAGAAATTTTTCCCTTTATCATGATATATATAGATCTATCACAAAAAATCCTGTAAACAAAGAACTTTAATGTAGGATGTTATAAGTACTTTTTGCTTTATTTTAAAAATAATGTGGTCATCTGAAATCCTAGGAAAAAAATGGTGCTTTGATGTCAGGACAGTTAGACTTCATGAACAGTTTTATAAACAACAGATTATAATTCCACCCTGCATTTCTTTTTCCTGTTTTAAAGAGTAGTACTGGTATAGGACAATACCTGGGGGGCTAACAAAACCATTTACAGAGGTATAATCATGATTCTATTAGAAGGAAGTGCATAAGGAAGCAAGTTTTACTTAATGAACACCATATTGTACATTGACAAAATGGATCACATTAGTTTGGTAATGGTGTAGGAGTCAGGGAAGCCATTAGTCACAAAATTAAGTGCCATACTCAACCTACAGTTGGCTGGGTTAGTTGACCTTCTTGGCAGGAAGGTACCCAGATTCTTGTAAAATTTCAATAGCTGTGTAAAGGGGAAGTGGAAGAGGGGTAAAGATTTTATTATGTATCTGAAATGTGCCCATATCTGTGTCTATTCAATGTATTTTTGAAGGGAACTTAACCAAGCATTAATCAACAAGGAGAATAGCAACACAATAGTCTTGTGTACCACTTCTATTCAAATATCTCAGATGCTACATGACTATTAAGGAATTAATTCTCACAATAGAATTCTCACAGTTCTGACAAGAGTACTTCTAGTCTTTTTTAGAACTAGTTAGCATATGTATTATGAACAAATGTATTAGCTGAAATACAGCTTTAAAGAAAAGGCAATGTGGCAAATTATGGTTGACACAATGGAAGTATTGCATTTTTCAAAAACACTTGCAATTAAAAACCGTATAAATTTAGCTACATGTAAATATTAGATGCAAGTATGTCTGAATCTTTTTTTTTAAACTTTGTGGTCAGCCCTGCTGTTGCTTTTTCTGGGACCCTAGTTAATGGTAATGGGATTTAAACATATATACACAAAAATATATATAGTTACTAGTTAGTTACCAGTTAGAAAAAGTTACGTGTTAGAAAGTTAGAAAAATCCCTAAATACCTTAACATTCATAAACATTTAGAATCCTGATGTTGATCTAATCTCTCGTTATTCTTTTAATCTCTCTATGTTTGTTTGTCTGTTTTTGGTCCTTAAGTGTCTGTTTTTGGGTGGCAAATACTACAATATACTTGCAATCTATTTGTACATTCAAATTTTACACTTTTGTACACAACCCTAGCAAATCTCTGCACCCTTTTTAACAAAACAAAACATGCTGGTTGCTGGTAGATTGATTAGATAATATTGATCGACAAAGTAACTCAGTTTACAAAGGATGTTCTGTTAACCATAACTGTGCTTTTTCCTTCAAAACGTCCATGCAATGGACTGCTTGGGTTATGAACATGTCCTAAATCTGGAGAAAGTATGCTGCTGGCCAAAAAAACCCTCATGAATATATTTTGTCTTGTCTTGCCTATTAATTCAAATGTCATTCCTATTTTAATTCATGTAGCCCCTAACTAAAAGTTAATTAAAAAGATAATTTTGCTTCACTGTTTCTAATTTTCTTCTAGCTGTGTTTCAATTTCTGTTGTTGCTTCACTGCTGATTATATTCTCACAATTATAATTGATCTGGAAAAGGCTTCTTTTTCTTTTAATGTTAATCTTTTAACACCTGTTGGTAATAGGATTTAACAAGTGTTTTTTGGATTGCACTACTTGAATGAGCAAGAGATGGAAGGATCTGGCCCTCTGGACACACACACACACACACACACACACACTTTCTCTCTCTCTCTCTCTCTCTCTCTCTCTCTCTGTCTATATATCAGGGCTGTATAACTAGTTGTCCATGGGTTGCATGTGGCCACCAGCTCCCACCCACCTGCTGCTTCACTCATCATCACTCTTGTTGCAGCAACAGTTGGGATCTCCTAGCTCCCCTACATCCTCTGGCTTCCACTTCCTGGCCCCACCCCAGGGCATTGCACAGCATGGTGCTGGTAGAGCCTGCAGCACAGGACACCTAGGTGGTATGTCATACAGAGTGAAGCCCATGGTTGCAGGGCTGAGGATGGGACCCAGGGCAATCATGTATAATGTAAGCAGGGCTGCCCCTATGACAGAGAGTGGCAGGAGGGGGTACCCAGGTGGTGTGTGACCCAGAGACTATGGCTTGTGCTTTTACAGCCCACATGAATGTGGCCCCACTGGTGCAGTGTGCACTGGTGTTGGACAGCCCTGATATATATCCAGGTTTTTTAATGGTATCAATGGGCATTTATAAGACATGCTTGGCATAAATAAAAATAATAATTTATATATATATTTAAATCATTATAAATTATAATATTATTTTACACAAAATTATTATATTAAATTAATATACATTAGTATAGTATTTCTGAGAGTATTAATATACATTTTATATTTACTTAATATAAA
>NW_017729022.1:187566706-187566964 GCF_001723915.1 Gavialis gangeticus | reverse complement strand
AAAAAAAACGTAACAGCCAGAAATGGGCTCTGTAGTCTTGATAAAATGCATCACACACTCACACAGTGTTGGAACAATATCTCACTGAAAAAAATACTGCCATTCAGATGTTTTCATTATGAAAATGTATTAGGAATGAATTTTAGCACTTGAAGGCTCTATTATTTTCCTGCCTTGTCATCATCTTCAAGTGATTTCCTATTTCCTGTCAGCATATCTAATGTGCATAAGATAATCTTAAATGCAAATTAGAACATA
>NW_017729022.1:187551927-187561706 GCF_001723915.1 Gavialis gangeticus | reverse complement strand
TCCTGCCTTGTCATCATCTTCAAGTGATTTCCTATTTCCTGTCAGCATATCTAATGTGCATCAGATAATCTTAAATGCAAATTAGAACATACAATACAAGTGGTACACAAGAAGTTACCTGAAAGTAGCAAAGAAGGGATGAATTCCATTATTTAAAATATTGAAGTTTTACTCATCCCTAATAATGTGGCAGATTTTTCAGATTTGTTGATCCACTGGAACAAAACAGCTCAAATCATTTGTGGAAGAGAACATATAACACGAGCTTTGGAATCCATATTAGTAAAAATTTGTGTTTTTTCTATTATACACGTGGCTTTGCACTGCACAGAGGCAAATCCCCCTCAGATTACGTCCAGAATTCCACCAATGAAACTGATAAAAGTTACAGCCCACATATCATCCTACTATTACAGAGATTGCCACAACAATTAAGAGTGCTTCAGACATTATCAAGGTATTACTGACAATCCAATTCCAGGCCATGCTCCTCCAAACATGGACACAGGAGGAATACTATGCACTTGCTTTTAGTGAGTCCACACAGGTGCATAGCATCAACATCTTTGTAAACACTTGTAATATCACTGTCTAATTTAGAATAAGTATCTCATTTTGTGGCCTTCATGGTGATTGATTTGATTTTTATTTGCAGACAAGGGTTTGCCCATTTTCTCTTACTGGAATATCGTCCAGATATTTCTGGACTGCTTGCTGATAAATCAGTCTTTTTAGACTAGTAATCAATCTGCTCTCTTTCAAAGAAATCTCCAAAGAGAAGCAAATGGCAACATACAGGAAAGATCTCTGATAGACACCACATCTAATGTAGGTCTGTTTATATTAAGTCTGCTTCATTTCCCTTCCATTGAGGTATTCAAGTTGTACTACTTTAAATCGGCTAATGGCTGAAGCTTGGGGTGAGAGATCCAGGGGGAGGTCCTTCAAAGTTAAGGCAGTTTATAATGATCTTCTACAGGGCCCTCCACTCCATATCTCTGTCCTGTATAACCTGGGAGAAAAAACTCCACTGCTTTGGTCTCCTGTGCTCCAGCTTACCCATTTGTAAAAGGGAATAATGAGCTCCTCCTATTTCAAGGAAGTGCTGTTAGCTTTCATTCATTAATATTTGCAGATCACATTTGGGTGCTCACATGGAATGTTCTCTAAATCAGGGGCTGGCAACTGACAGCTGCTGCAAGCTGGATTCATTAGATCCAACCTGTGGACATGGGACTTTGATTGAATTCAGTGGTGGGGGTTTCTCCCAGGCTGGTTGGGTCCTAGTGCTTATCCACTTCTGACCTGAGTTGGGTCATTCCAGCTGGAGTCTGAAAAAGTTGCTGGTTACTTCTTTAAGTTCATAGATTTCATAGATTTCATAGACATTAGGGCTGGAAGGGACCTCAGAAGATCGAGTCCAGCCCCCCGCCCAAAGGGCAGGAAGTCAGCTGGGGTCACAGGATCCCAGCAAGATAAGCATCCAATTTGCTCTAGAAGGTGTTCAATGTAGGTGCTTGAACCACCTCCGATGGCAGGCTGTTCCAGACCTTGGGGGCTCGGACAGTAAAGAAATTCTTCCTTAAGTCCAGCCTGAAATGGTCTTGCATTAGTTTATGATCGTTTGACCTCGTCATCCCTTGGGGTGCTCTGGTGAACAAACGTTCCGCCAGATATTGGTGGTCACCCCTGATAAACTTATAGGTGGCCACCAGATCACCCCTGAGCCTGTGCTTTTCCATGCTAAAGAGTCCCATGGCTCTCAGCCTGGTCTGCTTTTCATAGTTCAAATTACTATGATTTCAAAGGCAGACAAGAGTAAAATAATAATGTGCAAGAATGCTGTGAACAGCAGCAAAAACAAAAACATTCCCAGTGGAATGAAATATATTAGATTCTGGGAATATATCTTAGAGCTAGTATATATATATGGAGCTAGTAATGAGTGCTACACCTTGCAGTAAATGACCCTTTATCACATGTTAGGAAAGCAGGATATTTATTAAAGAATTTTTGCAAGGCATTGTTTGTCCTTTCCCCTTCATTCTGTCATCTCAAATGGCAAAGTCAAAGGAAAAATGTCATTTTATATTAAATCCTTGATCAGACAACAGGCTAAATTCACCCCTGAGGTGACTTCCATGGAGTTACACCAGTGATGAATTTGACCTATATGCTTTGATCAATCTCTCTAAAGGATAGTAACCAGAACCTAATTCTGTTATCCCACAGAGTGCACACTAGTGCAGCTCCCCTGACTTCAAGGGTTTATTGTTCATTAACAGTAGTTTGGTAATATCGGAATAGGGTTCTCAGGATGTTTCTGAAATAAAAAGACAACTACTTGCTATGAATAAAGATGACAGAATCAGGTCTTCAGTCTTTTTATTCATCTCTTCTATAGCCATTTATTTTTATTTTTTTTCAGATGTGAATTAACCAAGTGAAGGTAGAAAGGAATATTTTCCCCTTTAAACCAAGTAGCTCAGTATGGATGCAACCTTATTTGATTCCTTTTGTTTTAGAAAGTGATGAATTTTGCAGCTGGTCCTATATTACTCTAACCACTGAAATAATTCAGAGCCCTTGTTTATACATACACAGAATATTTTCAGAAACTTTAGCACACTCTGTAGGTGCCCCTTAAGGGTAAGTAAAAACAGCTCGGATCAAATAAGGCATTATGGCTTCATGCCTGAACCTTTGCATAATTGTAGACCCAAGTGTGAAGTGAAGTTTTTTTTTAGTTACTTTGAAATATTCAGTTGATTTTTTGAGGTTTCCAGTTCTGAAGGCTCCAAGGTTTCACATAGTCCAAAGGAAAATCCAGAAGGCTGGATGCTTTTCTGAGATGGAACAAAGCTCCTACTCTTTTGACATGAACCCTAGTTCCTTTTTCATAAGCCAACAGAAGTGCACTTGTTATCTCTGATTACGCCAAGGTGATGCCATTTTTTTCTGATTATTTATAATAGATTAGCCTTGGAAAATGGGGAGCAGAGTCAATTTCAAGTAATCACTATATCTATACTATCATCCTCCACAAAAGGGATCTGACATCATATTTGTTAAGTCTGCTTTCAACTTCAGTGTTCACCCAGCCTCCTCACTGCTTTTGGACACAAGTACAGATACAAGAAAATGCCTCATGCTGGCTGGGGTCAAGACTTCATTTTCTCTTGTTAAATCTAGATTTAACCACTCTGATTCACACATTTGTACCTACTAGTTATGAAACTCTATTTAGTTATGAAACCAATGACCTTCAGAAAGGCTCTATTTTTTTCAGAGGTGCACACCTGTTCAATATTTCAGGGCACTCAGAGTATGTCATCGAAATGCATGCTCTACTCACTGACTCCTCCAGTGGACACTGGGCTAAGTAGCCCATGAGGTTTAAGAGACCAGTACACCTGTGTGCTTACAACCTTCAACTTCTTCATTGTTGTGTCTCCAGTCCAACCTTTCTATATGGTCTGCTCCCAATATTGTGTACAAGCCACTGCTTCTGGTGTTGGTGTTGTCAGATCTTGTGGGATGCATTGTGGTGCTACAGGGTATCTCAGCTGACAATCCGAGGCTGCTTCTCCTAACAAACACATGGGTCAGTTGTGTAGAGGCCCCATGATTTCATGAGAAAGTTGCATCTGTCAAGACCTACTCTCTATCTGGTCAGGCTCTGCCATGTGTGCCATTTGTAATTGGAGCCAGGTGCTAACTCCTTACTCTGCGTAATTCCTCGCTGGCTCCATTCAACAGTTTTGTTGCCTAGTTCCTCCCATTCTTTTTTGCCAGAGGGTAGTTCTGGCTGATTCTGGTGATGTGGTCAATGGTAGGAGGACAAAAAGTTAGTTCTCTATGAGAGACAACGATGCACTGGTTGATGTCCATATAGTAGGTGGCGGCTGTCTGACTCTTGTACCTGCTGGTTAATGTCACCTCCCAACACCAACCAATTTCAACAACCTTCCACTGGGACAATAGAAGTGCTCATCTCAAGAGTACAACTTGTGCGCAGAAGAGGCAAAGCTATCCCATTCAATGACCTGAGTATCTCAAATTCATTCATAGAAGTAAGTTGAGAAGAACTGCAAATTTCAGTCCCTTCAAAGAAATACATAAATTCACATTTCTGAGTATGTTTCATAAGAACATAAGGAAATCTATTCTGTGTCAGACCAATGGTCCATCTATTCCAGTATCTTGCCTCCAACAGTGACAGAAATAGATGCTATAGAAGGAGAGCATTGAACTGGGTATCTCTAGAGTGATCAAAAGAGTCACATTTAAAAAGACAGAAGCAAAGCAAAAATCATAAGGTGAGGAGTGTACAAAAGAAAAATGAGAAAACTGTTTTCTTTATATGTGCTCTTTAGTTTCAGACAGTGATTATTTTTCACAGTGATGAGGGGCATTTAAGACCTTGGGTAAATGGACTAGCTAAACAGAAACCTAGGTGGAGTGGCCAGATGAACAGATTGGAGCAATAGCAGTTTCAGAGGAATGGAGAGACTCCAGGATGAAGTGAGATGGGCACTCAAGGCAGTGGTGGTAAAGGCCATGAACAGTGAGTTTAGAGGTGAAAGGAAAAGAAGAATGGGTTGGTAATTGATGAAAAAGGTGTAGTCAAGGCTTTTTAAGGATGGAGTAGTTGCAGTGTGAAGGGAAGGGGAGTGTGAAAGAAGAGGACAGGGGAAGAAGGAAACAGAGAGGTAGGGGAAGTCAGGAACAGAAATGATAGTTATGTGAGCAGTGGATGGCATAGAGGAGAAAAGAACACCCGTCTTCCCTGAAATAACTTTTTGCTTTCATTCCATTTGTTGCTGAACTCTGTTCCATTCTAATCACCTATGGAAGTAAGCTGCAGAGATAAGCTTTGTGGCGATATGGTACTTAAAAAACAGAAAATATGACAGGGAAAATAATATCATGAAAAGGTTTTGTTGGCTACTTGTGAAATAAATTCTAGCCCATTGTACCTATGTGCCTAGAAAATACAGATAACGTTAGGGCAGAACAGACAATCTCCTTATTAAGCCCAGGCAAGAAGACTCAGAGTTCATCAACAAAGGCATACTTTGCAAAAAATAACCTTCCTAATAAAGCAAACATCAATCTGGGTGTAGGATAATAGTGAAGGTGAATGGTAATGTAGCCTTAAAGGGAGTTTGTCTGAATACAGAATAAAAGCTTGCTCCTTCAGCTTGAAAAACACATTTCTGCTTTGTTTTTAATCCATGGTTATTACATAATAACACTTTAAAATAACTCAGTTGAGATTCTAAAAACATACCCATTTTTTATTCTATCAAATATGTGCATTTGATGTCATTTTTCTATCACCAATGTCGATGGAAGTCTTTACAAACTGAAAAGCTGAAAAATGAGTTTGTTCAAAACATTGAATTTGAATTTTGAAATTTTGATATTTCAATTCTGAACACTTTTTCTTAGTAGCTTTCTATATTTCTATGTTAGCTTACATTTCAAAACAAAAAGTCAATTTAAATGAGAAAAAAGTAAAAATTTTTACTATTTTTTGGTAAAATAAATGTTGAAAGGGAACATCTCTCATGAGTTACTCTTTGATGGATCATCTTTGCAGAAGAGAAATATTTGTTTCTTTTGAAAATTTCCAAATAGTTCTACCCCAAGTAACTTAGGTCATGGGTAGGCATTCATTTGAGGTGCTAAATTCACCCTTGTAGCTCACCTAGAGAACTTGACTGGTTTTGTAGCTCCAGACAGGGAGCTGGAACAAGTATATATGCCCCATAGCGCTATACTTTTGTATTGCTAGACAGTACAGAGACATTTTGCAGCACTAGAAATGAATGCCTGCTCATTCCCTCAGGTGTTTTTAAAATATTACCTTTTGCTTCAAATTTATGGTGTCTCTTTTAAAAATGAAAACACTTTATTGTAACTACATATTAAAACAAAATATTAGAAAATAATTTAATAATTCAGTTCCCTCGCAGGACCTCAGTTCAGAAGTGTGTGTATATGTCCTGTGCACCCCGCTGTGCTGGAAATTTGACAGGAAAAAAAGGAAAACGAATTCAGCCACAAATGATGCTAGGCTCCGAAAAGGATAAGCAAGGCTGATATGACATAGCCAGGTGTCCAAGATTTTACACACTCATCTGACTCTACTCCATGAAGGTTATTCAGGGATAGAGGAAGGAGCAGAACTTGGCACAGATTACCTTACTGATATACCCTCCTTTCACCCACTCAGATTTCTGAGGAAAATCTAGTGAAGGTCAGAATTTTTTCCATGACTTTAACTGAGCAGACTTCTCTAGGGAGAAAATCTAGCAGTGAAGTCCCAAGGGAGGAGGACAAGCCTAGGCATCTTTGTATGGGAAAGGATGACTTAGGTTGCATAACCAGCTTCTCAGGAATCCACACGGGAATCGTGGGGTTTAACCCTCTTTGCCCTTTCACTGCTTAAGCACCATTTCCATGAGGAAAGTGAATTTTGTGAATTCTAAAAATCCTGGGATTTCCTGAGTATGTTTTATCCTCTAACATAGGGGTGTCAAAGATATGGCCCAAGGGCTGGACCTGGCCCATGGAGCCCCTGAGTGTCATAGTTGACCCACACAGCACATACTGAACCAGCCTGCACACAGGGCTTGGGATACACACTGCCCACGGCACCCATTCCTGCTAGTTAAGGACTGTGCTGCACTGGTGCCCACTGTTGCCAGTCCAGGATACACGCTGCATGAGTCACCCATTACAACAGGTCTGGGATACAAGTCATTCAGGTGCCCTCTTTGGTGAGAACTGAAGGTGTGCCAAACCAGTTGGAGTGGGTACTGTATACAGTGCAGGCCCCGGCTGGTGGATCCAGCAACCGCTCTGGCCAGTACAGTGTTGTACTGCATGCAGTGCCTGTTTAGGCACCTGTGCCACTGTGTGTGGTTTGTGTCCTGGGCCAGCCAGAGTGGATGTTGCATGTGCAGGATCTTGGATGTTGCAGGAGAAGGGGGTCCATGGGCCTGATGAGCCAGCCCCATGCTGTTCATCTGGCCCATAGATGGGTCCCATGCCACTCATCCAGCCCATGGAGCCATTTGAGTTTGACCTTCCTGCTCTAATAGGTTTATTAACATGCGAATAGTGTTTAGCATGCACACTGAAACAATTTTCCCCTACCATTTCTTACCACTGTAGATAAAAAAAAGTGGCTAGACAGGAACTTTCCTCCAATACTGATAACTGTACTAAAGGCCAAAGAGAATATAACATTGATCTTCAAAGATCAGCTATATTAAAAAAAAAAAAAAGATCATCCAGCATCAGGAATAATCCAGTGTCACAGAAAACTCTTATGAACCCTCCAGCCCAGTAGTTCTTAATGTTTTTGGCCTCAAAACACCCCTCACTGGACTCAAAGCATACCTCTTTGGACCCAAGGCACCCCTCTATAACTCCCGTGAACTGTCTGGCACCCAATTTCAAAACCTAATGTATATATTACAGTGCTTACCTCCTTAAACACGGGCCGGGCAGTGGAAGTGGGGGACCACCCTGAGTCTGCACTTATCTACTTATCTCCTCACACTTCTGTTAACTCATCATCATACCTCTTGGCAACCTTCAAAGCATCTGGTGACATCCCAAGCTGCTATGGCACCCTGGTTGCAAATCACTCTTCTAGCCTGATTTAAAGACGGGAGGGGTTCTGGTAACTTTGAATAGTTATTTGAATTTACTGCTATAACATTACACAAATCAAATCCCTGGATCTTTACAGGGTCACCCAGTACTAATCTTGACAGTGCTGCCTATGAAGAAAACATCTGATATCATTTAAAAGTATGGAGAAGGGACTGCAACCATTTCTAATTATTTTATAAGGTGGTGCTAATCAGGTAAAGCTAAGACATGGGTTAGTACTCAAACAAATGCAGCTTCTGGTTCCCATGGAGAATCTAGAGTCTAATATAGTAGACACAAATGTAATGTTTTGTGAGCACTCCGAGAAAACCCCCCACTCATTTACTATAGATATTGTAACTTCTGGTAGCAGCATGAAAGGCTTTATCTGTATCTTTGATCTTGGAAGGCTTACTTTTCCTTATTATATATTATAGGGTCAGATTTTCTGCTTTGTTTCACATTATGTGGGTCTTTGCAATTCTTTTGTATTGTAAATGTAACAACCTTTAAATAATTCATAGGCAGCAGAGACACAAGCTGTCAGAACCATGACCAGGTAGGTTTTAATTCATTACATATTTTTCTTCTGAAGACCACAAAGGACAGGATGTACATTTAACTATACCAGGATGTTCCGTATTGCAAGAGTGTACTGTATGTATTTCAAAGTTAATTTGGCAGTGAAGCCAAAAACATAACAGCTAGAAAAAATAATATTGATCACAGAGAATTTGTTTTTCATAGAAATTGGAAAGCATACCTTAAGTGCTTATTTAACATCAAATCACAGAGAAAATATATTGGAGAAACTATTGACAATACATCTAAAAATAGGAGGCTTGGATTGCTCCTAAAAACAAGCTTGAGATATCAGGAACAGGGGAAGCTGATACAGGAATAAGATAGAACAAAAGTCCACCAAGGCAGCTATTATTATTCACTAGTTTGCGCCCGATCTGATGTTCACTAAATACTTGAGCCAAAATGAATCCTCCTCTCCAAATTATAAGCAAGTTAGTTTCAAATAAAGTTTAGTTTTTCTTTCAGGTACCATTTGCAGAAGGAACATGGTCTATTTGCTTGGGGACAGATAAAAAGAGCAGACCTGAGTTCTGTTTCTCTCTCTCTCACTGATGTGCTTATCTAAGATGGGACATTCCATCTTGCTGGGCGCGTCTACACGTGTGCAGTAAATCTGTGCTCATAAAAATGCTAACAAAATGTGTGCAGTAACCAAAGTTACTGTGCAATACAGATGCGCATCTACACATGCATGCCTGTATGGCCCAGTAAATATGGCAACTTACACCAACTTGAGCTGGCTTGAGCATCATGCAAGTATCAAATTTATGCCAGATTAGTTATTGCACAGTAATGCACATGTAGATGCTTTACTGCACAGTAAAAGTATGTGTGTGGACAGACTTGAGACTAACTTTAGTCCCAAGTCTGTCCACACACATCATTAATGTGCTTTAATGTCTGAATGTGTAGTTGCTGGCCTATTCCCACTCACTGTGAAGTAAATTTAAGATGGTGTAGATACACCCACTGTGCCCCACTCATACTTTGGCTAGGAACAGACATTACATATGGACCTGGACAAGTTAGAGTCATAGGATCATAGAAAATTAGGGTTGGAAGGGACCTCAGGAGGTCATCTTGTCTAACCTCTGGCTCAAAGCAAGACCATCTCCAACTATAACATCCCAGCCAAGGCTTTGTCTAGCTGGGTTTTGAAAACCTCCGAGGATAGAGATTCCACAACCTCTCTGGGTAATCTGCTCCAGTGTTTTACTACCGTTCTAATGAGAAAGTTTTTTCTAATATCTAACCTAAATTTCCCTTGCTGAAACTTGAAAGCATTGCTCCTTGTTCTGTCATCTGCCACCATTGAGCACAGTGTCACTGTATCCTCTTTGGAACCACCCTTCAGGCAGTTGAAGGCTGCTATTAACTCCCCTTTCAGTTTTCTCTTCTCCAGACTAAATAAGCCCAGTTCCCTCAGCCTCTCCTCAGAAGTCATGTGCCCCAGCCCTCTAAACATTTTCATTGCCCTTCTGCTGGACTCCCTCCAATTTGTCCACATCCTTTCTGTAGTGGGG
>NW_017729022.1:187542800-187546927 GCF_001723915.1 Gavialis gangeticus | reverse complement strand
GCTTATATTCAGCTCATTGTCCACTGTGAGCCCCAGGTCCTTTTCTGCAGAGCTGCTGCCCAGATAGTCAGCCCCCAGCCTGTACTGGTGCATAAGCCTGTTCCATCCTAAGTGCAGGACCTTGCATTTGCCTTTGTTTGAACCTCATGAGATTTCTTTTGGTTCAATCCTCCAATTTGTCTAGGTCACTCTGAATCCTAGCCCTACTCTCCAGCATATCTATTACTCCCCTCAGCTTGGTGTGATCTGCAAATTTGCTGAGGGTGCACTCTATGCTATTGTCTAGGTCACTGATGAAGATATTGTACAAAACCAGCCCCAGGGCTGACCCCTGGGGCAATCCACTTGATACCAGCTGCTGACTAGACATTGAGTCATTGACTACTACTCTCTGAGTCTGATGATCCAGCCAGTTTCCCATCCATCTTATAATTCATTCATCCAGCCCATACTTCCTTAGCTTGCCTGCTAGAATTCTGGGGGAGACCATATCAAAAGCCTTGCTAAAATCAAGGTATACCACATCCATTGGTCTCCCCACATCCATAGAGCTAGTCATCTCATCATAGAAGGCAATCAAGTTGGTAAGGCATGAATTACCTCTGGTGAATCCATGCTGGCTGTTCCTAATAACCACCTTTTCTTCCAAGTGCTTAGAAATTAATTCCTCGAGGACCTCCTCTGTGACTTTTCCAGTGATTGAGGTGAAGCTGACCAGTCTATAGTTCCCTGGATCCTCCTTGTTTCCTTTATTATGTATGGGCACTGTATCTACCTTCTTCCAATCACCTGGGACCTCTCACAATTGCCATGAGTTTTCAAAGATGATGGCTGGTGGCTCTGTAATTACATGGCCCAACTCCCTCAGCACCCTCAGGTGCATACTGTCTGGCCCCATGGACTTGAACATGTCCAGCTCTTCTAAATAGTCCCTAACCAGTTGTTTCAGGACTGAGGGCTGCTCACCTCCTCCCCAAACTGTGCTGCCCAGTGCGGTAGTCTGGGGGCTGACCTTGCCTGTGAAGACTGAGGCAAAAAAGGCACTGAGTACTTTAGCCTTTTCTGTACTCTCTGTCACTATGTTGCCTCCCCCATTCAGTAAGGGACCCACAAGTTCCCTGATCCTCCTCTTGTTGCTGGCATACTTGTAGAAACCCTTCTTGTTACCATTCATGTCCCTTGCTAGCTGCAATTCCAGTTGAGCTTTGGGCTTCCTGACTTCATCCCTGCATGCCTGAGCAATACTCTTATACTCCTCTCTAATTGCTTCCACATCTTATAAGCTTTCTTTTTGTGATTTAGCTTACTGAAGAGTTCCCTGCTAAGCCAAGCTGGTCTTCTGCCATACTTGCTAGTCTTCCTGCACATTGGAGTAGTTTGTTCCTGCACTCTCAGTAAAGTTTCTTTCAAGTAGAGCCAGCTCTCCTGGACTTCTCTTCTCAGACTGGCTTTCCCAGGAATCCTGCCCATGAGTTTCCTGAGTGAGTCAAAGTCTGCTTTTCTGAAGTCCAGGGTCCTTACTCTGCTGATCTCCTTCCTTAACTTCCTCAGCATCCTGAACTCAATCATCTCATTGTTACTGCTGCCTAAGTTGTCATCCACTATTACATACCCTACCAATTCTTCCCTGTTTGTAAGTAGCAGGTCAAGAAAAGCATGGCCCCTAGTTGGCCAGTTCACCACTTGCATCAGGATATTGTCCTCACCGCTCTCCAAAAATATCCTGCATTGCCTACACACTGCTGTATTGCCCTCCCAGCAGATCTCATGGGGGACTTCAATCACCCTGACAACCAGGGCCTCGGATTAGGAAACTTCCATTAGAAGTTTGAACTTTTAAACTTCTGCTAGGCTCACCCACCACTTCCTGCTGGTCTGGTGGTCTATAGAAGACCCCCACCATGACATCACCCTTGTTGCTCTCTCCTCTGACCCTAACCCAGAGACTTTCAACAGATCTATCTCCAGTTTCATACCAGAGTTATGAAGAATCATACAGCTCTTTTATATAAAGTGTAACTCCTCTTCCTCTTCTCCCCTGCCGGTCCTTCCTGAAGAGTTTATACCTATCCATGACAGTGATTCAGTCATGCAAGGTATGCTACCAAGTCTCTGTTATTCCAGTCATGTCAGAGTTCTGTGACTATTCAAGGACTTCCAATTTTTTCTGTTTGTTTCTTCGGCTCTGTGCATTTGCGTACAAGCACCTAAGGCAACTAGCCAATTTCCCTGATTTCTCAGGAAGAATGAGAATGCTGTCCCTGTTTCCCACTCTTGCTTGCACTTCCTTCAGGTCACTCACTTTCCCACTTATCTCAGGACTTGGGTCTCCATCCCCTGGTGAACCTTTCCTTTCTTTGTCAAATGGATCCCATCTCTTCCTAGAAATCTTTCTTGGAACAACATCCTGTGGTCAAAGAAGTCAAAACCTTGCTGGTGACACCGCCTGTGCAACCATGCATTGATCTGCAAGATGTGCCCACTCCTGCCTTGGCTCTTTTCCTTAACTGTAAGGATTGAGAATACCACCTGAGCCCCTGTCCTCTTCATCCTTGCACCCAGAGCCCTATAGTCACTTTGATCTGCTCAGGGTCTCCCCTGGCAGTATCACTGGTGCACACATGGATGAGCAGCATGAGGTAGTAGTCAGAGGGCTGGATAAGTCTTGGTAATCTGCCTGTGATATCTCAGATCCAGGCTTTGAGCAAGCAGCAGACCTTCTGAGACAACAGCTCACGCAGGAAGATGTATACCTCTGTCCCCCATGGAAGGGAGTTTCCAACCATGACCATGCTTCACTTCTTGGCAGTGGTGGTCTCAGTCCTTCCCACCTTGGGGAGGCCTGGTCTGTCTTCCTCCACCAATGAACATGCTCCTTTCCCTCTGTTGCTAGGACTCTGTATCTGTTCTCCAGGCAAAGTGCTGCAGGTGGAGATGAAGATTTCTGCTTGCTTCCAGACCTCACAAGCTTCTAGCTTCCACCTTCCTCAGGGTCAATGTCCTCTCCCTTCTCTAGCATTGCCTTTGGCAGTTCTTCCTCCACAGTCCTGGAGGTCTCCTCCAGCACTGACCTGATGAATGCCTCATGACAGAGGATGCTTCAGAGCCTCACCACCTCCTCCTGTAGCTCTCTTGCCCGCTTCCTGAGGGACACCACCAGGAGGCACTGCACACATTGAAGGCGCTCCCCCACTTGGCCTTCACAGGAAGAAACCTGCAAGCTGCAGTCTCCACAGCACCAAACCTGGACCTGGTCAGAAGCCTCTATGGTGAGCGGTCCTGCCTGGACAGACAGCTCACAGGTGCAAGCAGATGCCGTGGCAGTGGCTCTGATATTGTGATGTCCTCCAGCCATTTCCCTGGGACTCTTTCTCTTACTGCCTTTCTTCCAAGAACAATTTCCCTAGCAAACTTGTCTGATTACAGCTGGCCTGATTATCTGAAACTCTTGATTACTCTTTCTTGGCCCCAAAAGATTCCCTTTTCTCTTCTTCCTGTCACCAAGCTTAAAGGCTCCACAAAGAGATGGAGGGGTGGGAAATCAAACTGACTTGCAAACAGCTTCCCTTCTTTGTTGCCTATGTTTGCTCACTCCCTGGTCACTCAGGGAATCTCCTTTTATACCCTGCTGGGCCTAAACTGACTCTACCCTCTCATTAGGGCTTTTGCCATGCAGATGCAGCAACCACCCAGCAATCACTCAGCTAGCAACACTCCCAGCTTCTCAGACAGCCCACCAAAACACACACAGCCCACCGAAGAATCAGTCTGCAAGCCAAAGGCACAGGCAACCCTGGATCACTTACCTTCCCAGGGAAGTGTGTGCATGTTTGCCCCAGTACAGAAATGTCCCATGATTGGCATGTATATACATTACCCTTCTAATCAGGGTTCAGTGTGTGGTTTAATGTACTGGTACTTTTCTGTCATTGATTCAATTATGCAGTCCTGGGACAACTCTCAGATACACTTTGTGATGCCATGGGACAAACTGTTAATACGTCCTTTTGTGTTAATATTTTTAGGGTTTATCCCAGGACAACAGACAAGGACTTCTAAATGATCAGACTTTGTTCTGGGATAAAATGGTTTATCCTGGGACAAATGCAATGTTTGTTTGTAGCCTA
>NW_017729022.1:187540845-187542663 GCF_001723915.1 Gavialis gangeticus | reverse complement strand
ATATATATATATATATATATATATATATATATATATATGTGCAGCAACCCTAAACTCAGTAGGAGTCACTATTTTTTAAATATAAACAATATTTTCATTATATTTTTGAAGAGACTTATACAGCACAGAGTAAAAAGATATTTTATTTTTTGGAAAAAGAGAAACTCATCTCATGATATAGAAAAGCCTTGGCTTGCTGGGATTTGCATTGAATATAAATAGTTTTAGATGCCTCAGATGCCAGAGCACATCAATATGTTGGCAAAAGCTATCATCATCAGCAGCAGCAGCCCACTCCAAAGACAACTGAAACCAGCAGTGGCCTTCAGGGTCCAGGAAGTGAGGAGCCTTCTTTATGAGACCTTGAAAAAAGAAGGTTATTGATGTGTGCTAACAGAGTAAGAAGTTTACCAGGATTACTTTAATATTCTCCCACGCTGTTGTCTGTACAAGTCTAACAAACTATAAAGGAAATTGGAATGGCAATCAGTACAATATCAAATCTATTTTTACTTCATCTGAATAGCAGGGAGAGCATGAAGGCAAAAGTAATTTCAAACTGCCAGGAACGATTAGCACAGTTTGACAGCAAACTTATAGTAGCTGCTATATTATCCAGGTTTTACATACGTTGTGACTATTCGCATACAGACATGACAATGTAATTATCTAGCTACATAAAGCACATCAAAAGAAAAAAATACAGTAAACTGCTAAAATAAAACACTTATATTCTGTGACTGTAATTTATTTGTTTTTAAAAATCTTCCATTTTGCAGCAAAAGTTGCCATTTTCTTCCTTGACAAGCTAGAGTTCCTAGACTTGAGTTTGATCTGTCATATGTTATGTAAATTTACTGAAGACAATGCAGTGAAGGTCATATCATGTTGTTATGCCCACGTAGTTCAAACAATGTCAATATATTGTATGTGAAAAAATGTGGATATGAGACTAAGATAGTAGTAGTAGTAGAGAGTAGGGCTGTGCAAAATTTTGCTGGGTGTTTCATTTTGAAGCTATTTTGATGTGTTTTGAGCTCAAAACAGCAAAATCAAAATGAAACAAAAGCATTCAAAACTGCTTCAAAATGAAACAAGGCCACTCAAAAGTTTCTAAATGTTTCAAAAGTTTCAAAATGTTTTGAGTGTTGAAGCTGGGCTTACTTGGCTTAAGCACTAGTCCCAGCCAGCAGTGGCAGCCTCCTGTCATCTGATGTGCAGATCTGGGGGCCTGCGCCCCAGGGGAGGAGCTTGGCACAGCCCCGCAGCCCTCCCAGAGGTGCAGGCCCCTTGATCTGCACATGGGATGACACCATGCTGTCACTGCCAGCTGGGGCCAGTGGCAGCACCAATCTTCCCAGCGTTTGACATGGGCTGCACCCAGTGCCAGTACCAGCTCGCAGCAGCAGCCTCCTGTCATCCAGCATGCAGATTGGGGACCCGGATCCCCAGGAGGGCTGTGGGGCTGTGCTGGACTCTTCCCAGGGGTGTGGGCTGCTGATCTGTGTGCCAGATGACAGGAGGCTGCTGCTGCTGCCTGGGACCAGTGCTGGGTACAGCCCATGCCCAGTGCCGGGAAGATTGGTGCTGCTGCTGGCCCTAGGCAGCAGTGGCAGCCTCCTGTCATCTGATGCACAGCTTGGGGGCCTGCACTCTGGGAGGAATCTGGCATAGCCCTGCAGCCCTCCTGGGGGTACTTGACCCCAAACTGTGCACCAGGTGACAGGAGACTGCTGCTGCTTCCTGGGCACAGCCCACACCTAGTGCTGTGAAGACCAAGGGCAATGTGGTTCCCATTTTCAAAAAAGGGAGGAAGGA
>NW_017729022.1:187537482-187540444 GCF_001723915.1 Gavialis gangeticus | reverse complement strand
CTGTTCAGCCTCTACAAGAGAAGGTTGAGAGGGGATCTGGTGGCCATCTACAGACTGACTAAGGGGGACCAGTAGGCTATGGGAGAGTCCCCGTTTCCCCCAGCACTACCAGGACTAACAAGGAATAACGGCCATAAGTTGACCGTGAGTAGATTCAGGCTAGATATCAGGAGGCGCTACTTCACAGTCAGGGTGGCTAGGAACTGGAACCAACTTCCAAGGGAAGTGGTGCTCGCTTTTACCCTGGGGGTCTTTAAAATGAGACTAGACAATCACCTAGCTGGGGTCATTTGACCCCAGCATTCTCTCCTGCCCATGGCAAGGGTTCGGACTTGATGATCTGCTCAGGTTACTTCCGACCTGACCCACTATGAAACTATGAAACTAAGACCCTGTGTCTGCTCATTCCCAGTGCCCCTGCCCCAGCCCCACAGTACAGGAAGGCAGCAGCATGCAGCCCCAACCCTGCGTACCCCACAGACTGGAGTGAGCAGCAGTGGTGGGGAATGAACTGGTGCTCAGCATAGGGGAAAGGTGGCCACTCCTTCTCCCCAGGCCGGCACCCCATGCTGCTTGTAACCCTCCGCCACTGCTAGCCTGGGTCCCATGCTGGCTCCAGGCTTGCCCTTTGGGGCTGAGCTGTGTCAGCCACAGGTGGGCAGAAGCTGTTGCTGGGCATGGAGAATACCCACCCCCCTCGCTTTCCTCTGTTGTGCAGTGTTTGGTGCGGCTGTCAAATGGAGCCTGCTCTGCCCTAGGGTGCAGTGCGGCTGCTTTACTGCTGCCTGTGTGCTGCACCAGCACTGGCCCCAGGGCACAGGCCCAGGCCCTGGCTCCTGCCCAGGCACTGCTGGCTTCTGTGGGCCCACTCACTCCCAGTGCCCCAGCCCTGTGGTACAGGCATGCAGTCCTGACCCCTGTGAGCCCTGTACTTGCCTGATGGGAATGAGCTCATGCTCAGCACAGGGGAAAAGCAGCCCTCTTCACATGGCTGGTGTCCTGTGGTACAGCTGCTTGCTGGACAGTATAAAGGAGGCAGTGAAGCAGCTGCACTACAGCCAAGCATGGCACGGGCTCTGGTTGGCGGCCACACCAAACACTGCCCAGTGGGAGTGAGCGGGGGCAGCTTTCCTCCATTCCCAGCAGCAGATTCTGCCCAGCTGATGCTGCCATGGCTCAGCCATGATGGGCAAGCCCAGAGCCAGAGCAGGGCCCAGGCCAGCAGTGGTAGTGGGTTATGACCTGGTGCTCAGTGCAGGGAAAAGTGGCTTCTCCCTTTCCCATGGCTGGTGCCCCGTGCTGTGGCTGCTTAGAGCCCACTCCAGGCTGCTTGTGCCTGCTGTCCGGTGATGCAGTGGATAGGCAAGACAGCCCCACCCAGGCTGCAGCATGGGGCACCAGCCACGGGGAGGGGGAGTAGCCGCTTTTCCCATGTGCTGAGCACCAGTTCATTTCCTGTTGCTGCTGCTTATTTGAGTCCACAGGGTGTCCAGGGTTGGGGCATGCAGATCTGGGTGCCCGCACTCCCAGGAGTGCTGCAGGGCTGTGTCAGAGTCCTCCTGGGGGGTGCAGACCCCTGGATTCGCACGCTGGATGATAGGAGGCTGCCGCTGCTGCCTTGGGCCAGTGGCAGCACCCGTCTTCCTGGTGCTGGGTACAGGCTGCACCCAGCACTATCCCAGGCAGCAGCAGCAGCCTCCTGTTATGTGGCATGCATATCGGGGGCCTGCACCCCTGGAAGGGCCGTGGGGATGTGCTGGACTCCTCCCATGGGCCCCCAGTCTGCATGCCACATGACAGGAGGCTACTGCTGCTGTTTGGGGCCAGCAGTAGCACTAATCTTCCTGGTGCTGGGTATGGGCTATGGCCAGCACCCATCTCAGGTGGCAGTCACACCCTCCTGTCATCCGGTACACAGATTGGGGGCCTGCACCCCTGGAAGGAGTCCAGCACAACCCTGCAGCCCTCCTGTGGAACCCCAGATCTGTGGGCTGGATAACAGGAGGCTGCTGCTGCCGGCAAGTAATATGAGTTTTGCTTGTCAACAGCATGAGGTGAAGTTTCCTCTACATCTATCTCCTTGAAACTTGGCAGACATCATGCCCTCAGAATGGGCTACCATCTCTGCAAGTTTCATTGAAATCAGGAAAGAAATGACAAAGTTTTAGGCATTTTCATAATTCCCCATTATAGCCTATGGGTGAAGCATCGAAACAGCATCGAGACAGTGTCAAAACAGTGAAATGGTTTAGGTGAGATGAAATGAAGCAGAACAGTGATTTCAAAACTAAATGAAACTCGAAATGAAACTGAAGAAGTGAGGGAGAATAAACAAAAGCCCCAAGGTGCCTTTCGTGTTGGGCAGGAGAGGTCAGGAGAAGAAAACCAGCCAGCAGCAACAGACAGTGAAAGTGAAAGTGAAAGTGAAAGTGAAAGCAAGCAACACTTACAGCATGGAGGGCTGGTGGATCTGCAGCTGGAGACCAGAAGGGAAGTGAAGCAATCACCACACTTCCGGAGCAGCATCTCACTCTGGATTGGAGGAGGGAGGCTGCTCAGAGTTATTTCTGGCCCCGGAGAGGGGCAGAGGGAGGTTGATTTCCTGCGAGCCACAGAGAGAGGAGTGGCTGAGCCTCTCAGCAGGCAAATGTTGCAAAACCTGCCAGAGAAATGCTGTGGGTGTGACCCAGAGAAGGAAGCCGGTGGAGGCCTGCACGCACAAGGCTTCTGATAATTGCTGGAGCAGAGTAACAGCTGAGGATCTGGGGGAGAGGCCAGAAGAATTGTTGTTTTCAGGTTACAGCCTCGCTGCACGTGGGAGAGATCCCATTGGGACTGTGAATGCTCATGAGTAGGTTGGGGCAGTCCTGTGCAGAGCAGTGACTGGATTACCTGATTTTTATTTTTTTTTGTTGTGATTTGGAGGAGGGAGCTGCCTTCATTTAGGAATATTTCCTTTCTT
>NW_017729022.1:187528422-187532482 GCF_001723915.1 Gavialis gangeticus | reverse complement strand
GTCTGATGAAGAGACTGAGAGCAGCTGGGTTTTGCTTCCTTTTTTTTGGATATTTGCAGGCCAAGGCCAGCCCCTGGAAGGGTATGTGCCCAACTAAAGCCGATGGTCTCCCTGGTGGCTGAGGACAGAACAATAGACCAACAGGCAGCATTAAGATTTGACTGCAGACAACTACGAGTGCCATCTGGAGAGGCTAGGGTGAGGTAAAGGGGAGGTTTAGAGCCCCAGAGAAGAAAACAGGGCTTGAGACCAGGTAGGATCACTTTGGGCATTGCCTTCTAGGAAAGTTGTGGCAGGTGAGAAACATAAGACCAACTACCTGACAGACCAGGTGATCCAAAGCCGAGGTATACCCTGTCACTGCCTGTAGGAAAATGAGCTCAGGGCAGTTGCAGCAAGCCCTACAATACCTATAGTTGTCACAGAAACACTGTCCTGTCAAAATGGCAAAACGGAAGTTGAAATGAAATGATGCTGTTTTGCACAGCCCTAGTAGAGAGGTGTAAAGAGGTGTAGAGTCATGTAAGTCCATCCATAGCATTGGATGAAAGTTTGACTTTCTGAACAAGTTAATCTTTAAGGTGCCTACAAAAGCTCATGCCTCTCTGAACCACTTAAAGATGTCACCCCATCCTACCTTCTGCCTGACTTCTGACTAACTTGACTAACCAACTCTAATCACTTCATACAGTTGACAAAATGCCATACAGAACCAAATTGTTCATTGACATGAAGGTCACACAGAGTCCCTTCAGTTGAACCATTTTGCAGTGGAGTGCACTGGAAAGGGCAAATAATAAAGATATAGATTTAGAAATCACTGTGCCTCAACATGATTAGGATATTATAGGAGTTACCTGTGATTACTGGCTTTTATGTTAACTATTTGAATAATGAAGAAAAGAGCTCCATCATTAGCAATATCATAATGGACAAGATCCTGCATGCAGACTTACCTGATCAAAGAATATTTGCCGGAATATATGATCAATTTGATAGTCTAAGTTTTGCTGAATAAAGAGAATGGGAAAAAGAGGTCCTGTCATTTCCGAATGATGCTAGAAATTTGATTATGCTGTGAATAGTTCTTGGAAAAAAGAATGACAACTTCAGGATGTGGTTGGGATGGATTAAAGATCTCCCTCAGCCTAAGTACACAAGAAAAGCCATTTACTGGGTCAGACCATAGGTCCATCTTATCCAGTATCCTATGTCATGCAGTGGCACAGAGTGGATACTGAAAGAGAGAGTAAACAGGGTATGATCAGGGTTTTTCCCACTGTACCTCTTTTGCTTGAAGCCTCCAGTATTTAATGTCTAGGAAGTTCTTATTAAGCGGATGTACCCCTAACTCCCATGATCAATAGATACTAATGCACCTTCTAAGAATTCATCGAAACCCTTTTTGAATCTGATTAAATGTTAGCTTCCACAATATCTTGTGGTAATTAGTCCCACACTTTAATTAAACACTGTGCAAAACAGAACTTTGTTAGTTTTAAACTTAGTACTTACTACTTCCATTTTGTGGGCATTTGTTTTCATATTTTGAGAGGTAGTAAATAATAAATCTTTATTAGTAGTAGTAATCAATGGCTCAATGGCTAGTTGGCAGCCTGTATCAAGTGGAGTGCCCCAGCGGTTGGTTCTGGGGCCCGTTTTGTTCAATATCTTCATCAATGATCTGAAAGAAGGGATGAAATGCACACTCAGCAATGACACTGTTGCTTGGGGGAGTAGTAGATATACTAAAGGGCAGGGCTAAGGTTAGGAGAGACCTTGACAAATTGGAAGATTGGACCAAAAGAAATAGCTAGGGCTAGGGACAGATAGTCAAAATGCCCTTCCCTTCTATAGTGCTGAACTGAAAGGGGGTGTGGCCAGGCCATGGCTCGCTGCTCAAGGGGTAGGAGTGTTGCCAGCCCCGACCTAGCATTCTGAGGCAAAGGGGGCGTGTGCAGTGCATGCACCTGTTGATGATACTAGGGCTTTTAAATCTCCCTCTCCCTCTCTGCAAACCTGTCTCCAAACCTGACAAGGCTGCAAACCACAGTGTTTATCAGACCATCAGCAAAAAAAAAGCCTTTCTCAGTTCAAGCTGTTCTTAAACAGCTTTTTCCAAGAAGAGACATTACCAGCTGACCTATTGATTAGCTCTGGAAGTCTCTAAGCAGACACTATTCTATCTGCCTGTCCCAGTGAAATTGGAGACACACACACACTGACACCTCCCAGCATTAGCTAGTATACCACATGGCTAGGGTCTGTGGGGCTGCAGTCTGTGCTGTGGGAGATGGGAGGCAGGGAGGGGGAAATCCCTGCTTGAGCAGTGAGCAGCGAGGGAAGCCAGGCAGACCCTGCTGTGCCTGCAGTCTCCTTCAGAGCTCTGGTTAGGGAGGAGAGGGGCAGAGCAGGCTGGCCCCACCTAGCCCAGTGCAGCCCAGGGCTGAAAATTAGCTGGGATGCTGGTTGACTCTGTTTTAACTTAAACCAGGAAGGGGTCTGGGACAGACATTGCAGAAACCAGTTTGACCCAAAGCAGTTAAGTCTGATACTACATTCAACCAGGTTTACCTTAAACCAGTTTCAGCCATTTTAAAACTGGTTTATGTGCACTGAACATATGTTCTGTTACAGGTTTGAACCAGTTTTTGATCACTTAAACCTCCCTAGCCATGAGGTTTGATAAGAAGTGCAAAGCCCTGTATTTAGGATGGAACAATCCCATGCATAGGTGCAGGTTGGGGACTAACTGGCTAAGCAGCAGCTCTGCAGAAAAGGACCTGGGGGTTATAGTGGACAATAAGCTGAATATGAGCCAACAGTGTGCCCTTTCTGCCAAGAAGGCTAACAGCATACTGGGCTGCATTGGTAGGAATGCTGCCAGCAGATCAAGGGAAGTGATTATTCCCCTCTATTCGGCACCCGTAAGGCCAAATCTAGAGTACTGTGTTTTGGGTTCCCTGCTTCAGAAAGGACTTGGACAAATTGGAGAGAGTCCAGCGGAGGGCAAAAAAAGTATTTAGAGGGCTGGGGGACATGACTGATGAGGAGAGGCTGAGGGAACTGGGCTTATTTAGTCTGGAGAAGACTGAGAGGGGATTTAATAGCAGCCTTCAACTACCTAAAAATGTGGTTCCAAAGAGGACAGAGCTAGAGCCCCTTCCAGCAAATCTACCCGCTATCCCTTCCTCCCCTCCCCCTACCAGAGCATACTTGCTTGGCTCTGACAACGGTGTGTGGGATGGAGGGGTGGGGGAAAGGCTGACTGTGTCCAATCCTGCCCTTGCTTCTCATCTGGTCGGGGAGGTGGCAAATGGGCCGCTGTGGAGGCTGTGGAGGGGCAGTGAGGAGCCAGGGAGCTAAAAATAGCTTAGTGCCAGGTGAAGGGTGTGTGTGAAAAGCTCAGGCTCAAGGCTAGTGCTACCATGACAGTGGGGACTGAGTGGCCAGAGTGAGAGGCTGAGTCCAGCAGCACTGGCCTCACCCCCCTGCCCTAGCCCTGCTCCTTGGAGGAAGAGGGGGTGGCGGGGACCAGAGTGTCACCATGATGAAGAGGATAGAGCAGAGGAGTGAAGCCAGCAGTTCTAGCCTTGCCCACCCCTCAGCACTGCTCCTTGGAGGTGGCAGTGTCATGGGGTACTGGCAGCGCAGCACTGGCCTGGCCCTCCCACACAGCAGAGCACCACCATGACAGTGGGGACTGAGGGGCTGGAGTGTGGGGGGTGAGGCCAGCAGTGCTGGCCTTGACACCCTCCTGCCCTGCTCCTTAGAGCCAGGGGCTGGAGCGGGCCCCCCACCAACAACAGCCAGCAGGGATGGGGAGGTGCCAGGGAAGAGGGAAGAAAGGGAAACAGGAAGGGGGGGTAACTGTTGGTAGCGTGTGGCTGGCTGCCACTGGCCACCACCATGTGGAAGTTCCCCTCCCGCTCTCAGCCTGGGATGCAGGTGGTTGAGGGGGTGCATGGACTCACACCTGAAGCATTGGGGGTGAACTGGATCTGAAACAATGGGGGTGGGGAGGGAAGGGAACGAGCCCAGGCCTGAAGTGGCAGGCAGG
>NW_017729022.1:187527943-187528310 GCF_001723915.1 Gavialis gangeticus | reverse complement strand
GACCAGATGAGAAGCAAGGGCAGGATTGGACACAGGACTCTTTTTCCACCTGCATGCTGCCACCGTCCCACCACTGCTGGGCACTGACAAAAAGCCAGCAGGGAGGAGGTGGGAGGGGAGTGGGATGGGGGGCACGGTGATGGCACCCTGCTACCACTGCTGCTGGGTCCTGCCCTGGGAGGGAGAAAGGAAGGGGAGTGGGGTGGGGAGACAGATGGATGTGGGCCAGGCGGACCTGGAGTGTGGAGGTTGAGGGAAATAGGCTTGGACTCAGGGGGTGGGCTGGAGAGCAGAACTAGACCCAAAGCATCATGGGGGGGGGGCGGGGGCAGGGGCCAGACACAGGGCTCTGTCCTGGCCCCCCACC
>NW_017729022.1:187519873-187522943 GCF_001723915.1 Gavialis gangeticus | reverse complement strand
TGTCCTGGCCCCCCACCCTCCGCCCCCATCATTCTTGATGGGCAATTGGCTAGTGTATTTATAAAGAGGCATAAATAATACTTCTTGTGTGTGGGAAGGGTTTAGAGTTTTTCTGTGCCACTGGTTCCTCTGCTTTCATGCCAAAAAATGTCTTTAATATGTAAACCTAATATATGAAACCCTATTTTGCACCACTGAAGCCTGGGCTGAAATAAAAGCTGCTGCTGAAACCAAACCTGACCTGGAATCTGAATGTCTAGGGTGAAATTTGCAGAAGTGACCTAATTCTGTGTGCACTGATAAGTAAAAGGAATTTTTATATGTCCATGCTGACACCTTTTAAAAATCCTATGCCAGTATCTTTGTTATTTCTCCGCTTCTTTGTTTAGTTTCCAGGTTACAAAACCTAAATTTTGGAGAATTGATCATTTTTACCCTACTAGGTGACTATATTATTGAGAAAAAGGCATTTATTATTGGGAAAAAGGGAAAGAGGCAAGGCTTTAAAGTTAACAGTTTTTCTTTAAATTCTTTGACATATTATACTTTCTATTGGAATTACAGCATTAGTCTGAGAAGCAGTAAAAAACATCTTCATTACATTGAAGAAAATATAATCATATTAAACTCTCATCTTTGGAAAGATTCACAAGTTTAGAATGGAATATGTTCCTTTTATGAGCTTCACTTTAAGGGTAAATAATTTAGAGGTGAAAACTGCTTTTAATTTTAGTAAATAGCCCACTTATAAATTTTATGCATACAACAGTGTTTTGGTGGTAAAAATTCTATGGAAAATATTTGTATTGAAGGAATGTAACAAAGGAGCCTGCCACTTTGTGTTCACAGAGATCAGACATTTGAAGAATAATGGTCTGATGCTGGATATATTGAAGACAATGGAAGTTGGAGCAGGCCAAATATAAATTGCTGGGTAAGCCTCACTTCACAGACAATAAACTTCCCAGCAGAAGTTTAGATGGGTTCATCACTGAATTAGCCTTTATGAAATTGTGTCAAGTAGTGTTAACAATAGCTCTCCGTACATACAATTAAAGCAAGAGAATGCATTTTAAAGATGTATTAGCTGCTTTGAACCTGACTCTTATTTAAAATTAATGACCCATCTGTTTCTTAGATAACATTTTGACAGTCATTTTGACCAGTTACATGATAAAAATGCTAATATGAATCAGCAAATTGTCTTTAGTGAGCCTCAGCATTTTTTTGTCCATTTCTCATTCACTTTAGCTTGCCATACTAGAGATGTCAGGTAAATGACATCTAACAGAGACAAGGGCAAAAAATACACCAAAACTAGGGATGTGTATTAACTGAAATAGGATTTAGAGTAATCAGGAAATTCACCTTCAGGACTTGTTGTATATAGATATTCCTTTAAGATTTACTGTGATTTGATTCACACAGATACTCATGATTATTTCTGATGGATATCTTTCAGTTTGTATAAAAAATTTAATAAATCCTGGTTATGTAAGTTACTGGTTGTTCTCTTACCAAGCCATTGATATTGTGATCTGATAGGGCCGAAGTTAGTGTGTGTGTGTAAAATGTAATTTTGGTATATGCACTGGAAAACACTGGAAAACAAAATTTTGCATTATATAATCTTGATCTATGGACAACCATGGGAATAAAAGTAAATCATAAAACCAACAAGATTTAGTTGCCTTTGAATTATCTAGTAGCTCTTTGCAGTACTTGACAGTTGTAGCAGCTGGAAAAAGACCAACATTAATATTTATGGTTGTGTTGAGACAAAAAAAAATTACTGAATTGCAGAATAGAATTTGAACCCAAAATGAGGTAAATTTCATATAAATGCATCCCAAAAATTTATTGCAGTTTTTTTTAGGTATTTAATAAGAATCATGTCATTTGACTTCAGTTTTAAAGCTTCCCATGATCAAAGTATTTCTCAGTGGCAAAGTGTTTGGTAATCCTCAAACTATACATATTAAAATAAACTATGATAACTTCATATGGTAATTTCTTGTGTCAATGAAATGTATAAGACTTCATGATTTGCTAAAATGAGGAGGGGCTTGCATGTCATTAAATGTCCTTGAAAAAGGTAATTTAATAACCAGGGCAGAACACAGTGTGAAGCATTCAAAACCATAATCTATAATAGAAAATGTAACATTAAAGTATAGCTACAAGTGTCATGCATGCCTTGTTTAATGTTATAACCTTGACAAGCTTTACTTTGTGTGATGAAAAACCTTGCAAACAGTACCTTTACCAGCGTCTTAGACTCCATTGCTGAAGTACTGTATAAATTCTATACTTGGTGACAGAGATGAAAGTGCATAAGATTATCACTTGCAGAGAACTTTTCTGAAATTATGCTGTACACACTCCTAGCAAGTAGCTTTCAACAAGAGTCAGTTTCCTGAGATCCTTTTCACATGTGATCTTTGATTTGAGATTCAAAAAACAAATCACAGTGACTGTGCAGTGTTTACTACAGTTTATATTAGTTTTTACATTAAGAGTTGATGAGAAGAAGTATCCCATGAATGAAAAACGTTAATAATTATATTGATGGCTGGAAAAAAAATACTGTTTTTTTTCTGTCACATACACATGATGTATAATATGTATTGTTTGAAGGATATAGCTTATGATGTAATTTTATCAGGCATGTGGGTGTGTATTTTTCCACAGCCCCAGAGTAGGAGTTCTCCTTTTCACAGTTCTGGTCCATGATGGTTCATTACCTTATTCAGTAACTAGAAAATTGCTCAAGAATGACCCAGGGCGGGAGGGTGGGGGGATAGAGACCTGTGTCTGCCCCCGCCCCCCGCTTCAGGGCTGGGCCTGCTCCCCCCACCCTGAACCCTTGCTGCTTCAGGACTGGGTTTGTTTCCCGGCACCCTCCCCCCTCTGCTGCTTTGGGACCGGGCCCACTCCCTCCTTCCCCCCCACCGGTGCAGGGCCAGTCGCGCTCCCCACACTGCTCTTCGGGTCTGGGGCCTTGCCTTGCTGCTCTGTCTGCTCCATTTCTGCTGCCTCCAGGAAGCGGGGGGGGGGGGGCTCTGTCCCC
>NW_017729022.1:187517159-187519768 GCF_001723915.1 Gavialis gangeticus | reverse complement strand
TCCGTCCCTGTTGTCATGGTGGCATTCCGCTGCAGCACCACCACCTGTCTGGAAACAACCAATCAGAGTGCGAATATAGCATTACAGACAGACAGACAGACCATGGCTTTTATAATATTAGAATTATGGTGGGGAGACTGTGATGTATAATGGGGGAGACAATCTAAGTGAGGAGTCTGGCATATAGAGGAGAATGGGAGTATGGGGTACCTGAACTGCAACCCCTATGAAGCACTGTGAACATACTTCTAATTCAAAATCTTTTAGATTTTGGAGGGAAATATTCAGGTTTTAATTTTCACTGAAAAGTTAAATACGTCTAATCCACTCTCTATAGGAGATTTTGTAAAATTCATCTCAAAATATATTGTATGGGGATGATGGATAGGGTGGAAGAGGAAGCATGTGAGATGTGGGGGATGTGATAAGCACTTTGTAGGGAAGCTACTCCTTGTGTTGGTTCATATATGCATAGTTTTCAAAACAGCTGACAAATTTTCTAAGTATCTTTTCATGAAAAACTCTTTTCTTCAAGAGCAGCAAAATTCCATAAATAAAGATAAGCTCAGAGTAACACATAAACAGACTAAAAAACCCATTACGGGTTCCCATCTGTGATTGTTGATCTATTTAAAACAGGCAGAATGGGGGCTGGAGTGGGAGGATTAGTAAATATTGAGATCATTGATAAGTCACAAATCATTCTTTTGTTTAGTGATACAGATGCAATAAACTGTACTAGAATAACAAAATCAGTACAATACCTCAACATTTTTTCAGTATAATAGTTATTAATCACTAGAAAAGAAATGATCTGCATGTACAGATCATAGAAAATCAAGCCAATAATTGTTTTAAATTCTATCTCATTTACTCATTTTCAGTTTGGTTTTCCGCAATTAAAAAAATAAGGAAATATTGGAATCTTTACCTTTGAATAGATCTTAAATTACCCTAGGTTCCCTTCAGTTTTGTCAATATTATAGAACAACATTTTATCTTAATGTTCTAGGCACTTGCAGACACAGCTTAGGATTATAGTTGTTTTCATTGACACATTCAAAAAAGGCACACATATATGTGTAACAAAGTGTGACTGGAAACAGAATTGCTACTTCCTGTACTCTGAAATTCAAATTCTCACACCAAAGTTGAACCATTTCATCTGATTTTTTCAAGGCTAGTGATCATTACCATTAAGGCAAATTTGCCTTTATTTCCACAGCTCTGTGGAGCTCAGCTGAAAGCAAAAATATATGTAAGCACTGAACATATCATGAACTTTGGCTCTACCTGGTATTGTGTTAAAAATAATAATTTGCATAGTATAGTATCCACAATAACAACAACAACAACAACAACAATAATAAGATGACTTTATTTCTAAATCTGGAGAAAAGATTGGCTGGCCGACCCCTGGAGCCCCCTGCCAGCTGGGGCTACTTTGAATGGGCTCCACGTGCTGTGTATGAATAAACCCAAGGGTTGTTTTCTGTTTCATCGCATGCTGTCCATTCCCTAAATCAATGTGAACCAATCTTTTTGAGAGATATGCTACAAATGGCCCCTGCACTCTCTCTAAGTGCTTCTTCTCTTCCCCTCTCCTGCCCAATCTGAGCCTCTGCTTTCTGCTCCTAGCCCTGTCTGCTTCTGTGTTACCTGGCCTCCTCCCTAATTTGATGTGTACCACACACAGAGGCTGCCCATGCCACCTGTGGCTCCCATGTGGTAGGCTGGCCACCCCTGCCTTAAATGATCAACATTAAACTGATGAAGGCCCTAGAGAGCAATAACTGACTCACTGAAAAGGAAATTTCTCTCTCAGCACTCTCTACAGGGACTCCGTTCCAGCCCATGAGTCACATACAGCACATTATCTTTGTCCTCTGTTTTATGCAACTCTTTTGGTTCCATAGTGTACAACGTACTGGGTGCATCTACACGATGGAGTTAATTGCTGTAAGGCATACATTCAAATGGCATGCTCAGGAGCATAAAACTCTGGAGCAATAAGCTCCAGAGTTTATTCATGTCCATTAATTGAATGTGTAGATGTACCTCCTAAATTGCATCTTGCTGTTTACTTTCTCCCTGTGGTCCTGTTGGAAAGAGGGTCTCATTTTCTTACAAATTAAAACTTTCAATACAGGAAAAGAGTTAAAGGTAGGATTTTTAAAGAGATTGGCTGGAAGATTAATTGGATGTGAAAAATGTATGTGTAATTATAAACATTGCATAGGAGATATCACACATATGGGATTGTAATTGACATCCATAATTACTCAGTATTCATACACAAACATGTTAATGGTGCACATAAATTCTTCATGCATGTAAGCCTGAACTTTCTGAAAAATGTAGTTCTATGTAGTTTTTCTTTACCAAGAAAACCACCTGAATAGATCAGACTGATCCAGTGATGCCTTCCTAAATCTATATTCTGGGAACTGAACCAAAAGCATGATCTTCCCAGACTCTAAAAGATAGAAACACCAAGGCAAAAGCACTCAAACGTTTGGTACATAAATATCTGGACCTCAGGACCAAGGTTTCTCAAAGGTGCCTGGAGGCCACCATGTATCATACTGTTGAACCAACAGGACATAAGA
>NW_017729022.1:187509239-187512159 GCF_001723915.1 Gavialis gangeticus | reverse complement strand
ACTCAAACGTTTGGTACATAAATATCTGGACCTCAGGACCAAGGTTTCTCAAAGGTGCCTGGAGGCCACCATGTATCATACTGTTGAACCAACAGGACATAAGAGCTAAGCTGTTACAGCAACAGCAACATCCAGTGTAAAAGGCCCAATTTATTTGGAAGACCAGAGGGGACACAGAAAACAGGTACATGCATCAGTCAAAGCTGGCAGGATGTGAGGAGCTGGTTGTATATAGGCCTTGCTGACTGCACTGATCTGAATGGAAAGTCCCAGGGGCAGTGAAAAAGGAAGCAATGAAAATTTCTCATACAGAGTACTAATCCCCGCAAGGACCAGAAAACCTCTGAGGGAATGTTATCTATACTATGAAACCAGGGTACTAATTCTACACTTGTATGACACATCTGAGCACCCATTAAAATAGGTCATTGGCAGTCCTTTGGAATCCAGGATGATGTCTGTTAGGCTTGATGGGTCCTCAGATGACTGAGGAGCCCGATTCTGGATACACACATTCTTCAGCAATGGGGGCATGTTGTTGCGTGGGGGAGTGGGATTCACAGCCCTGGGTTGGTCTCCTTCTCCTTCCTCTGCTGCCACTGTTCTGCCTCAGTATTGAGTAATTGGGTTTCAAAGTGGTGTGTACCTTGGTGGACTAGCTGGCGCCACATTGAATGGTCAGCAACTTGCTCCTCCCAGCTGTTGGTGTTGATGGCTTTGTGCTTGAGGGTGACCTTGAGTGTGTCTTTGTACCATTTCCTTTGGCCTCCCTTTGAGCGTTGGCAAGTGGAGAGCTGGGAAAAGGGACTCTGGTGAGGGAGGCTGTTCTTGGACATCCGGACGCAGTGGCCCATCCATCAGAGTTGATTTCTCAAGAGCAAGGCTTCAATGCTGGTGGACACAGCTTCATGGAGGATGCTCACAGTAGTCCAATGGTCCTCCCATCTGAGGGGGTGCAAGGGCAGTGGTGCCCCCCTGTGGGCCACGCAGGTGCCACCTGGCCAGCTGGACATGGGAGAGAGGGGAAGCTCCATTGCTGCTTCCCACCACCCTGCGCTGTTGCTGCTCTGCATCTGGCCATGTGCCACCCACCCAACATGCTCCGTGTCCAGCCACTAGTGGTACACTTACTAAAAAAGGCTGAAAACCCCTGTTATACAAAATATATTTTTGTTTTAAAACATGACTACTGTTCAGAATTCCTCTAGTTTCTAATGCAGCATATCCTTTTCTACATTTTAAAATAAATATACTGGGAATAAACCTAAACCAAACCAACCTTGTTTGCATTCTCAAAGGTTTAATTCCTCCCCATTGTTCTTATTGAGCTTCTATTGACCTGAACAAGGTGTTTACAAATCCTTGCAAGAGATGAGTGCAAAACATGCCCCAAGATCCATACACATTAATATTTTTATAATCAAGGAGGTGAATTAAAGATGCATGGATATGAAAATCCAACAGTGAAATATGCCCAAATCCTGCAGAATTTGGAAACAGATGGATTCTTGGCTCCACTGGAGTTAATGGAACTTTTGCTACTGACCTCAATGACATTAAGATTTCACACCAAATTTCCAATCATATCTCTCTATAAAGAGTCAGACTCTGAATATGCCCTCAGAAGCCTCTGCACTGGAATTGGAATTTTTCAGCCAGACCCATCTCTAGAATAAACCTGAAAGAAGTGCATTATGTACTGGAAACACTGCCATAATCATAAATATAATGTTTGGAACCAGTTATGCTATATACTTCTTCCTTGCCTTTCTTCTCTGTCTGATTAACCTACCAAAAATACAGATTTTACAACTGCTCCAGTCCCTTGCCACTCAAGATTATTTCAAAATCTACCACCTTGCCTAATTTTACACCTTCTTTGAATATTTATGTTTCAGGTGGTTGCCTGCTTTCAAATTCCTTTTACAATCTGTTTCAAAAGAATTAAGCAAAATAAAAAGAAACCTGAGCTAGTATGAACTCAAGACATTAAGTTGAAGTGGGAATCCATCTCCCCTTAAATATCTGGGTATGTCTACATTGATATTTAGGGTTTATGTTGATGCTACCCTTAAATCAAACATTTCCAGATGAGTTGTCCCTCCATTTCTACGCTGTATTTTATACTCCACACCAAGCTGTTCATGTCGAGTTCTACCTAGTAGGACTCTCCTGTGAATCAATAGGTTTGTGTTTACTTGCCCAAGACAACAGAGAAAGGAAGTGGGATGCAGAAGAGCCAGAAGTCAGGAAGAAGGAACTGTTGGATTGCTGCTAGGATGTTGCCTGTGTTTAAAGCCTGCTTGATGTGGCTGAGTTCCAAATAGACTGAGGGG
Organism: Gavialis gangeticus; assembly: GCF_001723915.1. Classification (NCBI taxonomy): domain Eukaryota; kingdom Metazoa; phylum Chordata; order Crocodylia; family Gavialidae; genus Gavialis; species Gavialis gangeticus. Next base: position 187,509,823 of record NW_017729022.1, on the reverse strand, counting down.
AGGGGCAACGTAGAAGGCAAATGGAGTTAGGGCTTGATCTCTCATTAGAAGTTTGGCTGAGCTTCCACAGCTGAGCAGCAATGCCACTATTTATTAATTTATGGGATTTACAATATGCTTTCTTAGCGGATACAGGCAGGAGGGTGTAGATGTCACTTTGGTGTTTACTCTAGAGTTAATATTGTGCCAACTCTGCAGCCCCCAAACTGGCACAAGAATCAAGGGGGAGTTCCCTCTTTTATAGAGAAAATCATTGAGGCTATGGTCACAAGCCAATGGGCCAAAGAGAGGGAACAGGTAAAAGGTAAAGAAACAACATTGTAGTAACTTACACTCAGCACTGTAGGGCATTTATACATGTGTTCTAGGTGATGCAAAACGCTTTTCTTTAGCATCTCCTGCCATGTGGAGAAAATGTCCTAGTATCTCCTTCCCATGTCATTTCAAGTTCCACATGAAAACAGGTTTTCTCCATCCCTCCATTTTTCCATCCACCTGCTGCAGTACAGTTTATCTGATTAAAAATATTTTGGAGTGCAAGCTGTCCTATTGTAGGGAGCATAGTTGTCAGCAATTACAAGGCC
>NW_017729022.1:187502310-187504239 GCF_001723915.1 Gavialis gangeticus | reverse complement strand
AAACAACATTGTAGTAACTTACACTCAGCACTGTAGGGCATTTATACATGTGTTCTAGGTGATGCAAAACGCTTTTCTTTAGCATCTCCTGCCATGTGGAGAAAATGTCCTAGTATCTCCTTCCCATGTCATTTCAAGTTCCACATGAAAACAGGTTTTCTCCATCCCTCCATTTTTCCATCCACCTGCTGCAGTACAGTTTATCTGATTAAAAATATTTTGGAGTGCAAGCTGTCCTATTGTAGGGAGCATAGTTGTCAGCAATTACAAGGCCGACCAATAATTCCTCCTATACAACTCTTTTATGTTATCCAGCATGCTATATAATGTAAAGAGTTTCCATTTTTCCTAAGGATATATTTATACATGTTTTGTAGGTGGTTAATAAATGATTAACAAATGCTAACAACATGTTACAGACATGAAAATTATGTGTTATATATAGATAGTTGAACATTTTCTATGAAAACTAATTTGATGGTAAATTACTCTTGTGACTAACCAAAAAATTCTTGTAAAAAGTATCTATTTCCATGGGAAAATGTAGACTTTCCCCATAAATTGTGTTTGTACTGGACAAAACCCCAAAACCTTTCAAATAAAACATCCACTTCAGTGCTACACAAAAGTCCTCATGACCATTCTTCTTTATAGACTAGTCTCCCCCACTAGATTACTTTTACCATGATACATTTTGTCGGTGTTTTCACAGGTCTGTGGCTTGATAAGAAGGAACACAGGGGAGCATCATGGGGAGAGGCAGCCTATCCAGGGGTATTTGACTTAGAGGAAAACAGGAGCACAATTCATAAACTAGAACTGCCATGAAACAATGTGACATCATTTCCAAATCAAAAGGGTTTTGCCTCAGAAATGATTTTTTTGGTGTTATATGAAGTGTTTTATGAAGGACTAGAGGACTTCTTTCTTTAACTTTTGTTTACTTTATTTCCAGATAATATTGCCAAAAAATATCTACCACTTTTGATAAAAAATAATAGTTTTATCTTGCCTTATCTAAATCTATTTTTTTTAATCTGGGCAATGTTATGAATCACACACATATATATATATATATATATATTTATGTGTATATTTATGTGTGTGTGTGTAATAGTGATTCATAATAGTGAATTCTAATATAATAAAAGTCTTAGTCTGTCTCTCTCTGTCTGTCCATAATGCTTCTGGCACATATGCTGCCAAGAGGGCGGGTGGTGATTGGGTGGGCGGCCTGTGCTGCGTGGACCCAAGTTTGCATTGCTGCCAGGGAAGTTTGGCAGTGGAGAACATGACCTGGATGCCCAAGCAGTGGGGCTTCCCCATGCCTCCCTGCCTGAAGGAGACAGTCAGATGTGGTTCATGTGGACTTAGAGCAGTGAGGGGGAGTGGGGGGAGCGGGGCGGACCAAAGTGGCAGGGGGGAAGCGGGGAGTGGGGTCGGACCCAAAGTGGTATGGAGGGGAGTAGGCCTAGACCAAAGTGGTGGGGGGAGGAGGGGAGCAAGGTCAGACCCAAAGCATTGAGGGGAAAGGGGGAACAGGGCCAGACCCAAAGTGGCGGGGGGAGGGTGGAGCAGGGTCAGACCTGAAGTGGCGGCGCGGAGCAGGGCCAGACCAGATGCGGTAGAGGAGTTGTGGGGGGAAGTGGGAAATGGGGTCAGACCCAACGCGGTGGGAGGGGGGTGGGGGTAGAGCAGGGCTGGACAAGGAGTGGGGGGGAGCCATGGGGCTGGATGCAGGGCTCCATCCTCACTGCCCCCCCCGTCATTCTTGATGGGCAGTTTGCTAGTATACATATAATAGTGATTCATAATCTCATACACACACACGTGCGTGCACACCTATCTATAGATAGATAGATGAGAGAATTTTAAAACATATGACATAATGTTAGTTTCATAGTTTCTAGGGTCAGAAGGGACCTGAGC
>NW_017729022.1:187501122-187502299 GCF_001723915.1 Gavialis gangeticus | reverse complement strand
GGGTGAAGATCATCTGGGCCAGCTGACTTAAAAATGTCCAGTTTGAAACATATTAAACAGATTAATTAAACTTAAACCTGAGTTTTGCTGAAGGATGCTTTCCCCCTTCTTAAGTATGCATTTCCTGCTCAAAGTATGCATTTCCTGCTCAATTTTCAACTTATAAAGTTTTTATAAGAAGTTGGTGGTTAAAGGCATATTTTTTGCGTAGCGCATTCAGTAGAAATTACCATCTCTTTCCAAATAATATAAACGTTATGTTCTTTGCAGTCTTTATACAAGGAAGCCTATAATACTAGCTTTGATAATTGGCCATGTCCTCTAGACTTTTAAGACTCTGACATAACATCATCAAATAATAATAAAAACGTTTAGGCAAAGAAGCGATTTTTACTATAGTTTATTCCTTCAATTACATGGGCAGGTCTAGCTGCTGCATTTTCTTGTATTACAACATTTTAGATACATCTGTTTTTGAATAGCTATTTGCTCGTGGCCTAATTCTGTTTTTGCAGTGATGTAATGTCACTGATTTCAGTGGAGTTTCTTCCAATTTATACTGGTATTAGCAAGATCAGCATCAGGCCCTGTATGCAGTATCTGAACAAGTGTTAAAGCCTTCAGAGAATGACTAAATGATCCATTATGTTTTGGCAACTGCAACCTCATTTCCTACCTGCTGTTCATTTTGTGGTAGCTATGAACCAATTATTTTAGATAATGTGGGAAGCGGGCCATTTATGAGAATCCATAAAGTAATCATTATTGTGCTCCTTGAAACAATGTGTCCTTTTTTACATCATTGCAGGCTACAGATTCAAAATCTTTTATATACCTTGGTCAGATATATATTAGAATACTTTCCCCCGATGTATTGTGACCATTGGAAATGGGTTTAAAATAGAGTTTCCTGGTAATTAAAATGCTGATTTTTTGGGCCCAAGATATTTCTTGTGAAACTGTTAGTGAAGCCCTGCTTGGATTTATATTATTGGTCCCAGGTGGACTGTTTCTTGGCTGGGATCCACTGTTGGACTGCCCCAAAGTCAGAGATGCCAGGTTCCTAGTTCTGGGCTTGTCTGGTTTGTGGATGTGCCTTGGACCCAGAGGGCACATCTAGATGAGTGCGCATGTGGTTTTCTCCAGGGACAAACAGCAGTGGCACAATATGTGCTGC
>NW_017729022.1:187498939-187501111 GCF_001723915.1 Gavialis gangeticus | reverse complement strand
TCCAGGGACAAACAGCAGTGGCACAATATGTGCTGCTGCTACTTGTCCCTGAGGAATGCTCATGCACGTGTTCTGGTGCATGGCAAGTTGCCCCAGGTGGGGTAGGAGAGACTGGGGCCAGCACATGGGTTGGCCCCAGGAGCCTTTCCTGGGGTTCTGGGGACCTCATGGGCTCTAGCAACAGCCATCTGGCACGTGGAGGCTGACCAGCAGCTGCAGTCTGCCTCTAGCTAGCTAGGCTCTGGTTTCAGGTGGTGCATGCTGTCACCATGTGTACCACCTCACCCTTTTCAGGAATGGGTTTTTTTGACACTGGAATCCTCCAGTTTCACCCCCCCACCCCCATGTGCTGCTAATGCCTGCACATGTGCACTCGTCTGGACCCATCCAGAGACTCCGGTACAACTCATCTAAGGGGGTTTTAAGGTCCACAGCTTTAGGAATTACTCACCATGTTGCTTGTTTCAGGGCCAAGGAACCCCAGGACTCCAGGGTCTGCATCTCTAGTACAAACAGCCGCCCAAATATCCCTTGCTTCTGAAGTTGTGATCCTGAAGCCCCAAGAGCTCCACCTCTAACTGAGGCTAGGCTCTCAACTCCACAACAGGGAGCCAGGATTTCTGAGAAAGTTGCCGACAGCCAGTAAAAGTTTAAAGGCTCCCTGCTGTGGAACCAAAATTTGGAGCCTTGCCAAAGTCTTTGAAGTTTTGCCATGGGCTCCCAGGGTTCATGCCTACTGGTTAGTCTACAAGACAAGGCCATCTGGTAGCCACAAATCCTAGAAGCCTAGAGCTGTTCAGAGAACTAAATTAACTACAGCCTTTGGACTTATAGGGTATTTAATAGCCTGCGCTACATAGAACTTTCGAGTAGGTGATCTAGCAATCCCTTCTGGCTTTCATTTCTATGAAATATACAAAATTTACATGTTTTATGATTGGGTATCTGGATTAAACTAGCATATGGTCCCTTAGACTAACCTATATCTATTTTACCATTTATAAATTGAAGAGAGTCCAAGTACAAATGGAGCTAAATAGGCCGCTTTAAATTGTGACCTTAAGATGATCTCTCCTTATGATTAAACACAATAAAATATTTTTTGGCCTTAAAACCACTGGTAAAATAACAGGAAGGCTCTGAGAATATTATTTGAATCAATTAAATCATTAGAAGCCAAAACTGATTCTCTGGCTCCTACAATATTACATGTAGAAATAAAAAGTGGAAAATGTAGAAATGGAGTTTCTCAGAGCCTGAGAAACTGTCTGTAGAAGAATTATCTAATATCTTTGAAAAAAATAAGGGCAGATTCAAAGGAAAAGGAATTCTAAACAGAAAAGACTAGATATCCGGAAAACTAAAGATGTGGAGATTTCTTGTTGCTACATTAGTACAAGCTGTACAACCTTTGTGCCTTCAAGGCTTACATCAGTGGCACGCTAGGGATTGCAAACAGAAAGAAGCACCCACAGACTGCACCTAAATGTGTAATTTACTGTAAAGTAGACTAATTAGCTGCGGAGTAAAGTGTCACAGTTTACATGTGTGACAGTATTAGGCCACAGTAAACTAATTAACACTGCTGTAAGATAGTGCTGTCAGGGACAGTGCTCTTTTATGGTAGAGTAATTAACTACAATTAAATGCACATGTAGATGCTGACCGTGGGCATAAATTGTGCCCAGTCATCCCAGGCAGCAAGGGGCTAGAATCCTGCCTGCAGCCTAGTCCCATGGCTCTGTGCTTTCAGCACTCTAGTCCCTCAGCCAGCCCCTCCACCACCTGATGCTGCTACCTGGACCCTAGGGTGACCACTTATCCCTATCTGGGCAGGACAGTCCTGAAATGTAAACATCAAGTCCTGGTCCCAGCTCTGGGACAGCATTTATTCAAAATCCCCCTTGAAAGTGAAACCATAGCATCTATTGTCCCAGTATGATGTACAGGGACTCATGTTTTCCACTTGCCATAGAAAAACATGGGAAACTGTGGGTTTCCTCTTGCAGGCTGGCAGAGTTCCAGCCTGCAAGGGACTGCTTGAGACTGGGGGGAGTGGGATGTGGGGGGGCACCATATGCATGCGTGGATGCACACATGCATGTGGCTAGCAATACAGCCAGCCAGCAGTGGAGAGTGGCGCTCTCAGGTGCCTGAAGGTAAGTCTGGGGG
>NW_017729022.1:187493785-187498908 GCF_001723915.1 Gavialis gangeticus | reverse complement strand
GCAGGGGGTTGGGGGGCAGATTGATGCTTCCATGGTGAGTGAGGGAGTGGGGCAGGTTTGGTGGCTGAGGCTGGCATGGTGCATGAGGCCCAAGGCCTGGGGTGGGAATCTGTGGCTGCAGGGCCCAGCCTAGCAACAGGATGGAGCCATGGTCAACTCATCTGGAGGGGCTGGCTCCCCACTGCTACACACTCCCAGGGAGGGAGGGAAGCCTGCTGCCCTTTCCCTAGGGCCTCCGCAGGATATGGTGTGGGAGAGTAGAATGGGGTAGGGATGCTTGGTGCTGCCACCAATACTGCTGAGAGCCCTGTGCCAGCTGTGCCATCATGGTGAGGTGCCCCCTGATTGCCTAACAGCAGCAGGGGCACTGGCAGTGCAAAGTTGTGTCCCCCACTGCTGCTGGGTAGGCAGGGGGAACCTTGCCATGGAGGTGCATCTGGTCTGGAGCTCCCTGCAGTGGTGGCAGTAGCACTGAGCCTGTCCACCCTCCCAAACCAGAACTCACCTGCTGGCCTACAGAGGCCTCCAAGGAGTAGGGTAGCAGGCTGCAAAGTCCCAAGCGCCACAGCAGGCAACCCACATCCTCTCCCACCCCCCATGGGCTCCATTCAGCTCTGTTCTGGCTGTGCCAACCTGGGGGAGGCACATGTCCTACTTTTGCATTTTCAAAACCCTACTGAAGCCCAAGGCAGAGCAGGGCAGGAGTGGCTCTGGTATAAACTGCTCCACCTCAGCTCAAACTTCTGCTGTCTTGGGTGCAAATGTACATGCTGGGCCCAGGAGCAGTTTACTTTGGCTCAAACTGCTCCAGAGTTTATTCCTTTGAATTAATTGCACACACAGAAAGACCTTTCCAACTTTTCTCTGAGCCTAATCTGCACAAAATAAACTGTTCCAAACAGGAGACTTTACCATACCTTCAGCTCCCCTGTGAAAAATGATTTTTCATTTCTACCTAGGAACAATTCTACAATCTTTGCAGTCTCCTATGCGATGAAGGGCGCCTGTGCCTGAAAGCTTGCAAATAAAGATTTTTTTGGTGCAAATATCTAGTTGGTCTAATAAAAGATAACACCACTGCCACACATTTTAATTCCTTTTGCACATGTAGATGCACCCACCATTACTCAGTTTAGCTCATAGGGTATTTTCTACAGCAGTGAATCTCAACCGGGTGCCGTAGCATACTGAGGTATAGGGGTGTGCGAAGCAGGCAGTATTAGATTTGGATTTCTGGTCTACTTCTGGGTCTGCCACTGAGCACATGGGAGACCCCCCCCCAGCTCCTGATCAGCGATCGACTGCAGAGGGACCCCAGGTTCCCCCCAGACCCAGAAGGCACCAATCACTGAGCTAGGAGATAGGGGCATACCCTGAGTGTTCTGCAGTGGACTCAGAAGTGGACTGGAAGTACTTCTGGTCCACTTCCAGTTCTGCTGCCAAGCACGCAGGGGATCCCCCCATGCTCCTATGAGATGTTCCATCCGCCCCATGGTCTCACTGTTCACAAGCCACAGCTGGTACCTTGACCTGTGTCTATGTCCTATATAAAGACGCACATAAAGTATAAAGCTGTGTCTATACCCTAATTGTCAAATCTCTCTGAATCAATTCCGAGGCTTACAATTTGATTCAGAGAGATTAACGGGTCTCCTGATTTGATTTGGATTCGGAGATTCAGCCGCCGAATCAGGCCAAATTTCCTCTGAATCCAATTAGTGACTGAAGCTTCGCACAGCCCTACTGAGGTGCCATAAAATCCTTTTAAACGTATCGCACCATGCTGTGCAACAATAGTACTTTTAGGTGTACATACACCTACACATGATTCACAAGACAAACCCAGATGTTTCAAATAGAAATCCATAATGTGAAAAACATTCTGACACTCTGACATAGTCAGGGTCTTTGCAACAGAAGAATTGCTCTGTTATTGTTTTCACTTCCCCTCACCTCTGCTTTCTGTTGTGTTAGGGGTTTTTTTTAAGTCTTCCTCAAAGGCATTGGGTGTTGACTGTAGCCAAGGCTGGGGATTTTCACTGGGGTGTGCCAATGCTCCTGCTGAGATTTAAAGCCAGGGAATCCTGGCTCGAGGGTCTTTCTCCTCAGCTCAGTGTCGGACTCATCACCATATCTAGGGTCAGAAAGAAATTTTACCCCATGGTTAGATTGGTTCCTATGGTCAGATTTGAATGGACTATAGGCTTTTTTGTATTCTTCTACCTTGGATCGTTATCCTAGTGTATTTTAACAACATTTTACAGAAGTAGGACATTGATTGTTGTGGTCTCCCTGCTTCACCTGTGGTAGATTACAGTGTTACAGGTACTGTTTCAGGGTGACAATAGTTTTATTAAGAGGTTAGATTATGGATTTGTATAGGATGGCTTGGAAAGGGATGATCCTGGCTCAGGGAGGGAGTTGGATTAGATGACCTATGGAGGTCCCTTTCAGTCTTACTTCTCTAATTTCTTTGTTGTAGTTACTGCAACTGAGCTTCTCATATAAACACTCCTATAATAGCAAGAGGGAATCAGGTTCACTGAACATCTTTCTGAAAATACCATTTGTGAATATATTATCTAAAAAAAGAGTTAGTGTCTATGTATCTGTATTAGAAGAAGGCTTCTCAAACTGAGGTACACATACTGCCTCCTCCAGTAGTATTTGGTGAATTTCTAGAGGGTATACAAAAAGAAGGAACTGGAACCCAGAAGAAGGGAAAGAAGAAGTATAAATGGAGAAAGAAGAAAAAGAAACCATAGAGAACAATGCTACAATATCTCTTAGCCTGCTGGAGAGTTGCAGTTTGCTTGTAGTGATATAAACTGTTGCTTTTATTTTGTCTATAACACCAAATCAAAGCGGTACATAGTAATACAGTACAGTAATAGACATTTTTAGTGTGTTTACTCCTTTTTTTTGAGAACCAGTGTATTCAACAAAGGTGCAGTAACCAACAAACTCTCTCAAAGGCTTTTTTTTTTTTGCAAAAAGAATTTGCTTTTGTTAAGAAATTTGCTTGCTAGGAGCCACGGCTTCTAGAAACCCATGACTCTTACTGACTTTACTGCTTCAGCCTGATTGATTTTTTTAAATCAAAATGTCTTCCAGTTAATGTGGTGGCTAATGATAAAGTGGATACCTAATCATTTATTAGCCGAATGCCTCACGTGAATGGAGAAGACCATTAAAAGTGTGGTAATGGAGCTAGGTGATAGTCCATAAAAGAGGTGTTAATCATTTTTTCATCTTCAGTCCATTATTACTGTAGCTCAAGGAAAGTAGTACAATCTTCCCTGAGAATAACAATACCATCTGAAAAAAAAAAGCATAAAATAGAAAAATGGAGCTAGATAGTCCAAAATTCCTGGTCACAAACAAATAGCTCTTTAGAGGGACCTGCTCTTTATAGACACCTCTGAGGTATGAATCTAAGGAGGCCTAGTACCCTGATGGAGACACTACAGAATAAAACCAAATCTCCTCCTCAAATTATTTCTCATTTTTATTGCAGTTACTTCTAAGGGCATCAACTGGATCAATGTTCCCTGCTTTGAGGCATTTTGCAAAAAGTAAAGCAGAGTCTCTTCCTCAAAGAGCTTACAGTTTGAAGCTCCCATCCAATAAAATTGTGTACCTACTTAATTTTATATCTGTGAGTGGCCCTGTGGCAGGACGGGACCTAGGGGTGCCATGACCTCCCCTAGCGCCCCCTACCTACCATGCCAGATCAGGTTTATTGCATCCTCGCTATCTCGCCCACCATGTCTTTGATGTTAATATATCAAAGGGAGGCTGCCTTTCTAACCTTCCTTGGCATGGTGCCTTGATGTATCTTGGCTTTGCCTAGTTGCTCGGTGCCCTCCAACCTCTGGGCTGCATGCGAGTCCCACTCACCCGTGCCCTCACGGGTCCCCGGACTTATCTCTGTTGCCTGCCTGTGCCCTCGTGGGTGCCTCCTAGTTTCTCCCAAGCTCTCGCACTCTCGCACCACCAGGGCCTGTCCCCCCGCGGCTCTCGTAGCCCGCACCGAGGCCTGTCCCCCGCGGCTCTCGTAGCCCGCACCGAGGCCTTGCCTCGCCATCCCCTGCCCGCACTGGGGCCTTGCCTCGTGATTCCACAATTGAGGCTCAGGTGGCTGTAGCCATGCCTGGCCTCCAGACCCCCTTTCCGGGTCCTGCGCCCCACTGGGGCTTTGCCTTGTGATCCCTGCCCACGCTGGGGCCTTGCTTCGCGATTCCCCGCAATTGAGGCTCAGGTGGCCTTAGCCATGCCTGGCCTCCAGCCCCCTCTCTCAGGTCCTGCACCCCACTGGGGCTTCCCACAATTGAGGCTCAGGTGGCCATAGCCGTGCCTAGCCTCCAGACCCCCTTTCTGGGTCTTGCACCCCACTGGGGCTTCCCACAATCAGGGCTCAGGCGGCCTTGGCCTTACCTGGCCCCCAGACCCCCTTCTTGGGGGTAACGCCCCACTGGGGCTTCTTGCCTGCGCCCACACTGGCCTCCTCTCGATACTGCCCGCACTGGGGCCAGAGTCAGGACACCCCATAACACAGTGCCCTCTCCAGCACCAGGAACCCCCACACTGCTGGGGAGCTCCCCTAAGGCCTCCTCCAACCCCTACAGCCTCACCCGGTCCTCTGGTGTAACAACAAACAAAACCATTAGCTAATCAGCACCAACTCAAACTCAAGCCTCCTGGCTAAAACATAAACCCTAAGCCGTCTGGCTCATCATCATTTCCATCCCTGCCAGGGGCTCCTCTGCTTGGTATCCTCACCCATAAGCTGCTCAGGCCCCTCAACTCAGCCTGCTCCTGCAGCGCTCCATCTTCCACAACTGCCAGAGGTGAACTACCTATGGCCTCAGCCTGGGTTGTTTATATAGGCCAGGCCCTGCACCCTCCTGGTCAGCTGACCCTTGTGGTTGCCCCAGCAACCAACACCTGTCCTTCTCTAGGAGCAGGCACTTCAGTGCACTGCAACAGGCCCTATTGAAATTATGCATTTACACATGAAGCCTGGGGGTAAATGTTTGCCAGGTCCAGGTTGAAATCATTGCACCCAATGGAGTTATACACCCATGTAATATGAGCATGAGGGCGATCAGAACAAGCACCCC
>NW_017729022.1:187487345-187488785 GCF_001723915.1 Gavialis gangeticus | reverse complement strand
CAACAGGCCCTATTGAAATTATGCATTTACACATGAAGCCTGGGGGTAAATGTTTGCCAGGTCCAGGTTGAAATCATTGCACCCAATGGAGTTATACACCCATGTAATATGAGCATGAGGGCGATCAGAACAAGCACCCCATTTTCTCTCTCTCTCTATGGTGTTAAATTAAACAGAAATAAGTCAAATTATTTAACACCGAGGCACTTTTCATTTGTATTACCTTAATGGACCTGATTGTGCAAGCCCTCTTATACAGAATTCCCACCAAAGTCAATGAGCAGTTTGACACCTGCAAAGTTTATGGATATTGCTGATACCATTTTTGAGATGAGTGTCACCTCATAAATAGAGACTACATTGAAAAGCACCTTTTTTGCTATTTTGATATGGAAATTAATAAGCTGGCTTCCCTCCAGGGGCATTCACTACTAACCTTTGCTCTGGCATGACCAGAGTGAATTATTACAGATCTCTCTATGCCATTCTATCTGATGTAATGCTTCAAGTGCTTCAATTAGTACAAAATGGCACTGTTAGAAAACTTCCTGATGTTAAAGCAAGTCAATGCATCAACTCACTCATTCATTCTCTCTTATTTACTGCCAGTCCATTGATTTTTAGGCTACTGCTCCTATGCCTGTTGTTTTAATACCCCAGTGAGATTGTTATGCCCTTTTGAGTCTTGTCAAAGGGAAGCAGAGAAGCATATCCTTGGATCCATGCAGTGTATGAGTTACAGTTGAGCAAAGTGTGGCATCTTATAACCATAGGATTTAATTTTAAATGAACCTGGTTAGGAGTCTTCCTCATTCTAATTTCAGTCCTAAATTAATGTCAACACCATGTAAAGTCTTTGTAGAATAAAGGCAAAAACAAGTGCTCTTACCACAGAGACATTCTGAGATTCATGCTTTATTTTAAAAAACAAGCAAAAAAAAAATCAAACAACTCCAACAATATTTTTGAGCATAGACTGCCTTTTAAGCATAAAACTACTAGGGGGAACTAGGTGAGTTAGAAGACTGGTGACAGAGAATAGTGTCTTTAGGACTGATCCTTACCTCACCAGAGTTTCCAGTTTTAACTCCCCTGAATTCTGACTTACACCATATAAATGTGATTGTTAATTAAATCTGGCCTCAGGTGTTAACTGCTGGAAGCTAGTACCTCATAAGTAATCTTCCATAGGGCCCCAAGAGCTTGGGTTGTGAGGCCAGGAGCCAAAATCTATGTTCAGGATGCCAGGAACAGTAATTTGGAAAAAAAACCCAGGTCAGAAACTAGAATCAGGAACTAAATTAACATCAGAAATGGAAATCAGGAATGGTAGTCAGGCACCAACAGACATGGGCCAAGATTAGAGTCAGGAGTCCAGATCCTGGTGCAGAAGTCCAAAACGCTGGCTTGCATCCATAGATGCTTCACAAACAAATCCCA
>NW_017729022.1:187486134-187486821 GCF_001723915.1 Gavialis gangeticus | reverse complement strand
GAGGTCCCTTCCAGCCCTAATGTCTATGAAATTTATGAAGTCAGAATGCAGGACGGGAGTAGAGGGTGATGCAGGGGGCTGGGGAGCAAATTAAATACAGGGACTACCCACGCAGGACCCAAGTGTTGGGCAGTGCAGGAAGATCTGGGGGACAGGCAATGTGTGGAACAAGACACAAAACTGAGACTGAGAAGCAGTCTGAGACACTAGAGTTACAAGCTAGGGAGTACTGAGCAGCAAAGTCATTCTGAAAGTGCTGGGATTATATCTTAAAACCTGGTTCCCTGCAGCCAATGAGATCATCAGAAACAGCTGGGCTGAATTAGAAAACTTCTGGCTAGGTGTGAGCCCTAAACCCTAATAGTAGCAACCAAGGTTATTACTAGGTGATGGATATATATTTATTTATTATCAATAAATAGTTGCAATCCAGCTCCTTGTGGTCAGGAATTCATGTCAGAACAAAAAATATGGTAACAAATGGCACACTTCCTTAGGTTCACAGCAGGACACCATGGCCACTGAACTGCTGCCTGGCTGCTAGCACTGATTTTTCTAGATCATGTTGGGTACATTTGAAAGAACAGTGCGGGGCAGCATGCAATTTTAGTCCTAAAAAAACTATTGTCATTTAACAGCTCTTGACTCACTTAGCCCTTCCTGATTCTGTAAGTGTGCTATACTTGT
>NW_017729022.1:187477132-187481134 GCF_001723915.1 Gavialis gangeticus | reverse complement strand
GGTACATTTGAAAGAACAGTGCGGGGCAGCATGCAATTTTAGTCCTAAAAAAACTATTGTCATTTAACAGCTCTTGACTCACTTAGCCCTTCCTGATTCTGTAAGTGTGCTATACTTGTTTTATGTTTAGGCAAAGGTGACACTCCAGCTGTGCTCCTTAACAGCATTTGGAAGCATCCCCTCACAATTTTAGGAATAAATAAGAATTTACTATTGGATTATAAATGGAGTTATTAGGGTGCCTTACAGTTGATGCATTGGACAAGGTCCAAACATATCTGAGATAAAATTCCTGGCTCTGTCACAGGCTTCCTGATTGAACCTGAGCAAGCCATTAAATCTTCAAGCTGTAGTTTCCCTTCCATTAAACAAGTATAGAACTATCCTTGTCCAACCTTATATATGTGACAGGTTCTCCACCATTTAACATGGTAAAAATCCAATACAGGGTGGGGAGGAGGAATGCCTGGGGGGAGTAGAGAGACAGGCAGCTGCTCTGGCTGTGTCTACAGCCAGGCTTCATGCCCAAGGCTAGAGAGGGGATGGAGTCTGCCAGTACAAAAGAAGGATCGGGGGCAGGGCACAAGGGGGAGAAGCAGAAGCTACAGGGAGGGTGGCATGGGAGGAAGAGGGGGAAGAGAGGCAGGGGCAGGAGTCCTAGGCTGCTGGGGGATTGCAGAAAGGAAGGAAAATGGTGGGACAGACAGCATGGGGGGCAAGCTGCATGCCCCGCAACTTTCCCCCATCACCTGCTCTACCATGTGTCTCTGCACTGCCTCCATACTGCCTGCATCCTACCACTGCTTCTTCCACTGAAGTGGTGGAGGAGATGAATTTAAGATGATCCTCCCATAATTAAAGTCCATATGGGGAAATTAAAACAAATATATAAATTTTCCACGTATACAATCTAATTATTGGAAGGTCGTCTTAAGTTCAGCTTCATCTTAGATTTGTCTTAATATGGTATATAGTACCTATTTAGGGGGATCCTGTAGGAATAAGTGTAATATAATTAATTATAAATAATAAAACATGTCATTTGATCAATTTTACTATGAAGTGCATGTAAAAACTATTTATAAACTCAGCACACGCCAATTTTAGAACAGAAGTATCCATGTCCTGAGGCATATTGATGTAAATTAACATTGTAATTGGGGCAGATGCCAGAAAAACAGATATTTCCTTTTATTAGTGCTTTTGGTAGAACATTTGATTTTCCCAGCCCCTTCTGATTACCTGACATGGACATCACAAAACGGCCATCCTCCTGCCACCTTTCCATGCTGCCCCAGAGGCAAGCTGGGTGTGCTGATGGTGGAGGGGGCGAGAGGGACAGATAGTGCACAGGGCACTGGAAGCCTGGGAGGGCTCAGGGATGGCTGTATCACTGCAATTTGTTAGGTAGCAAATTAAAATATATCAGGATGTGTTTTATTTTGCTATGTAACCATCATTTACATTGCAAAACACCACCACGTGTACAGTGTGATGAAATTAAATTGCAATACACCACTGCACCTGTAACCTGTGATGCAATTAAACCGCTATAGAAGGGCAATTAAACTACTAAAAAAGGCAACTTCATCATGTGTACAAGTGGCCGTATTGCTATAGATCAGTGAAGCTCACCCTTTCAGAACAGCAGGGGAACTGCACCATATACCACCACTCCTCTCCAATAGGAGAGGAGGCTGCTAATGTCAAGGTGGGGGCAGGAGAGAGCAGGGAAGGGAAAAAGGAAGACAGAAGACCAGGGAAGGCTGGAAAGGGGAACAATAGTCCATTGCAGGGCTAAACTACTTGCCAGTGAAACCAGGAACCAGTCATTTTGGGAGCCAGACCCAGACCACAGCCCAAAACTGAACCCCCCTGCCATAGATTATATTGCTACAGGTGTGGTATTTGACAGTTTTAGCCAGGTACTTCTATGTATTTGTTTTACAGAAGGTTATGTGTTATCAGCTGATTTACATTTTATTTTAAAAGCTGATGAGATGCTACATAGAAAGGCAGCATTGAGGAGAGACTGGACTAAGAGCTCAGTTTTTTCTTAGTTGCAAATGAAACTGATTTCATTATTTCTTAATCTAACTGGATGTGAAGAAAACATGATCACCACATTCTCTATAACAATCAGTTTTTGCATTCATGGCTTAGTTTCCTTTATTATTCATTTAGAGATAATGTAAATACAGAACTGGAAGGGACCTCAAGAAGTCTATTTTTCAGTACTGGAGCAACATAAGTAAACCACTTCTGACAGATATTTGTCAAACCCAGTGCTTCTCATCCTCTTTTTCCATGAGGGACACGTGGAGCCAGACTGGAAGGCAGCTGAGAGAGGAGCTGGCACTTGTGCTTGCATTAGGTTTACCATAATCCTAATTTGTTAGAGGTAGGCAGCCATGGTAGTCTGAAAGTAGACAAATGGCAGGGCAAGATGGCTCCATGATGTATGAGTTTTTATAGGCTACAGATTACTTTATCATATGCTGTGATGAAGTACCAGACAAAGTAGGCTGTAGCCTATGGAAGTTCATGCCTTTTTGAATGAGTTAATCTGTAAAGTACCACCCTGCTCTACTTTTTGCTGAACTGTTAGGTTCATTATAAATCTAATGCAGGCAGAAGCACCCGCTCCTGCCACAGCCACTTCCTGGTCCAGCCCCTCCTGTAATCAGAGGCACATGGGATAGTGCCAGCTGGCAGTAGTGACAGCCTGAAGATATAAAGCTGATACTGTAGAGCAGTGGTTCTCAAATTTATAGCAAGGTGCCTTGAGTCTAAAAAGTTTGAGAACCACTGGCCTAATCTTTTCTTAGAAAACTGTTTGACAGGTTTTAGTTAAACCTCCACCATCATTTTGAAGTGCGGGGACACTAAATATACAAGATGCAGAGGCTACTGGAGTGCAATAATTAGCTGAGTTTGCTCTGACTCATTGTAATTACAGAACATAGCAGCAGTATCCCCACATATCTACAGGCACCTCAAGTAATCCTCTTTTTACAGGTGGAGGCTTAGAATTTTACATTTTGAAAGGCCTTACTAAGTCAAATTTTGGTTCTCCCAACTGATCATAAGGCTTTTTTCATTGTTGAATGGCCTATGAGTGACCTTGTGCAACAAACCACTGATCCTTTAGAGACTAGGGGCATGTGTAGATGAAACAGGGGCCCTAAATTGAAGTGGTGGGTTTTAAAAAACACTGCGTCAATTTAGGGCTGATTAAACCTGTGTGTCATGCATATACCTTGCTGACTTACCTGCCTCTGGAGGGGAGGGCCAGTTGCTGGCAGGTGAAGCAGTTCCTGGGCTGTGAGCTGGCAGGGCTGGTGTTTCCCTCTGTGGCAAGTGTGCCCCTCACCCCCACCAGCTGTGGAGGGAAGCACCTGGCCCCCACAGAGCTCAGGCAGGCTCTGGGGGTGGGGAAGATCAGGCTCCCTGGTTTTCTTGGGTGGAGCTGCTTTTCTGTGCTGCTCTCAGGCTGCCTGCAGGGCTTCCTGCAGAGCCGTGGAGCTGCACGGAGCCTGGTGCTTCGCTCTGCTGTTGTGGGGGCAGCAAACTGTGCCCCAAGTTATTTAAGGTGCATTATGCCACTGAATTTCCTACAGCAGTTGGAATTAATGTGCAATACGCTGTCAAGGCGTGCAAACACCAACCCCATTAAAGCAGTGCAAAAGCATTTAGCCCATTTTAAAGTGTCGTGCACACACGCTTCTCATTTCGTCTACACTAGGACTAATTAAAATAAAATAATGAGCAGCTGAAAATTGTAAACACCTAACCAATCTGTGTATGGTACGAGCTAAAAGCTCTGGCTGAAATGCTGGTGCCATTGAAGTTAACAGAACGTCTGATGTTTGTTTTAGTGATTTTTAATCAGAAATTCACTTTATAATGGTGCACATTCATTAATAGTGGGTAGATTTCTAAAAAGGATCTTACACTGACTGCTACCAACAGTAGAAGATAAAGGTACATGAATAGAGATAA
>NW_017729022.1:187460275-187472132 GCF_001723915.1 Gavialis gangeticus | reverse complement strand
AATACAGTTTCCTAATGACCCACTAAAAAGTGAATATACATGTGATGAGGTAAAGAATTGACTCATAAACACCCATAAGTGACTAAGCTACACCGGCTGAGATAGACTGATATATAGAAGCCACTAAGGAGGAATAAGGCTCAATATTGGGTACATAGCTAAAGGCTATACGCCCAAGAAGAATTTCTGTATAATTAATCTTAAACAACAAGTAACTTTGTAGGCCAGGTCTTACAATGTAGGAAAAAATAAGACAGATCAAAACACAAAGGAATGATACAAATGTGCTCAAAGTAAATGAAAATATACAATGCTGAGTGACAAAACTGTACCTTGGATGGATGATGGAGTGAAATTTTGATAGTGAGGTAGCCTAAGATGTATGTATGAGCTATACTGACAGACGAGTGAAAACAATACAAGGAGACATGTTTGGATACTGTTTGGCTGTCTCTATTTCCTGTGGTCTCATTCCCTTTACTATTACCTGTTTAATATGTTTAATTTGTAATATTTAGAAAATGAATTATTGTGCATTATGAATCAGAGTTGCCACTTCTTTATTCTGAACCATAACAGCAAAGTAGTTAAGATAAAATTCACTAATCTGCAGAGACCTATTGAATAGTCAGGTCCAGTTAATTCTTCCTCTCCCCCCTCAAAGGGACAAATCTTACTTCTCAGATCTGTCTAGAAACAAAAGTTGTACAAGCCTTAACTACACAAAAGGGTTTACAATATTGCAGCCTATTGCCTATATCGAAAGGGGAATAAACAGGACCAGTATATAACAGCTTTCTAGTCTACCTACATAAATTTTGATTTAACACTAGGTGATTTACTGGTATAATGAATTTCACTAAAAAGAATGAAAAACAAACACCCTCACTTATCCTAAGAAGACCTACATCTAGTACTTTTGTAGGTGGACAAGGCCTCAGACTGTTCTGCTATTGCTGCCTTGTGCTCTGCTACCCACACTTCTCAGACAACCATACAACTTAAATACATTCAAGAGGAGTTTCTTTTAACATTTAACTTCTACTGTTTATTATTGTTTGATGACTCCCACCAGCTCTCATCATTCATTAAATTAGCTTTTCACTTTATCAGTCACGAGTCAGTTTCTTAGAATCCAGATTTTCTGTAATAACCTTCATCTCCTCTTCATATTTCTGTTATGCTCGTTTAAAATTTGTCACTCTGTGCCTACTGCCACCTCCACCACATCAAAACCTACATCTTTACACTTACTTTACTGTCCCTCTACACTCTCAAAGGCATTTAGGTTCTCTTGTCATTTAAACCTACTTTCAGAAGCTTGTTTTCTTATATTTTTCTCATCACTCACTCTTGACTGTCCTTGGTAATTTTTCTCAAACTTTTAAGTGAACTGGGATAGTAGCTTTTATCTGTGAGAACTGTTGTTCTGGTTTGTGAAGTCATCATCTCTATTATCTGCTTTGGACATAACATAGTTCATAAGAAGAATCAGTAAAGCAGAAGCATTGTACTTTGAAGAATGGCCTGCCCCATTGTGAAAATCTGAATGAAAACTGGGCTGGGGCTGGGGCGGGGGGAATGTATCCAGGGTTGGCCAGAATATATGAAGTTTTTCAGGGGAAATAAAGAACTTTTAAAATTTGTTTTTGTTTTGATTTGTGATATAAGGAAAATCTTTCCATTTTTTTTGAGAAACAAGAAAACTCCTAGAGAGATCACATCCAGATAAACGGTAGTTAGGGCACTCACTTATGATTTAAATCCCATCTTACAATTACACAGAGCACAGCTGTGAACCTGGGTCTCTCACATCTCTGGTGAGTGCCCTGATTACTGGATTTTAGAATCAGTTTCTCCTAATTTCTCCTATAGGTACTCTTCTGTTCCACCTAGTGCAAATAAGAAACTATTGATTGGGCCAGACCAGGCTTGTCTCTTCCTCTGGTTTTGACCAGCTAGCCCATCTCATAACTGAGAAACCATCCCACCAAAACTTTTGTTAAAACAGAAGCATTTTCCCAAAAAGTATAGATTCTGATAAATTGGCAGTTTCAGATGAAATAATGTGCCACTTAAAAATTCCTGACCATTGGCAAGTGTGTCTTCTGAATTCCTAAGCCCTGGGTTCTCCTTTCCCCCACAATTGTCCTTAAAACTTTAGGGTGGACATGTTTGAAATCATACACAGAAAATACCTGTTAAATACAATTTTTGTAGGTATATGTACACACCAACCCACACACATTCTCTCTCTCTTTTTCTGTCTCTAAATATATGTATGTATATAACATACATAAATATATATTTTGTTGCATTTATGGTTTTTCCTAGCCCCTATGTTGTAAGTATAAGTAATATGACCATTAAGTGTCCTCCCTGGTTACGACATATTGCTATTGCTAGGTTCTTTAGGTAATTTTGAAAGCGGCTGCTAGAGATAACAGAGAAGCCAATGCGAGAACTTTACTAAGATGTCCACAACCCATTTTAGACCCACGGGACACATAAATGCCTGTTTTTGTGCTGGTTCAAGCACCAAAATGTGATATTTGGGCACTCAAGCAAACAGTCCTTGTTAAAAAAAAATCAAGGCCCGTGACTGTCTAAATGTTTATATTTTCCTACACAAACCAGTTCCTATTCATAGTCATGGCTGTTCATAAGTTTAGATTAAAAAGGTAATTATTTTAAATTTATTTTAAGGTAGTTGTTTTTAAATCATACACTGCATCCCCTTTGTTCAGTGATCTGAATCTAAGTGTTTTAACACTTATCCAGATAGTTCCCAGAACATTTCACTGTATCACATAGTAGATATGTATTATTCTCTTTAAAGTAATATTACTAACACTAAAAGAGAACCGTGACCCTTTAATGGTATGTTCCTCTTCATATGGCATGTCACGAAACTCTCCCTGGCACCAAAGGGACAGTCCTGATCTTCCACTAAGCCACACCCCTCCACACACACTTTTCATATATTATGCAATTAACTGAATAAATTTAGAACGGCAACATGTACCAAGTCATTATCACAAGATCAAAATGACTCTCCAGCTCTAAGAGGAGCCAACTAGTTACAAAGTTAGTGCTTGAAAATGTGTAATAACTTTATAGCTAGTTTCTATCCAGCTTTCATTTGAACAGATGTCAGGGCCCTAACAGATTCAGTGTGTCTGTGGTGCCACATGCTACACAGATGTGCTTGTGTGGACTTAGCCAAAGAGTCCAGTTTTCTATCTATTTAATCTGATAACACAATTCTAATTAATCAGGGAAGGGGAGAGGAACCCAACCAACATAGTATTATTTTCTACATCTTAATGCATGGCTCTGGATAAAAGCCACTACAATCCAATTGCATACTGCTGCTGTAAGCAGACAGTTTACAGTTGAACCTTACTTGTCTCATAAGCATAGTCAGCACTAAGTTCAAAGGCAATGAAGACTCTGCTTTTTGGCTAATTTAAATGCAATAGCTTGGTTGGGGGTGGGGGTTTGGGGCTAAAGCTTTGGATACTGTAACAGATTAGGTACTTTCCCCCCTCGTCTCCTCTGGGCTATGTCTGTATAACTAGAGAGAAGAAAGTCACAACATAAAGTACAAGAGGTACATATAATTTATTGAAGAGGAACTTCCATTGTCATGCATTTAGCAGCCTTTTTAATGCATCTTCTGTTTCAGAGATGAAGTTACTTGAACAGAAGCCAAAGTGTGCCACAGATTACAATTTCAAATTTAGCTGCCTGTAGTCAATGGGAATTGTGGATATCAGCCACATTTATTTAGGTGCCTCAAGCTGTACTTGAGTGCTTACACTGTAGGAGGACCAGTTTCAAGTCTCTTCTGAGCCAGGCCAGGGGTTTTAACCTGGATTTTACATATCCCAAGTAAGTGACCTACCCATGAAAATAATGGCTTAAGAGGCAAAGAGCCTTCTTTTCCTCCCATTTTTATGAACATTTTTAAAAGATTCACAACAGCAAGGAAGATGAATTTAAAAAATGTTTGTGAAGTACCTCTAACCAAGGTGCATATTAAAGCCAAGTCATTATACCAAAGAGACTACAGCGAACTATGCTTCTCTTTCTTTGACTGCTTTCTCCCCCCACTTACCTGCTACCTGATCATATGTTTGTCACATGAATCAAAAGACATAGTTAGTTGTGGTAGTCTGAAGTCTAGTAGATGGCAGGGTAGATTTGCACCTTATAGACAAACCAATGCATCTGTATCTGTATCTAGCAGGAGCTTTCGTGAGCTGAAGCTCACTTCAGATGCTGTCATCTCATGTCATGTGAATCAATATAGCTGTCTAGGGTAGTTGTAGTTGCTTCTTAATAACCTTTTCTTATTTCACTTTCAGAGGGCCTTGTTACAGAAATCCTACCACAAATCTCAATGTCATTTTAATTACCTAGTCAGATGCCACACTTCTAGGGACTAACTGATAGCACATTGAAGTTAATGGGAGCCCTTGTACAGAATTCAAGGGAATTTGGATGAGGTTCACCAACAGGCTTCTCTGTTAATCCCAGAAGTCATAGATAAGGGTATCTCTCCACATCAATCTTTTGGTGATGATTATATTCCACCAGGCATTAACAATGACTGCCAGGCTAATTTATTTTGAATTTGCCTGATACATGGTGATATAGTGAATTGAGAGACAGTGAATCCATAGAACCAGAACTTTGTTTATTCACCTTCCTGGCAGAAGTGAAATGATGAAAGAAAACATCAAATGATCACCCATTAAGTATCATTTCTTGAAACTGCCTATGACTTCACGGGGTGATGAGCTAGTTGTATGTAGTCAACTTCTCATTTCCTCCCTGTCCACACCTGCACAGAGCAACTCATCATTCATGTCACCAACATCAGCTGAGCATTACACATTATAAATAATACAGAAATCAACACCCTGCAACTCACATGATCGGGGGCAGCAGAGCAGGCCCTACAAGGAGAGGCTAAGGGACATGAACCTGTTCAGCCTTCACAAGAGAAGGCTGAGAGGGGATCTAGTAGGCATCTTTAAACTTAACAGGGGGGACCAGAGGGGATTGGGTGAGACCCTGTTCCCCCAAGCTTCTCCTGGAGTAACAAGGAACAATGGCCACAAGTTGACTGAGAGTAGGTTCAGGCTAGACATCAGGAGGCACTACTTCACAGTCAGGGCTTCCAGAATCTGGAACCAGCTTCCAAGGGAAGTGGCTAGCTCCTACCTTAGGGGTCTTTAAAAGGAGGCTTGATAACTATGTAGCTGGGGTCATTTGAGCTTAAACTTAGTAGGGGTGTCACTGGTTGGTGTTGTATGGCTTTGGCCCCTTCTTGGTTGGTGCCATTCTCCCTAGCAACATCGGGGTGAGACCACACTCTAGGGCCACCTAGATGGCTCTGAGCACTGCCCCTTACTCGCCTGCCATGACTTTGATGTTGATAGATGGGGGAGGCAGTTCCCTGTTGGTGGTCCCAGCGGGGGCGCAGCCCTGGGTCTTTCTTCATGGGGCTCCAAAACCTCCCCTTTACCCCACCCTTACCACATCCACAGCCTGGGAGAGCTCAGCCTCCTTGTACTTTTCCTTAGGGTGATCTCTCCACACCCATGAGGCCCACCCTTAGCAAGGTAGGGTGTTCAGCTGTCAATCACCATGGGACTATCCTTAATTTTCAGGCCAACCTGTGGACAAACTAAACACGCCCCAGCCTGGGGTAACGATAACTCAAAAGATCCTTCACTCCCTGCGAAGGCATTAGTCATCTATTGATGGAGTACAGGAGACTCCATCTCCCCAAACTCTTCTGCCTCAGTGGGGAGAGAAAGAGACTTGACGTTGATCCCTCCACTTACTTTTTCCAGGGGGCCCACAGGATGGGAGCTAATCACTCCTGTTCCCACCAACGGATGGGAGTCGCCCCTCCCCTGCCGGGTTCTGGGCCAGTTGCCGCCTGCTCCTCTTTCTTCACCCAGCTGCCCACCAAGTCTTGGCGTTACTCACTGTCCTTCCCCCCCGGGGTACCTGGCCACTCCTACAGAGCCTGATCTTCACCTGTGACTGTGGGGACAACCTTTCTCTCCCTGCTGTGCCTCTCTGGCCAATTCCAGCTCCTTGAGCTCTGCCCTGGGGTTTTTCCTACCAGGCTGCCTGGTCAGATGCTGGGGCTTCTCACTGTGAGCCCCACTCCTCGGCTCCCACCTGGCTCCACCACCTGTGGCTCCCCACCAGCATCCTGCTTCTCCCTGTCAGCGTTTTGCTCCTCTCCGATTGGCTCTGTCATCTGGGGCTCCGCGCCGGTGTCCTGATTGGGCTCGTTGGCGTCCCACTGCTCCTCACTCAGCTCCCCTCCTCGCCTCATGCTGGCAGCCTCTGTCTCTCTTCTCCAGCAGCTGAGTGTCCCCAGCTGCCTTTTGAGCAGCCCCACTGTTCCCAGGCTCTGCCCCCAGGGATCGCCAATCTGCAGGCTCAGGCAGCTGCGAAGCTGCTGAGCCAGTGTTGGTGTCTTCCTCTAGCTGCTGCTTGTCCCGGCCCCTGTGGTAAGTATCAGGGCTCATTGGGTGGGGTCCTGGGACATGTTGGGAGCGGGGCTTCTGTCTTCCCTCCCACAAGGGGTCATAAGAGCCCTGTATTCATTCTGGCCCAGGGCAGGGGGTCGAACTAGATGATCTGCTCATGTCCTCTCTGACCCTACTTCTATGAAACTATGGAGAGGCATTTTTTATTTCACAGACTTTGAGTGTTCAAGAGACTTGCAATCTAAATATTGGATTCTGAATGGTAGGGAAATTTGAGAGGAATGTGCAGGCACAGACATAAATATGGGATGCAACAATATGATTGAAAACATCACTCATAGCTCTTTCCAATAACGACTGCCCTGGAACTATCTTTGTATGTGGTAGTTTTGACGATCCAATAGAAGTAATCTCCTCACACCCTTGCTAATGTCAACATCTCACTCCAGGCCACACAGCCCAGTGTACCACTGACTGTCAGGCAGAGGAAAACTTCTCCATTTCATGGGTTTGAAATTTAATTTTTTTTCCTTTCTTTTCATGGGCACAACATAAAACCTCACATAGTGTTTCATAAAGGAGGAAAGAAATCCCCTCACTTCCTCCAAAATGACTAATAAAACATTGGCTAAATCACATATCTGGGATGCAAGGGATGGAGGTTTAAGTCCCCTTTCTATTTGGTGATTCATTGTTTATACAAAATAGAACAGTTTGTTTCTCTCCCCTGGGCAGGTCAAGAATCTGGTCATCAGGCCTGTCATTTCAGATATGGGAAACTAAGGTTCAAGTCCTTGCTCTGAATTTTGGTGCTTCCAGGTGAGTGCCCTAGATCATTATGGAAATGGCTATGTTGGGTGATTGACAAGTCTCCTTCCCCTTGCCCCAAAATTTGACCTCTATTGAAACTGATATCAACAATTATGTGGAAGTTCTTAACTATAATTTCCAACCAAATCAATTTAATCAGGACGGTCTCAAACAGCTCTAATGAAATGTGAACTGCAAGGGAAAATTTTCTTTAATGAATTCTCTGAAACTTAAAGAGAGTAAAGTGAATGCTTAACACTTCATAAGTGCATTTGAAAATCCTTTATGTAAGTAGAATATCAGTTCTGAAGATACATCTGCATTCTTTCATGGACCTGTGTAAAGAGCCTTGTTAAGGTATTAATCCTTGTGCACAAATCTTACTTCCAAGAAAACTCACCACTTTTCCCCTCATGCTTCTCTCTCCAGCAAAATGATTATTTTATCAGAAATAGAAGTAATTTAGATAAGCATGAAGGTTTTATTTAACCATTTTAAAATCTTTTAAAACCCTTTTGGTGCATGTCTTTTTTCAGACTCTTCAGAAACATAAATAATTTGCCTGGGCTTCCCACTCTTTCAAGGCAAAAAGTCTTTGAGGTGTCTGGGTGGGGTGAATCATACTTCTGTTGAAGTCAATGCCCAGATGAATGTAGACATGTGGTTTGCAGCACCTCAGACCTGCGTGTGTCATCACAAACCACACACACCATACATGCAGGCATTCACCGCATTGCTAATTTTCACTGTGATGGGTTTTTTTTTGACACTGGGACCTCCCAGTGTAAAACAAAACTGCACCAAAAAAAAGTAGGGTGGTGCATGTGGAAGCCACCCAAAACTGGAGTCTGGCCAGCCAGAGCTATGCCTGGATTGCTGCTGCTGTTGCTGCAGCCCCAGGAGGCTCCCAGGACCCCAGTTAAGGCTGCTGGGGCCAGCACCGGTGATGGCCCTGCCCTCCCAGAGCATTTTTTCCCATGCTAACCCCATGTGCAGGGTTGTGTGCTGGGGCAAAAAGCAGTGGCATGAATTTGTGCTGCTGCTTCCTCCCCGCCCTAGGAACTGCATGCTCCTGCTCATAGTGACATGGCCAATGAGAGTACAATCAGTGATTTTAATTGGGATAGGATTTAAGGGATCTAAGGGAATGACTGGGAGAGATACCCTTTAGAAGCCATGGTTTAAAAAGCATCTTTGCAAACCTCAATTAAAACATGTTCTTTTGATCAAGGAGAAAAAAATCCCTATAGAAATAAATGTCTTTCCTGCTGTTCTCCAATAGAAAAATGTCATATTCTTTGGACAAGAATTAAGATCTATTGCTGTTATATATTCTTTTGGTTCCTTTCTTGACTGAAAATCATTAAAAAGAACAGAATTGCTGCTGAAGACTCACTGGTAGAGCAAAAACTACTTTTAATGCTGCATCAGAACCAGGTACTATAGTGACCAATTGCTGGAGAAAATAAGTCAATCGTCTAGATAAAGAACTGTTGGCTGGCCATGTTTCTAGAAGTTATAGTGTACCAGTAATCATTTTTTCCAGATAGGATCAGGTAAAGAAACTGGGTGTAATGAAGCACATATGTTACCAGATATGTCATCCATTTAGCAAATAACACAGGGATTATAACACTTCCAACTTGTGATGACATTCCAGACCAGCAACAGACGTTTCTTGAGTTTGTTCAGTTCAACAAACTCCCTGATGAGCATCAGGAACAAACTTGGGTTGGAACACATTAGGAAGAAGCATACAGCTAGTAGAATATATTACATACATATCAGGCAAAGCACAGATACCGGAGAGATCGTAAACCATTTAGTTCAATAATTTTTTGCAACAATTGGTCAAAACATTTTAAACTAAAATAAATGGCGTTGAAATTGAAACTTATCAAAGAGACATGTCAGGATCAGATCAGTGTTCTTGGAGGCTGAGTTCTTTAGTCACTTGATGAGAAAAACTGTAAGCATAGGTTGGGGCTGTGGCCTAGAATATGACAGATAAGGGGTCAAAAGTTATTGACTGATTAAGTTACATTACGCTCTTGACTGGAAGTTAAGTGACGAAAGTGACTGATTCAGAGCAGAATTTGTTTATCTGTTTATTTGATAACTCTGACTCAGGTAGAACAAGTATTTGACGTGGGCCTTCTCTAGCCAGCAAACTCTAGGAAGTCAATCAGTCATATTCACCCTTCTCCCTTTTTTTTCCCTGGCTCAAAAGCCCTAGAGCAAAAAACCCTTCCCGAAATAAAATGTTCAGGTTTAGATCTAAAAAATAAGGACCTATTGAAAGTTGTTTTAAAATTTGGAGACCTTGAAACTTACCAGGAAACAGAAATATCATCTTCCCACCATATGTAACTTTTTTTGTTTGTTGGCCATCCTATAGCTGGGTATCCTTACACTATTTTGTGGCACTTATTGCATAGTATATTTCCATAGCACAACCACATTCAGTTGCTGTGGGTGCAGTTACAACAGCATCATTTCCAAGATTATTTTAAAGCCCA
Source organism: Gavialis gangeticus (assembly GCF_001723915.1). Taxonomy (NCBI): domain Eukaryota; kingdom Metazoa; phylum Chordata; order Crocodylia; family Gavialidae; genus Gavialis; species Gavialis gangeticus. The sequence goes on along the minus strand of NW_017729022.1, from coordinate 187,462,282 downwards.
GAGTTTTAGTTTTATTTGGAATTCTGTGAGCAGCTAGAACCCATTTGAGAGTAACAATGGGCTGTACTCATATTTACCAATTTTACCAGTTGCCAGGTACTAACTGGAGTCTCTTCAAGCCAGCAAGAGTAGACTATAATTTATTTGGTCAGAAACATTTGGGTTTCTTTACATGAGCACTTTAAATAGCTCAGGATGGCAAAATTAACTACTGTGATCACACATCCAAATTTGAATTAAAGGTGATAAAAGCATGAATATGTCTGAAATATTCAGACACAAATACTCCATAAAGACTTCAAGCATACCAGAGAAAGCCCCCTTTTGAGCAATGACTCTACACAAAATAGTGTTGGAGGCCTATTGGGGTTTTGAACACATCTTTTACTATCCAGTGAAATGCCCTGACTATTAGGCTACGAGCTAGACAGAGCTGGGTCCATCCTCTGCCCCCGTTTAAGCCATTACTCAGGGTAGCAGAAGATTCATTGCCTAGTAGAGAGGAGAAACCAAGAGGGTTTATGATACTGTGGCTTTTCTGAGAGACCATATCCTGGGCTCCCTCTACCCCCTCCCCAGAGGAGTGCTCACTTTACTAGATGTCACAGTTAGACTCCATCTTGCATACTCCTTTCTGATCCCCAAAATCTTTGCATTCCTTTCTGCCCAGTGGCTCAGAGTCAACAGAAGGAATAGAGACTGCCAGGTATTCATGTTAGAGGTGGAATAGGATCCTGACCGCAGCCTTTCTGAGCCTCAGTTTCCTCTCAGTACAAGGAGGTAATGGTAGTTCCTTATCTTATGAAAATGAGTACAAAGATTTTGAGGTTTTCAACTGCTATAGAAATGGAAGCTATTTAGGTACTTAAAACAGACACTTTTGAAATTTTTACCATAAAGGTTTTTTTCCAAAATAATAAAGAAGTCTGTAACATAGCAAGGAAGTAAGCCTAAGTCCTTTGCATCCTAGAAAAGTGCTCTTCCTGACTGTCGTTGTCTAGCACAGTCTCTTAACAGTAGCATAGACTTCCTCATCCTTCTTTGCATCCTTTTGGACTAATTTACTTCCACTCAGCTTGCATTTCCTTGGAGTCAGAAGGTATAGCTACAGGTAGCCTTGGCTCTATTTTAACTTATTTCTTCTTCTAGCTACTCAGTATTTAATTTTCAACTATGTAAGGTTCCATAGCAGACTGAGAAGTGGGTGGAAACAGGTCTAGAAGAGCTTAACAGATTGAAGGAGTACATTAATTACCTTCAAAGGCAGAACAAAGGGAAGGGCCAGTTCATGTGCTATCTGAACAAAGGGTGAGCAAGTGGTGAGACCAATGCAGGCTGCACAACAGGGAAGCTTCTTGCATGGTGGTTTCTCCATGATTTCCTGAGGGTTTCTTTGCTTGTCCACAAGCCTCAGGGCTGGCTTATATATTTGAGGCACTGATCCAGTAAAGGACTGACTCAGCTAAGGACCCAGACCAAAATCAGAGTAAAAGTGAGTTTTAATTACTCCATTTTCCACATGACCCCTGAATTTAGCCCTTGGCACCTGGAGTGTACTTGAGAATGTTTTTTATTTCAGGGAGAAAGAACTAGATAAGCACAGCTCTTCCACAAAGGGCATGTAGAAAAGACAATATTATCTCAATTAAGCAAAAGTGTTTTTCGGCAGATCCATCACACGAAATAGAACAGAATGACACCTAGCTCAGTGTACATCCTGTTATTCAGAAAATATATTAAAAATGTTTAGTCTACATTAAACACCTTGCTCCTCCAGCTAATGTCATCTTCAATATATCATTAGGGAAAATAAGGGGGTTGTCACTAATTAATACAGATTAGTCAGCCATCTTCTATTCTCTTTGTTTATCTTGAACTAACAATGTGGGATATCAGATACTAACACTCACTAGAATACTATAGAGAATTTAGCAATTGTGATTAATGTGTTTTTTTCTCATCAGTAAGTCATTCTATTGCTAATGTGGGACCAAAGAAAGTGTGTGT
>NW_017729022.1:187425299-187459842 GCF_001723915.1 Gavialis gangeticus | reverse complement strand
GCCATTTTAATGTATCATTTTTCTAATAGGAGATTTATGCTAGAAATACTTGCTGGTTTTTGTAATAGTATAAAGCAGCCACAATAAAGTGATTGATCTAGTGTCCCCTATCATTAAAGGGATGATAAAGTATCTATAGAAGAGAAACTTAGGGAATGTCATTGTGATGTTCCCAGTGAGTCACCTGCAGGATTACATAGGAAAGGATGAAAAATTCCATTTAATTGAAGAATATATCTATCTCTGCATGAAAACAAAATCTTTCTTGTAGTGTTTATAAGTTTTTTTTATAATTTATACAGCACTTACAGGTGTAATTGCAAGAAGTTTAGTATCATTCACAGCATTTTGGAAAGTCTATTGTACCTATCACATGCCAAAGACCAATTGTTTTCAAAACTAATACCTGAACTGCCTGGAGGATGAAGAACTCTTTTCCTGACCCAAACAATCACCTAAAAAAATTAGGTGGAATTAAATGAAACACTTTGATCAGCCCAAAACAGAATACTTTTGTTTCAGGCACTTATAATAAAAGTGAAGGAAATGAAATGCTAGATTAAGAAAGGTGCCTACTGGTTCAGGCACTTGTTTTCTGCTCAGTTCAATGAGGAGATCTGAACAAAATTTCCCATGGGAGTCTCCTAACTAGGTTACAGGACATTCTGGATGAGATGCTTTCAGTCTCACTTGTTAACACCATTCTACTTGATATAAAATCCTGAAATATTGTTTGAGGCATTGTGTAAGAATGAGTCACTAGCCCACTACAAGGTGGAATACCTGGGCCCAGCTCTTTGCTATAAGGAGTATTTTAGTATTTTACATAAACAGTGGAAAGGTGTCAACAGGAGTGACTGAATACGCCTGAATACCCTAATCACAGGGTTGTTGGATAAAAATGTTTCCTCTTCTTGTTCCTTTATTCTCCCCAAATTTAGGGATTACCTAAACTATACTTTTCACCAAATAAACTATACACTGGAAAATTGCTCAGCTTACCTAAGGTGAGTTTATAGAGAAGAACTTAAGATGATGAAAGCTGTCCAAGACAAGTTTCTTCTGAATAAGATAATGTAACATACTTCTTACCATCTTAGATACACAAAGCTTTCTTGTGGCTTACAGAAAACAGCAGCTTAGGGCCATGTTACATAATGCGCTTTTTGCTGCTCAGATGTTGATCACTGTTTGTGCTAGCTCAAGTTTGCAGGAGTCACACTTCAAGGCTAAAAACCTTCTCTGATTGTCCCCCACTTATACAACTGTGACTTGCCACTAGAGGGCTGGCAAGCAGGGGCATGACTAGGAGCTACAGCTGTGAGTTGTCACTACAGGACGGATAAACCAGGAGAGACTTCTATCCCTGCTGAAGAGGGGTGTGTGTGAGAGAGGGATTGGGGAGGATGGGAACATGAAGCTGGAAGCTGGAGAGTTAATGGGATGGGGGTGGGTAATATAACGGGAGGTGGAAAGGAAATGGGGGTGGGGGAAGGGTGGTGAAATGAAGTCAGCCAGCCACTGAAGGATAAAATAAAAAGTAGTGGAAAAAAAAGTAATTTGGAAAGAAACAAAAGGCACATCTACACATGTTATTAATGCATAGCAATAAACTCTAACACATATCGCATTAGAGTTTATTGCTCCCAGGTTTGTCATTTGAACATGTTTCTGAGAATACAGCATGTTGAGCCAGGCTGGGGCACTGCACGGGGCCCAGGGGGTCAACATGCCAGCTGCTCTGACCCAGCTCAACATGCTGCAGAGGGGCTGGCTGGGGCACAAGGTACACCAGTGTGGAGCTAGCTGGCAGGCAATCCCTGCACTGAAGCACCCTCCTGCTCCAGCCATCTGGGTTAGCAACTACATGTGCATGCTGCACATGAAAAAACTCTGCAGCCGGTTAGTACTTGTATTTACAAGTACTAACCTGCTGTGGACTTCATTAGTTTCCTGTGGCCTAATATGACCACATGTGAAGACACTAAGATGTTTACTGCAGAGCTAATTAGGCAACCTGACAGTAAACATCTTCTGTGGATGCAGCCAAGAGGAATTAAAGAAGGTCCATTACTTTAATAAATTGGGATTTGGGATTGGAGTATGTGGGGTGTTGGTCACACTTTCTGGGGTGGCTGGCAGGTGGGAGTGGTGAAGGAAGGTGCTTTTGGGGAAGATACTACCCCTGCCCTGAGACAGAAGCCCCAGCTCATGGCAACCTGATCCAGGTACCTAGCTTGTCCCCCCCAGTCCCCTAAATCCTACTCCTGGACCAATACATGCCCTTTAACCTGGCTAGCTTGCATGTTCTCTGCATGGTGTTTGCATGGTGTCATACATGGTGGTAAGATTGCATTTCCAGGGGTGGGAGGGGGAGTTGGTTTGGTGCCAGAACTGCCCCCTGGGCAATAGAGTTCAGGGGGTGGAAATTTTGTCCACACAGAGCAAGAGGATGAGGGAAAAGACTCTGCATACTGGGATGATGGAGGACTGCAACTTGGGTGACTCATTTGTAGGGAGTGGCCACATACTAATGGAACAAAAACTGGGTAACATATATCAGAGATAAAGCTGCCCTGGAGTGGTGTAACTTTAAGCCACCTAAAGTATACTTAAAACTAGTTTCAAGTGTTAATGTGTGGACAATTCAGAGGTTAAGAACTCCAGAGGCTGCCTAAAATTAATGTGTAGCAAGGCCCTTATTTAGATCCATGAAGATCTTAAGAGCTTTGTTACATAGTACTAATTTGAGTCCCGTTTCTCTTTTTGGGGTTTTTTTTGGGGGGGGGGTTTTTGTTGTTCTCCTGCCCTGGCGGGGGGTCGGGCTAGAAGATCTACTAGGTCCCTTCCGACCCTTAATCTATGAATCTATGAATGGATAGTAATTCTAGGTGGCTCCTGGAGCTCATAACCCCAGGATTGTCTGCACTTTAACACGTTTAAGTGACTTAAAGTACTCATGCCGGCTCAAAGTTACACCACTTCAGGGCAGGACTGTCATTTGATCCACACAACCCAGTCCCCGTTCCATCAATGGGGCCACTCCCCACAGATGTGCCATTCAAATTGAAGGTGTGACTGCAAGCTAGCACTAAGCCAATCAACATTTATGCGGCTTACAGTGTAACGTGTAACAAGGCCTTAACTGAACTTTGGTTGCTAGGCAAGAAACATATATACAACAAATCTAAAAACTAGCTTAGGACTCTGCTAACTAGTTGCATCTATTTGACCAGCTGTTGTTACACATTATAGAGAAGAGTCTCTAAATTTATAGATCAAATTCTCAACTTCCAGCTATCAGCATATAATTATTGAAACAAAGAGACCTATTTCAGTTTTCATTAGGTGAGGCACAGATTCCATATTCTTTCTCCTCATTTAGGAAATAAAATCTGCAATTTACTATGGCTATGCAAACATTTTCATAGAATACTGTATTATTAAAAAATAATGATCATAAAGAACGAGAAGGTACCTAAGGCTGTTCCTGCTGATTTCTAGAGGTATGGATACATGAATAAAGTATGCTGAGTTAAAAAGTGGAGTTAAAATGAGTGATTGAGTAGAATTATTATGCATCAGCTAATCCTCATTTTTTCATACTTTTATGCACTGAGTGGAAGCTAAGCCCAATAATTTAGCAGTTCTTTCAGTTAGGGGAAACTGCCCTGATTTAGCTTCCTTTTACCATGAAATAGAGTGGACATACAAAACAGTTACCGCAGATCAGGTGAAATATAGAATATCCTCCTTTCCTTTTAAATCAATGTAATTATTCTGTCTGTCCATACTCATAGACAGTCATGCTTGCTGAAAACAAGTTTCCTGAAGAAGCTGCAATGAATTAAAATATAATTGGGATTTTTTATGAGAAAAAAAATATTTCTAAGGAAATAAATTTCATAGTTTTTCCCCCCACAAAGTATGGAAAAATGTTAAAGATACTGCACAAGCTATGAGGGCATGGAGTGCAAAGACTTCAACAGAAAACTGCATATAGATGAAGGAACCAGATAGTGTGTTCATGGCATAGTGATGGACACTGTTAAAAAGCATAAGATTGTGCAAAATCTCACTCTTACTAAGAAAATGATTTCTTATTCTATGGTATGTTAAGTGAATCCAGATTACTGTTTTGACCTGGGTTACACTTCCTTACTCATTCTTTTACTAATGCCATGTGACTGTGATCGAAAGTACTATTTGGCTATTTGGTGTTGTCATGAGACTTTTCAGGACGATGATTTGTAGACTCAAGTGAAATATAAGTCTCCAAGTTGACTACAATGGGTTTCTTATGATCATATCATAAGTCTTATAACAAATGGTATTTTTCATAAAGCAGCAGCTCCTGGAATCCTGGTATTACAGGAGAATCTTTTGTTTAAAGAAATAATTACTGTATAGCCTTCATGGTTATAGAGCAAAGCTTGAAATATTTTAAAAAATGCCATGATTGCTTGATGCCTGAGTTGCCATTTTTGAATTTTTGGGCTTGACAAGACAGTGGACCTTATATCAGAGTTTAATTCAAGTACCAGCTCATAACCAGGACACTAAAGGAGATATTTTCATCTTATACCTCAATTTTTTAAAATGCTTAAAGATAAAAAAAGATACTTTTTGCTGACAAGGTACTGTCATTTGTTATCTAAAGCCTCCTCTTCAGTGAAAAATGGTGACTTTCCACCTAGTTTAGCTTCATGATGGTTTGACATATGACAACTTTCACAGGGAAAAATGTTGTCACATGAAAAGGGCAAATCCCTGTCGATTAACTCTTGTTAAAAAAGACAAACCTGTTCAAATGTATAAACAGTGGTTGGACGGTATGTCCATGCTATCCCCCATTGTAAGCACTCTTAAAGAAAAATTAGCCATTTCTCACAGATCTGTCAGTAAAAAGAGCTAAGGCCTAGAAGATAAAGCAAGATGACAAAAAGGTTAGGGCTAAGCAATTGTTCATGTTAAAAGTTTAAGCAAGCTGCATTTTTCAGTGCATGTACAGAATAGTACAAAGAAAAGGATCTTAATTTTGAAATCATACTTTAAATAAAGCAAACATGAAGATAGCCAAGACACATCCTATTAATAGTCTACTAAAGTTCAGTTGTGATACAGGCATACCCATGGTAATACTACGAGGTCCAACAAGATTATCAGTGGACTTCACTTTACATTTTACATAAGGGAAGCACATACAGAAAAGTGCCCAGGCATAAGTGTCCCAGTTTGCTCCTTATAAATTATAGCTACTGGAAAAACACAGAATCCCCTATGAAAGGTGCAGTGAACTGTACATCACAATCCAGATAAACTCCCATAACAAACTTTAATGGGAGCTGTGGGTATATCCATAGCATTGAAAATGTACCACTTACATTTAAGCAAGTACATAAAAGCCAACGTAAATGGAAATTTTTCAGCCAGCCTTATTCAACAGGGTTTCACTCTTAAATAAGCATGCACTGTTGTTGTTACCTTATGAATAAAATAACTGACAAAACCCAAACCGTTGCACTAGAAGTTGTCAAGGAAACTCAGTTCACTTACGATGCTACATGTCAATTATTTGTTTCTCTATTTGTTCCATCTTAACATCAGTATATATATTTTCCAATCAGATTTCTAGAATAGCTTTACAATTAGGTACGTGGGCAGATCTGGGAGTTTGAAAAGGGGGTAGAGTAGACACTTCCAGCGTTGCAGAGGTGGTTACAGCTCACCTCCCCCACCCCAACAGACAGATGCTGCAGTGCAGCTTCCAGGGTCATTTTTGATTCACCAAAGAACATAAGATTCCTGCCCCTTCCCCAGCTCCTGTCATACCACCCCCACTCCAGTTCAGTCACTTGCTTTCCCCTGCCTTCTCTTCCCCTCCTCTGCTTCAGCAGAGTTTGCCCAGGGTTGCCTGGGTGCAGGAAGGGGGGACCCATGTGCTGCTGCCACTGTCCTCAGCTGATCAAGGGCAAGAGAAACACTAGAGCTGCTCCAGCTGGGGTGTCTGGCTTGGCCAGGGACAGCAGCAGTGGACAAGTCCTCCCTTCCAGGAGCTCCTGTTCCCTGCCCAATCCCCCACATGTCCCCAGTGGCTGGCAGCAGACACTGGAAGGGGAACTGCCACCATCCCTGGCAGAGCCTGGCAACCTGTGTAGCTGCTTCTGGCTGGTAGAGCACCCAGCCCAATTGAGGAATGCAGTGTAGGTAGGAAGTAGGGAACCACTTACCGCTGCCACTGAACCCAGTACCCCATCCAGATACACCATGCAGTCTGTGGCTGGAATGAGACAGGAGTGGTCCTGAGGCTTTCCCCAGGTCAGCTATAGGCAGCAACAATGGCAGCCAGGTCTCCCCTTCCTCACCTGCTTCCTGCTTGGTCCCCTGGGTATCCTATGCCAGCCCCAGACTCTGGACACTGCAGGAAATCTGAGCCCATTGGGAATCAGAGCTGCCTCCACATGCCCTACACTGTGGAAATGGGGGTGCTACCATGCCACTACATCCCTTTCGATCTGCCCTAATTGGGTATCTGTGAAGAGATTTGCAAGCTGAATCAAAGTTTGAACCTATATCTTTAGAAAGCAAGGCATGAAAAAAGCTGCCAATAATTTGGCAACAGGTCCCTTAAAAAAGACAACTGTCTTTTCCACTTTGATATCCAAAATATGCGATGCAAGGTCCAACTCATAAAAGTTTCAGCCCTCTCACTTCATTGCTCCATAAAGTCTAGTCACTACTAGAAATAATTGTATTAAAAAAATCCACTGCTGTTAAGTGATTGAGAATCACAAGTGTTTCAGTACTGGAAATCTAATGTAACCCTTCTGCCAGGTGCTGATGGGCAGTAACAAGGACTGGGTTCAACTTTACAAAGTTTTACATTATTTCTCATATTTAGCTTGAGCTCCCAGTAGCAACCTGGGAAGATAAAATTTATCTGAGTGTTCCAGTGTGAACAAACTTCTCCACATGCAAGGAAATGGTAAACGTACATAGGGTTTATTACAAGGGGAAAGGGGAGCAAGCACACATCTTAGAGAGCACTTAACTATTAACCCTTAACTACAGCTCAAACCAGATCAGTCACAGTCACCAACAAACCAACCCAGGGAGATAGCATCTAGCCCATTTATTTGGGAAAATGACTTCTGAGGAGAGGCTGAGAGAACTGGGCTTATTTAGTCTGGAGAAGAGAAGACCGAGGTGGGATTTAATAGCAGTCTTCAACTACCTGAAGGGGGGTTCCAAAGAGGATGGAGCTATACTGTTTTCAGTGATGGCAGATGAGAGAACAAGGAGCAATGATTTCGATCTTAGATTAGATATTAGGAGAAACTTTCTCACTAGTAGGGCAGTAAAGCACTGGAACAGGTTACCTAGAGAGGTGGTAGAAGCTCCATCCTGGAGGTTTTTAAGACTCAGCTAGACAAAGCCTTGGCTGGGATGGTCTAGTTGGGGATGGTCCTGTTTTGATTAGGGGGTTGGACTAGATGGTCTCTTGTGAGGTCTCTTCCAACCCTAATTTTCTATGATTCTAAGATCTGGCCCACAGGACCAAAAGGTTGAGCTGTACAATAATGCTCAAGATCTAATTCCTGATAGGCCAGAACCATGTCCACATGTGTTGAGCTGTCATTTTCACTAAAACAGACTGAACATAGATTAGCAGTTGCACCATCCAGGGACAGTGTAATCCAGGTCTAAATGACTTTTTAAACAGGAATAGCTGCTGGGGACCTATCTATGGTAGGAGTGAAAACCAAGGTCTATTTTGTGTACCAAAATGATATTTTGCGTATCATTTTGTGTACCAGGATGGGGCCAGGACCTCATAGTACCTCTGCCTGACCCTGTGATTGGGCTCTGTGCAGCCTCTGTCTGGCTCTGTAATAGGGTCCTGGGGCCCTGTGTTGCCTCTGGCTGGCCCTGCACTCCAGGATTAGGCTCTAGGGCCCAGAACTGCATTGGCCTGGCACCACATGCCAGGGTTAGTCTTGCGGGACCCATTGCAGGGACATGCAGGCAGCACATCATGGCTGGGTCTCAGGCCAGTCTCCATGGAAATTCCACCCACCCACTGCATCCAGCACCCCCAGTTTGAAGGAGCCACTGATGCAGGGGCTGCCAGGAAGCAAGTTTGGCTGCCACGCCATCCCAGTCCTGCTGCGCACCGGGGGACAGCAGGACCGGCTGCATGCACCACAGTCTAGATTACTCTCTGTACCTGGGCTGGGGGCCCACTGTGGGCCAGACAAAATCCCTTGGTGTGCCAGACCTGGCCTGCAGGCCATATTTTGCCCACCCCTGATGTATGCAATAGGAAAAACAAATCAAATGAATTAGTGTTTATCAAAGCCAGTATAAGAGTTGAAAGAAAGAACAGATCATGAGAAAAACACTGACTAAAATGCAGTGTTATAGCATTTCATTTTTTTTTTTATTTTACCACAAAAAACGCAAGCGATAAATTCCAGTATATTTGCCCTTGTCTTGGTTCTCCACTGGTCAGAAAAGTGTAGTAATATTTCCTGGTAACTGTAAGTCAATTACATCATTCTTCTATGTCTTGGTTCTCCATTGGTCGGGTAAGTGTAGTAATACTTCCTTTGTCCATCTTGAGTATTCAACTGCAATCATTTTGGGGCCCATTTTTGTTGGGGCCTCTTGCTATTACTATATAAATAATAATCACAATTAAAAATGGGCAAAGCTTCCAAAGACAATCTAAATTTGTAAATAGGTTGCTTTGTAATCAACACAAAGCAGGCTGAGGAACAGTTCTGAGAAAATAACATAGAAATATATGGATAAAGTTGTGCCTGCACTACCCATATGTATTATTAAAAGCTGGTGCAAGACAGGACTAGCAGAATGATAGGCCTTTGGGGGTCCTTGTTAATTGGATTTTATAGGTGAATGATTCATAAAGCTGCCAGGAAGTTTACATGATGGAAATGAGTAAGAACCCAATGTGGATGTTACTGCAATCAGTGTTAAAACTCTAGTGACTATTGAAATAAGGTCAGGGCGTAAAAGTCTATCTATCCTACCTCCAAGTTAAGTCTGGCAGTACTGCTAGCCACTTGCACCCCAGGCTGTGTGTACTTAAACCCATAAAAGGGGCAAGACAGCTATTGTGCAATTTGTGTAATTGTCTCTGAGCTTGTGCCCAAGGACTCTCTCAGGAGGCCCATGTATTTGATTGTGCTTACTGGCTTTGGCATGAATGGGGTGTGCTTCTTGGTGGTCCTCTCTGACTCAGCACGGAGGCAACATAACCCAGATATACGACAATGAAAATACTCTTTCAGAAGAGGCGCTGGAATGGTGGAGTTGCAGTGGCTGAACCAACAATGCTAATCAACAGATAGCAAGTGGCTAAATGCTACTGCAAGTAAAGAACTAGTTTGAAAACCAGTCGGAACCTGGTACAATGAACAGCAGGAAAAAAAGTCAAAAGTAGCTCTCATGAAAAGAAGGTTATTGTTTGTTTCAGGACCCTGGATGATAAAGCTCAGGGACATTCACCTCCTCTAGTTTCCTGTGAAAGTTATTACTGTGGGCAGAAAATACTGACTGTTGAGTGTGAAAAGAAGGGTGCAGTGCTTGAAAAGCCACTTCTGAGGGTCAGAACATGGCTGGCCTCTATGTGCAAATGTACATGAGAGATGCATGAAAATGTCCTCTGTGCTGGGGGTAGGCTCTCTTGAGCACAGGCTCTGCTCTGTTGGAGAGTGTTCAGCACTGCACAGTTATCTAAAAACGGCCATTTTGTGTCCCAAAGTTTGTCTAACACCTCTCCCTAAACTGTTGGTCCAACAAAAGATAGTCACCAGAAAACCTTTGCCTCAGAGTCCACCAGGAGGCAGTGCTCCTGTCCTTCATTTCCAGCATTGCTGAAAGCACCCATCCAGTCGTCCCAAAGTTTTGGGGAATTTGTTTTAAATAAGTGTAATCTGTATGAGGACTCTTTCCCCCTTCTTATTTCTGCACTTTCAAGGTTCAACTTTTCAAGGTTTTCTGTCCCTTCACAAGAGATAGAAATACCCCTTCCTCTACTCCCCTCCTTTTTTTCAAAAGGGGAAACAAGTTCTAGCAAGTTCATATGACTTCAGGAGGTAAGACTTCATCTCTTCCACCCCTGCTTATAGAAGTCATTATTTTACCGTTTCAGGCTGGACATAAGGAAGAACTTCTTTACTGTCCGAGCCCCCAAGGTTTGGAACAGACTGACGCCGGAGGTGGTTTAAGCACCTGCTTTGAATGCCTTCAAGAGACATTTGGATGTTTATCTTGCTGGGATCCTATGACCCCAGCTGACTTCCTGCCCCTGGGGCAGGGGGCTGGACTCGATTGATCTTCCAGGGTCCCTTCCAGCCCTAATGTCTAGGAAAACTTCTTGGGAGGTCGAGTGGTTTTGTGAGTAGTACACAGGACAAACTCATTCTGGTTATCTACAATAGTCTGAAGTCAGGCAGAAGGCCGGGCAGGGTGGCACCTTAACGAAGCAGTGTGTCGCTTATGAAAGCTTATTCCTTTCTGAACCAGTTAAGTCTCTAAGGTGCCACTCTACCCTGCCTTCTGCCTGTTTTGATTGCAAGTACTCTGGTCAGGGATTCTCTTTTATTATATTGATTTACAATACCCACCTCTTGGACCCTGGTCTGTACCAAGGTTTAGATGTGATATTGTAACCTCTGTAAACTAGTACAATAACAATAAGCATAACAATAATAATGGTACTATCTTTCCTGTTGGCTTATTTGCAGAGGCCCTAGGCTATGTTTTAAAACAGAGGCCCTACCTGTATAAGGCTAAAAGCATACTGGAAGATGCATGAGGTTTCATCAACCTTCTAAAACCATTTGGAAAATGAAGGAGCTGCCTAAAAGGGAAGATGAGTAAGTTTTATGTCAATAAATTATATTTTATTTAATTGGTTCCTATTTAAGACTGTAATACCATTGGCGGGGAAGCCTATTTATGACTTTTTTAATGCTGACATGTGGCCATTATGCTGCTCTAAGGTGAATTAATTGTCAGGGCACCTCAAGTGTTGTGCACAGATTTTTTTAACTGTTTAAATCTAAAATTAATAATTTTGGTTCAGCCCATGTGTGCAAATTTTACCAAATATTTTTTAAAGCTACTTAGTGGAGATTTAATATTTTACTTGAGCATGCACTAAACTCATCTTAAAGTACTAATTAGCACGGAAATGGAAATAACTCCTGACACTGATCACACAGTAAATGTAAAGTACTACAGCACTGATGTATTGCCATGATTTTAGATTGAGAACTAACCCAAAATATTCCTTCTTAGCCTGAGTACTCTGGCCTATGTGCTTACAGACAAGAGAGGTAATGGTTTACAGAATTTATTTAAACTAAAAACTTCTCTCTCGGTTATAAAAAAGCAAGGAAATAAAACTGCACGGCAAAGAAACATGTCTGAATGAACTGTTTATATTTTCTTCTTGTGAAAATCTACTAAGTGCACTGATAGTACAGTATTCAGCTGATTTAACATGAAGTGGGGATAGGGTATGGGTGTAGATGAAGGGCTAGTTTACTTCTGCTCTGTACTTTGCTTTTTTTAAATTTAGTGTGAATCTAAAACTCTTCTTCATTAGAATGGTAGTACAATGGTGAAGGCCCTTGTATCCAGCACAGGGTTCAGAAACATTCTCCCAGGGAAATCACAGTACAATCCACCTATTTCAAAGGCAGTTTTCCTCTTTAAGCGAGGAATTCTACTAGAAGCAGAGAAATTATGGTAAAATGTTCCTTTAATTTAGTAAAGCAATGCTAACAAACATCTTTTTTTCTAAAGAGTGCTGTGGACTCCATCTATAGACTTTCTGGTACACAGGTCCAATACTTCTAGAAATATTGGAAAGCAGCTCCATATATATTCCTCAAATCTCAACCCTGATGGCTGATCACAAAAAATAAAAGATTGAGTGTATTGTGCACAGAGGGAGTAAGAACATCTTTGTTTGTTGACAGGAATAAAATGTAACTTGTCACCAGAGCTGATATCCTGTATTAATAGCTCCTTTCAGGAAACATGGATATTTGTGTAATAAATATTGATGCAAAAACACTGCATTTGAGTTGCCTTTGAGAAGCACGTAATGGCTGCAAGTTTTTAAAGGATGAGTTTAATTGTCATTGCTTTTTCTTTAAACAGAAAGCTAACTCTCTTTTTCTAATTGGATGTCATTACGTTCACCACAAGGTAGATTGTTGCTGATGATGCTACAGGAACAGAGGAAAGAAAGAAGCTTGGTCTTTCTACATCTGATATCCAGAGCTACTAACATTTGGAAAATAAAAATCAAGGGATGAGCCTCCAAATGAGCTGGAGTCTAGGGAATACTAAAGCCTTTGCTGTAAGGAAGTTTTATATATGTTCTTCTGCATATTAGGTTATTTTATATGTAACTATTTTAATAATCACTGTGACAGCATGTTTATAGTTTACTTCAATGGGTCTCAAAGCTTTTACACTCATGGAACCTCTCATTCAGCTTGAGACACCCCTTGTTGGACTTGAAGCATGTCTCAGAAAATATAGGCTCTTCCTTTTGGCTCATTTTTTACTACAGAAAAATAATAGAGCAATTCTACTGTTGCAAAGGGCACAGAAAGACTATACATAATTGAATTTGTGTGCACAGAAACTCAATTGAGGCACGAGCATTTGCAAATCAGAGAGATGTTCCATTTTGCACTCACAAGAAATCATCACAGGTGTGCAGAGAAGATCACAGATTGAATTGCTGCCTTTTAAATATGTGTTCCTTTATGCTTGTCCAGTTTAGATGGCTCTTTGAGGTCATGTTATGCTGAAATCTGCAGAGCCCTTTAAAAAGGGGCACTTTCTTTTTATGTGGCAAAGATTGAAAAGGGGCTCATTCCCTTTCAGTTTTTGGTTTAGGCCCCTGCCAACATTCAAATTGATACTACCAATTGAGAGATGTCCTTCACGTTGCTGCACCAGTGTCCAGTGACATGATGTTTGTTCCATTCCAGTGCTCACTCTTGGGTGTCAGATAAATGAGATACACTGAAAATTAATGTGCCAGCAGAAGAAATATCAATTTTAATCCTGAGAAGACAGAACAAATGATCACCAAACATCACCACTTGCTCCCACTGGGATACTGGATAACAGTCATAACAGCAGCAGCAGCAACAACAGCAACAACAACAACAACAACAACAACAACAACAATAATAATAATGTTTGCTTGCTATGGCCTAACAGCCTAAACTGATATCAAGGCCCAGTTCTGCTAGGCACTGTACTATGACATAGCAAGAGTCAATTGCTCCTTGAAAAGCTTACAATCTGAGGACCTGAGCCATCAAACGATTATCCAGATTGTTAACTGTACTCATGTGGGTAGTTCCTTTGTCATCAATGGAAATATTGCATGCAAATGAAATTACTCAGCATTAAAAAGATTTGTAAGACCAGGGCCTAAAAAGACAAGGGGGAAGGCATTATTAAACCAATTTCAGTGAAAAGATAAACAGAAGGCACAGAAAGGTGAACAATATGTATTTATGTTCCTCTTTTATATTCAAAATATTGTAGAGGGGAGAGATATATGGTGGCTCCAAATTAAGATGTTTATTTTGGTGGTGATGACAACATGTTTTTCCAAGCAAAGCATAACTAAACTAGCAGGCATGAAGCCTAATGATGAGGAGAAATTGCTTCTTTAGACAATAGAACCTCATTAGTTTTATACCATATAGTTCACATATTGGATACCTTGAAGCTACTGTCACCCACAGCCAAAACGATAAGTTTTTGTATGCCTTATGATAAGGATAATTAAAAATATGTCTACTTAGAAATTTAAAGCTGTTTTCTGGTCCTCTGGACCAGGAAAACCACGTTAATTCAAAATGCAGGAAGCCAAAAGATACCAACTTTGAAATACTAAAGAGGTTCAAAATAAGCATACAGATAATAATTGGCATGTATCCAAATTACTGTGGATATGTACAGATTTAGTACACCCATGTGCAGATCTTACTGATAAGAACAAAGTGGGCATATCTACACATGTATTTAATCCAAGATCAGTTTACTTGCAAGTAAAATACTTGTGAGTAAACACTCCCAAGCAGGCATCTACACATGCACAGACTAGGGAGAAGATTAACTGCTCTTAGTACAAAACTTCCTGCAGCCCTTCAATAGGCCCCTGCTGGTCGTGCACATGTTGATTGCTGGCTGGCCCATGCCATCTAGCCCCTCCTGGTTCCCCCATGTGCAGCCACAATGTGCCTCCTACCCAGTCACAACGTGCTGTCCTAGGGCTGCCGCTGCCATGCAACAGCTGCGTGGATCCCATCCTGCTGTTTGGATCCTGGAAGAGATACTGATAATGGGGTCCTGGATGTCACTGCCGGGGCTACCCTCAATGTCCTGGGCTCCAGCCCCATTGCCTCTGGGCTCATTGGGCCAGCCAGGACTGGTGGCTGCATGTCATCCAGCATACCTCGGATGATAAGCAGTGGCTGGAGGCATTCTAGATGACCTGGGCCACCTTCTGGGACCTCCTGGAGTAGCTCCAGCCACACCTGGAGTGGCAGGACACCACCATGCAGCTGTCTGTCCCCACAAACATGTGGCTGGCTCTTGCCTTGCTCAAGTTGGCCACACCCACTATCCTTCACTGTGAGGGCCATCTCTTTGGGGTGGGCAAGGCCACCACCATGGAGGCTCTCCTGGAGGTGTGGGGAACCCTACAGGACATTCTGGGGCACATTATGTTTTGTATGTATGACACCCTGGTGGTGGTGACGAGGTTCCATGCTCTGGGGATCCCCCAGTGCACCAGAGGCCTGCATGGGACCCACATCCTCATCACCTTCCCACCCCATAGGGACCACCCCTACTACAGTCAGTGGGTTTTCACTCCATGGTGCTCAAGGCAGTTATGGACCACTGTGGTGCCTTCATGCACCTGAGTGCTGGCTGGTTGGCCACTGTCCATGATGCCTTGGTTTTACAAAACTCCACACTGTCACGCCTGGTGGAGAGGGTGTGCTTCACCCTGGGGGTGCCAGACCTGCAGCTGGGCACTGTCATGGTCCTGCCCCTCCTCATTGGGGATCCCACCTACCTGCTCCTGCCCTGGCTGATGAAGCCCTACACCAGTCTGCTAGACCCCCACCAGGCCCATTTTAACCACTGCCTGGGCTGGATCCATGTCCTGGTGAAGTATGCTTTTGGCTGTCTGAAGGGACACTGATGTACCCTCACCACCTGCCTCAAGTTTGCTGAGGACAACCTCCCCCTGGTCATTATCACAGCTTGTGTGCTACATAACATCTGCAAGGCTTGGGGGGAGCTCTTCAGTGAGGCCTGGGTGGAGGAGGCATGTTGGGCAGAGAACACCCAGGGGCATTGCCTTGATCTGGGCTCCTCACCCAACAGCCTGGAGACCATATGCCCTGAGACTCCTTCCCTGCTACCACCAACAGCACGCAGCCCCAGCCTGACCCCAGCCCACCCTGTGCTTGCTTTGGACTTGTGCTGGCCAAGGCAGACTAGTTGGAACATGTGCAAACAGCCTTGACCCCAGCTCACCCCACGCCTGCTCCCGCGCCCACATTGAGCAGTGGCAGCGTCTGGGCAGAAGCTACTGCTGGGTGCTGGGGAAAAATGGCCCCTCCCCCTTGCTGCTGCTGGCCCCTTCTGGCTCAAGCCACCCAGAGTCCACCCTGCAGCCACCCTGCAGCTCAGCACCTCTGCACAGAGGTAGCAGTGATGGCAGTAGAGAGGAGCCACAGGGCAGCCTGGGCATGGCCTCTGGGTGGCTGCAGCAAGAAGGGCCTGGCAGCAGTAATGGGGAGGGGCCCCTTTTCCCCCACACCCAGCAGCAGCTTTTGCCCAGCCGCTGCCACTACTGCTCAGAGTGGGCAGGCAGTGTGGAGCAGGTGCATGGTGGGCCAGGGTTGGGGCTGTGTGCACAGGTTCCAGCTGGTCCAGAGCTGCTCTGCTGCACTGGGCCAAGTCCAGAGAGGGTGTAGGACAGACCATATTTTACCCAACCCTGGTCAAAATGGATGTGTCTGATTAACACTCATTACAAAAATTAATGCTTTCATTTGTTTTGTGTTAATCACGTACATTAACTGCAATTCACTAGTTAAAATAGATAAAAATGCACACACAGGGCAAGACATGGGAGTAGTATTATTATGATTTTGTAGACTGGGAAATAAGGCAGGGACATATTGGAGAGATTCTAAAGCTAGATCCAAATTGGGCACTTAAAGGGAACTAAAGAGGAATTAGGTTGCCTAAGTCAAAAAAAGGGATTCAAAATCAACTGTACTTTGGAGGCCATAAAACTACTCAGGCACTTCCATTTTGACCTGAACAGATACTTAGGCTTAGGCTCAGTTTGAGCATCTAGATACCTAAATCCTTCCTGAACTCTGTTGAAGTCTAAATCAGAGATGGAGAAGTACCTCATCTCTGAGTCACCAGAGAGCCCCAATCCATTAGATGCCCTTAGGGTATACTGACAACACTTTGTTCAGTATAAACTGCAGTACCCCAACATTATCACTTGGAAAATATGGTATTGGTGTTCACCTTTAGCACAGCGGTTTAGTGATTAGACCACCTCACATAAGGATATTGAGACTGAGTTCTAGGCCTGTTTCAGACTGAGATGTTTCAGACCCACAGCTCCCACCTCTCAGGTCATTGTTGTAACCAGCAGGCTTTGGAGTAAGCTGGGTGGGAAGTGTCCTCTACTCTTCCTGTTGAAGCTGAGTCACTGGGCAGCCAAGAGAACAAAAACCATGGGGTTTGACTGAGAGGAAGCAAGAAGAAACATGACTTTCTAGCGCAGTGATGAGGACATTCAGTGGGACAGAATATTCCTGAGTTCTAGTTCCAGGTGCTGGTAACCTGGATGCCTATTCTCTGCAATTTCTCGAGTCAATGGAGGCTGCTAAGGTGCAACCTGAGTCAGGGGCCAACCTTTGAGGAAGAGTGGATGGGTAGAAGGGTAGACAGATACCTATGTTTACCCATTGACTCCTCAATCTACATTTTCACTGACTGCCTGTCTTGTATACATACCAGCCCAGCCTCTGGCTTCTTTACTTTTCATTCCACCCAGGAAGAGCACACATCAACTGCTGAAACTTCCTTAGCCTGACGAAGGGGTTTTGAATGTGAAGCTTGCTTAAAAATTTTTCTTCAACTATTTAAGCTGGTTTAATAAAAGATATCAAATTCACCCAAAAAAGTTTGTCTGTCTATGTCCTTACACCAACATGGCTACAACCTACACCCCTGTATGTTTACTGTTGGCATTTCCCTGCCACTCTGGAGCAACATTCATAGATGCCTAACTCTATCCATTAGGTGCACAGGGATCCTGTCTATTTGGACCCTGTCTCCCTATGGCCAGATACTTATTTTAGGCATTCTAAAGCCTAAATGGAGACACACCTACAATACTGATGCGGATCTAGACCATGTCACTTGAGAGATCTGGAAACTTACTGCAGATCTGAATCCTAGTTCAATTAAGTTAACCACAAGGCTTCCTCCACTTCCTCCAGATGAGTATTTAGTAAAAACAGGAATACAGAGTAAAACATTGTGAGGAAAGATGCACAGCTGAGAAAAAAGATGGGGCACTGCAGCTGTGGCCACCCATTGGCTTAAAATGGTGCAGTATAACTCAGAGGGAATTATGTATTAGAGAGTGTAGTTAACAAGGTGAACAGACTGTATGGTCTGATCACACTTGGTGTGGAAGACAGATTTCACAGATAAGAAAAAAACAACTGCACAAGATCAGCACATGAAAGCACCTGTCAGTAGCTAGCTGAGTCAAAGGGGTTGAGTATGAAAGGTTTTAGCTATTTGGTATTCAGGTTCATTTCGAGGGACAGGAGAAAGTGGATAAGCAAGATAATGGATAACAAGAACATTTTAAACTATAAAAAGATCATTATTTATGGTTTCATCTTGTTTAAGAGAGGCAAGGATCTCAAGAAGGGCGGTGTGCATCTGAAAACGCATCAAACTTCTCTCCTGGGTATGCAGTTGGTCTAATAAAATATGTCCCCAAAAAATCCCTAGTCTTGCATACATTTCCTGGACCATCATGGATACAAGAATACTTCTATTTTGCTTAAGAATTTTAAAGCTAGGAAGTCAACTTAAACAAATAAAACTTCTTATTTTAGTAAAATAAATTATACGGATTCAGGGCCAAGGCTTCTGCTGAACTTGTGCCTGAGGTAGGACTGCAGAATTCAGGCTATGTTTCTGCAAGCAACTGAATATGAGCCGACCAGAGTTCTTATAATGATACATGACACTGTTCATCAGTAGTTCTCAAGGCCCTTTTTTATACAAAGGAAGTCAGTATCATTCCCTGCTCTACAGATTGGGAAAGTCAGATACAGTGAGAAAAACTGACCTGCCTGGTTACCAGTCTGGTAGTTACCAGAGCTGGAACTAGAACTTGAGTCTCTTGTATCTTGAGTCTCCTGTTTAACCAACTAGTTAGGTTCAGTGAGTGTAATCTAGGAACGTGGGGACACTTGCAGGCTTTTAGCTTGGGTTTCTGCATTGGATCTGAGTACCATCAAGCATTGGGAGAGTTCAGATACAGATCTGAACTTGTTAGTTTAGTTTCTGGCCCAGATGTTATGGGAATGTTCTAATTAATTCAATGGAAATTTACTGGGACATAGCTTGTTTACTTTTGCCTCTGAGAACCGGGAATATACATTTGTTTGAAGGTGCCTTTAGTCAGAAGATACAGATTTTCAAGGGTTTACTGAGTTGTAGTATGTGGGCAAAGGGTTTCTTTATGGAGCTCATTAAAACCTTAACAGCAATGCTGGTGCTTGCTGCTGAAAAAAATATTATGCCTTGCTTCAGCATATGCCAAAACACAAGGATCTTCATTTTATATTGGCTCCTTTGAGAGCAGAACAGTTAGACAGAGAGTCACCAGTTAAGTTAAAAAAAATAAATAAAAGAGAGGTTATTGATGTTGACAGAAAGGATCCTAACCCTTTGTACATGGATGTGTCATTTGACAGGAACCTTTTGAATCCTTTCTGCTGAGGTAGATTTGGCAATCATTCAGCAGCAATGCTTTATACTTTCATGCAGGGATTCCTAATAGGAAAAGCAGCAGTTCTGTTCTTTGGAAATATTGCAGTGAAAATGAGCAAGGCAAGAAGAACACCAGGTGAGGCATATGTTAACAATGAACCTATCAGTCTGCACTGGAGGTCAATGTATATTGCTTTTCTTTTCTTTCAAATTAGAATACATAAGTCCTAGGAACTGATCCTGAAAACACGTGAATAGAGCACACATGAGAAAAATCCCAATGAAATTCCCAGTGAGAATTTTTGCAAAATTTGAGGATAATGGAGTCCTGAATAATGGCTTGGGATACCAGACTACATATTATGAGTTTACTAATTTCTATAGAACATAATTGCCTGTTAGGAAAATGTATTTAGAAAAACTAGGGAAGGGCAAAAATGATCACTATTATAACTTCAGGGAAATCTTTTTTTCCTCCCAGTGTATCATCCAGATATTGGCAAATTTTATCCCAAGCAGGCATGGATAAATTTGCTAAAGAGTCTGAAGCTGAGGAAATTAAACTAGAGAGGTACTTTGAACCCTGTTTTGTTATTGCTAATCCCTTCCTTTGATAATTTGATATGACAATGATAAAAAGGTCTATGTTGCTTAACTATAACATGAGAAAAATCAGCGAGTAAACTGGAATTATGAAAAGAACAGCAGAGTATGATACAAAAGGGATGAGACTCAAATATTAAAGCTTAAATATTTAAAACTGGGTGCTGGCATAAATCCTCATTCTGCAGTTGGATGTTAATGCTGCACAGATGCATCAGGGATCCGAGTTCCTAATCAGCATTTGCTTCATTAAAATGTGCGTTTTACTTCACACATTGCTTTTTTTTAGATTAATTCTGAAAAAATGAGGATGGAGTCAAAGCCCAAACCTGTTGTATGTCAGAGACTCCTACTGACTTAAAAGCTCTTGCTGATGATGTAAAAGACGCCTGCTGATGAAGCCCTAACTAGAGATATCACACCAAAGTGGTTGAGCAATCCACTGCACTGCCTCCTTGGCCCCTTCCCCAAATGACACTGTTTTTAAATGTGTTGCTAGTCAGGAAAACTTGTATTTGATTGCTACTTATCTCTGCCTGACTATGTACCCGGAGTCCTGGAAATGTTGTATTATTCATTTGTACAGTACAGAAATAGAGAAATCAATACATATGACTCACACAAAAGCCACAATGCACATTTACTTGGCTACTGCAGATTTGGTAATTGGACCCAAAAGATAAATAAATAAAAATAGCACAAGACTAGTTGTCCAGTGCAGCTTTACAAGAAAGCACGCAAACATACTTAGTACTGCCTGGGCTCCATCCCAAGCCAGTTGTACTAGAAACCTGGACAGAAATACACATATCTTCATTTCTTACTTCTGCTTTGTCTTGAATATTGAAATGCCACCCAGGCTTTCCTGTTAACTTCAGAAGGCATTTCCTATTACTACAGGATGTCCCTGCTTATTTTTTTCAGCTTCCAGAGTTTAAGTTTTATTCAGATTCATGAGGCAGGAAAAATAAGCTTCTAGAATGGATCACTGGCAGTAAACATGAGAGCTGGGGGTGCATCTACATTTGCTATTAGGACACTTGAACAAACTCTGGAGCTTATTGTTCCAGAATTTATTGCTCCTGGGGGTTGCATCTGCATGTGCACTTAGAAGTCCAGCACATTGAGCCAGGTCGGAGCAGTCCGGGGCTGCTCCCCCTCCATTCAACATGCTGTGGACGGGCTGGCTTGGGCATGAGGATGCTTCAGTGTGGGGATAGCGGGCAGGCAGGCCCCACACTGAAGCACCTTCATGCTCCAGCCAGCTGTGTCAGTGTCTACATGTGTGCTGCTGCAGTTTTTTACTCCACAGGAGGATAGTACTTGTATTTACTAGTATTATCCTGCTGTGGAATAAATTAATCTACTCTGGCCTAATAGGGGCGCGTGTGTAGATGTGCAATGTTTACTGCACACCTAATTAGCACTGTAAACATCTCATGTAGATGTGCCCAGGGAGTAACTTATTCAGCTTTATTTCCCACTACGGTGAATACTGTTTCAAACCCCAAAGTTACCAGATGTTAAGTACCTTGGGAGCACAGAAATCCACAAAAAGCCAAATCCTTGAAATACTTACTATGAAATATGTGGCTTTCTGCAAGGGGCTGAATCCTGTGGATCTGGCCCACCTAACTATTTAAGCACAACTTTCACTAGATGAAACAGAGAGCTAAGGCCCTTCCTACTCCAGGATACTTAAATATTTAATACAAACTGGGCATGTTTACATGTGCAATTAATGTGCAATTTGAGCCAGAGTAAACTAATCTCAAAATCATTGTCTCTACATGCTCTTAAGTGCAGTAATTTACTCTGCCATTGGTTAATACCTGGGTCTGAATGGACTATCCTACAGCAGAATAAATTAATTTACTGTGCCCTAATTGTGGCACACTTTACTGCACATTAAATCAGTCTACTGTCCAGTAAAGCACATGTGTAGATGCACCCACTGACTGGCAACATAGTATGCAAAAGCCCAGTTGCTAGAGTTGCTGTATGACAACTGGGAACCCCCTTTCAAATCCCCACCCCAAGTCCAGCAGAGGGCAAAAGTTATGAACCTAGGTCTCCATCTTCTCCACAGAGTGCTCAAGCCATGAGATTATCTGCCTTCTGTGCAAGGTCTGAATTGGTGTACATGAAATTGGGCATGTCTACATGTGTATTTATGTGTGCCTAAATTGAATGTGCCTTTGCTTAAGGCACATTAAGACAATTCAGTAGGGCTGTGCCAAGCTTCGGTCCCTGATTCAATTCAAAGGAGATTCAGTCCAATTTGGTGGCTGAATCTCTGAATCCAAATCAAATCAGAGGACCCTTTAATCTCTCTGAATCAAATCAGAACGCTCTGAATCAATTAGGAGAAATTTGGAAAGATTCAGAGATTCAGACATAGACACAGCTTTAAATGTTTTTTCTACATACTTCTAGGTAGCAGCCAGCTTGTGAATGCTATGATGCTGGGGCACATGGAGTGGAGTCCTCCTTGTGCTCCTTGTTCACTTCTGGGTCTGCTGCCTAGCACACAGAAGCATGGGGGGGTTCCCTGTGTGCTAGGCAGCAGACCCAGAAGTGAACAAGGAGCACTTCTGGTCCACTTCTGGGTCCAATGGGGAGTGCGCTGGGGGCCCCCCCCGCACCCCCTTAGCTTGGCGACTGGTGCCTCCTGGGTCGGGGGGCACCCAGGGTCCCTCTGTGGCTGATCACCAAGCCAGCGGGGAACCCCAGTGTGCTCTCTGGCAGACCTGGAAGTAGACTGGAAGTACTTCCGGTCCACTTCTGGGTTCGTGACTGAGCACGTGGAGGGTCCCCCCAACACTCCTGTGGGATGCTCCATCCGTCCCAGCATTGTAGTGATCACAAGCCATGCTGGTACCTCAAGGTATGTAGAAAAAACTTTTAAAACCGTGTCTATGTCCGAATCAAATCACTGTCCCTGATTTGGGCTGAATCCAAATTGAACAGGGCCTGCTTTGCACACCCCTATGATTTAGGTGTGCATCTACACATGGATGCACTAAAATGCATTAAGGTGCATTAAATTTAGGCATGAATAGCTAAGTTGCATTAGCTCATGTGCAGACATGCTTATGTGCATTAATGCAGTGTGTATCCATTGATGCACACCACATTAATGCACATTAGCACATCTACACATGTGCTAATGTGACTTAGTTATCTGCACCTAAATTTGATATCTGCTTTATGTTGGTATCAAATTTAGGTTCACATGGCCTTAAATCATCATTTAAAAGGAGCATTAAGGGCACACAGGTAAACACACTCCCTTAATGCACCTTAAAATGGTGATTTTAGGCTGAGCCTGCTTAAAAGAGACACATGTAGACACATCCATTATGTATCAGTTTGAGTCTTGCCAGCAAGGTAAGTGGGGAAATGCCAAGTTTGAGACTCCTATTAAGAATCCAACACATACTGGAGCTCCAAGCAACTTCACTTAGCAGCATCAGGACTTGGATGGCTTTGCATATGCCCAGTTCAGGGGATTTTATTGGTGCCTGTACATGAGCATGGATTAAACAAGTCTGCTGGAGTGTGGGAATTACTGTGCTCCCACCAGCCTCCATGTCTTGTGTATCAGAGTCCCCATTCTTCAAAATGGTGGCGAGGTGCTTTATCTAAAGTTCACCAAATAAGCTTTAGATAAAACACCCCACCTCCATTTTGAAGTGCAGGGATGCTGATACATGAGATGCTCTGGGCACTGTTTTTGATCTTCAGATTCCCTAGTTCCCTAAAGTTCTCAACTGGACTGAGCAGTGGGGCCCCTCTATCATGTCATGACCTGCAAATGAGGCATCCCCATACTTATTTCCTAAGTAGCAGGTTCCACCAGGTGTTTACTGAGCATAAATATAACGTGCCTGCAGGATCAGCACCACAGAAAATCCAGTGGAGGCTGCTGCTATCTTTTACATGACATGTTCTGGAAGAGGAGTCCCTCCTGAGAGAATTCTTTATGCTGCTCCACTGTGTAGAAAAGATTCACTGTGTGAGAAAGAGCAAGAGAGTGGGGAGTCCTGGGTGCTTGTTCCTGAAGCAGGTCTGATTTCATGTAAAATACTAAGGACTCCTTCCTTATAGGATAGAGCCATAACCACTTTGCAGGCTGCAAAGCTCACTTGCTCATTTTTTCTCTGCACAATAGCGCAGCTTCAACAGAAAGCATAGAGAGTGCATTCATGACACAGTAACCTAGAGACCAACCAGTAGAGCTCTCAGACCTGAGAGATGGGAGGTTTGAACCCCCCTTGCCCCAAAAAGAGAAGAGAACCCATATTCTAGTAATTGTATCGCAGCGGTGGCATTGTTTTAACCACTATGATACTGAACTCCTGGCACCACTATTGCCTCTTCTGTGTGTTCAAAGAAGGGACTAATCCTTACACTATTTTTTCAAAGGAAAGGGCATTGGCACATATCTTCATGAAAAGGTTCTGGGCTGTGGATTCCAAATTAAGGAAGAAACCTCTCCGCAGCTCCAACTAAGGCATGTAAGCGCCCGGAGGAGAAAGGGATTTCAGACATACTCTTGTCCTAAGTATTCCCTACCAATTGATGGCACACAGTTCTGTTTCCCATTATAAGGCACCTGTCTCTCTCTCTGTACTGTATTGTACTGTACTGACAACCTAGGCACCTAAGTACATTTAGGGATCCTACTGTGAGGAATCCTTTTGAAATACTCAGCTAGACTTCTTATGGTAAAGACATGGCTAATAAACAAATATTATTATATTTGCAGAACCCAGCCTGACCTTGAAAGACTATAATCTCTTCAGTTCCAAAAAAATCCCCTGGTATAATTAAAAAAAAAAAGAAAGGAAGAAGAAGAAAAATTCTCTTTGTAACCGAAAATTGACAGAGGGACTGTGCGGGTGAGTATGTGAACAGCACATAAAAGAAAATAAAGGCAGTTGCTGGCTTCATCCTCTTCAACTTTGAAATTTATGGCTGCAGACCTCATAAAAGATCCTTGTGGCTGCGAATCTCCAAACTTCTTGTTCAGCTCTGATTTATAGAATGAATAAATCCAAGCAAACAGAGCTGTGAAAAGGATTTATAGAATAATTTATGGCTTTAGTTCAGGTTGGGGTTTTTACTAGTTATTTACCTTTACACTTAAGATAAAGATTTGTGAGTAGCCAATTATCCAAGGCACCGTGTGTTGCTGTGACAGCAGAGTTCAATGCACTAGTTAGCCTTTAAAAAACTAACTTATTTTGGGATAAAAAAGGGTGCAATTGAACATACAGGACAGAGTTTACACCCAATATGTTAAAAAATGAGAAAAGAAGTAATAATACATTGTGAACCACAGCTTTCCAGGATTAAAAGTCCCTAACTGCAAAAGAAAAGATGATTGGTGTGCATTTATATAAAAGATAGGGTCAGGGTCTCAGGTACCATGAATCAGTGCAGCTCTATTGCTGTCATGCTGATTTACAGCAGCTGAGCATCCCACCCTAATGCTCTCATGAAACCATCTTTCAAGAGCAGCTTGCTCTGGGACCTGCATATTTGTTCACCTGCATGATTCATTACTCTCTGGAAGCAAGCTGGTGCCTAGGATTTTAAGACAAATGTTGATGTTATTTGCTCTAGTTATTTCTTCCACCTTTGAATCTTCATGGCATATCCCTGTGGAACTTAGAAGGTTCTGCTAAATGTGTGGGAGATGTAAGCGAACACAGCTGCTGCCCCAGGCCACTTCATCCTGGTGACTTAGAGGAGGGGGAAATTCATTTTCCAAGCATTCCTGTATTGAGAAGGAATTGAAGTAAATAACTTATGCTGCTGGCTCTACTACCTGAACAGGATTGTGAAGCTCTCCACCTTCATGACGCATGGTCCAAGGAGAACCTGCTCATCCTCCCATAAGCAGCAGCATCACAATGGGACTTAAGCAACTAGTAACAGAAGTGACCACTGTGGCAGGCTTACTGATAGCAGCCTGGTGCATGGGGCTGAGACCCTGGGAGCTGCACAAGGCAGCTCAAGTCTGCATCGCCAGTCAGTGCACAGGATGGTGCCAATGTAGGAGGGATCAGGACCCCTGAGAGCCTCTTGGGACAATGCGGGTCTATAGCCACTGGGACAGGGCCAGCAGCTCAGTGCAGACAAGACTGCACAGAGGGTCTGGGAGCAGACTGAGTCCCAGCACTGCATGAGGCGGCTCAGGCCTCCAACCCCTAGCAGAAAGCAGAGCCCTCGGTACACATGATGGTGCACAGGGTCACCAGTGGCTGGCGGCCCAAGGGGAGCCAGCGGCCTTGGAGGCATTGCACTCGGCCGAGGGGGACAAGGACCATCTATTCAGGCCCGGAGTTGTGAGTTGCTGGGGAAAATCATTCCTACAGGGGAGGGCAATTCCTCCTGGCTTGTAGGGGGCTCCTAGAAGGAAGGAAAGGGAGAGGGCCTTTGGGTTTAGGGGTTACCTTGGGATTGTGAAAGGCCCAAGGGGTATTACACTTCCCCCCCGCCACTAGTCCCTGGAGGACTGGCAAGGCCTCAGGACCCATCAGTCCCTTGGGGACCCTTAAAGAGTTAAGTTTTATTTCTAATGCTATACACCTCATATTTTGTAAGATAGCACCTTATATTTTGTTATTCCTGTGTAATGATAGTTGTTGATTCGTTGATA
This sequence comes from Gavialis gangeticus, assembly GCF_001723915.1. Classification (NCBI taxonomy): domain Eukaryota; kingdom Metazoa; phylum Chordata; order Crocodylia; family Gavialidae; genus Gavialis; species Gavialis gangeticus. The sequence continues at coordinate 187,433,435 of NW_017729022.1, read as the reverse complement.
CGTGATCCCACGGTAATCCTTGCTGGGATCCCTCTGTTGCTTTTCTGTTCTTGATTTGTGCTTACCTGTACTGGTTTATTACTGACCTGTTCCTGATTTGTGTTTACCTGTGTCGATCTGTTACTTCCCTGTTCCTGAGTGGAGCCCTTAGTGGTAGTGTATCGTTCCCCCCCGATTCTGCTGTCAGAGTATAGATTCATGTCAAAGTTGTATATTTGTAAATATGTCTATTAATATACATCTTTCAGTCTGTTTTGATTAATACATTTGTATATAGTTAAGTCCATATTTTCCTGGCCTGTCTCTATAGGGAATAGAGGGAAACTGGGCTTCAATTGCAGTTTCCTCTCACAGCACTCCTGCCTAGCCAGTACTTCCCTACCATTGGAGGAGGGAGCACTTACTCAGGTGCTTCCGGGTTACACCACCCTGTTCTCCCCTGGGGAAACTGTCTTCAGCTCCATGCAACAGGTCAACAAGGGATGACAGAATCGTCACACAGACTTGCATTAGGAGAGACATGTGGCAATGTGTCTAGTGGCACACACCAGTAGGAAATGCAGTAGTTGCTCTTTTCTCTGCTGAAGGGACATACGGCAACTCCTGGAATTTTTAAAGTGATGGTATGTCTTTGACTCACATTCCACAGATATACCTCTAACTTCACTTGGGAAATTTAGTATTGCCACTGCTATTAGTCCATTGTAATTCCTGCACTCCCATTACCAAGTCCCTCATGCTAGCCACCATATGACCTGCCACCATCTGATCATCAGTAATTTTTCTGAAGACCCCCACTGCAAGTGAGTAGCACAGTCAGGATGTTAACCTAGAAGTCCTCACTTCCAGTTGCCTACCCAGCCACTAGAATATAGGATTTATCCAAATGAAGTGGTTGGAATTTCCTTGGTGGCATGAAGCCAAGAGGTTGATTTTGCAGTTGTCACTTGGGCCTACACTAGCATTGGAGATGTTTAGAGGCAGGAGTGTGGGCAGAGCACATTGTATTCCTGCTATTGATTTAGACCAGCTTTCCCCAGAAACTTTCAGTAGTCCAAGGCCAATGACATTAAACAAGTAATGTGCTTCAGCAAACGCCATACTCTGCTCAGTTTAAACTTTTTAGTTACACGTGACAGCAAGCAACACTGGACTGTCCTTGAGACAGCACAGAACCATAGGGTTAGAAAAGACTGCACAGGCTATTTACTCCAACCCCGTCCATAAATTCAGGAGCCCGATTCCTAAATCAACTCAGAAAAATGCCTATCCAGCTTCCTTAAAACCTCTAGTGAAGGAGGTTTTATAACTTCCTTGGGCAGCTTGTTCCACTGCCCTACTCTTCTTACCATAAGGAAGTTCTTTTTTGTTTTTAATCTCATCTCGGCGGGAAAATCTGCTTTGCTGCAGTTTAAACTCATTACTTTGTGTCCTGCCCCCTGTGGGAAGAGAGAATAGTTCTTTTGCCTCTGGATTAAGGCAGCCTTTCAAATATTGGAAAACTGCCATCATGATACCCCTTAAAGTTCTTTTCTCTGATTTAAACATGCTTAGGTCTCTCAACCTTTCCTCATGCAGCTTGCATTGAACCCTCTATCATCTTTGTCACTGGCCCCTGGATGTTCTCCAGCTTTTTCTACATCTTTCTTAAAATGTGGAGCTCAAACCTGCACACACTGCTCCAGCTGAGGTCTAACAAATGCTGACTAGTGTGTTACTACCTCTTCTTGTGCCTTGCATACAATAACTGTGTTAATACAGCCCCAAATCATATTTGCTTGCTTGGCAACTCCATCCCACTGCTGACTCATGTTCAGTTAGAGATCTGACAGAACCCCAAGCCCTTTCTTAGCAATGCTACTTACTGCCTAGCCAGGTATTTCCAATTCTTTATTTGTGCATTTGGGTTTTCTTCCCTAGGTGTAGCATATTGCCCCAAGCCCACTGTCCTGGATTATTAGAATGGCTCCAAAGGATTATTTTTCAAATAACTTACCCCTGTAAGTGGTATCATTAGGACTGAGGGAGAACAAAGATGGCAGAAAGTTGCCTTCACCTGTGTAACTGGGCAGTGTTGTGCCCTGGGCAACAGCAGAGCACAGGGCAGTGGCAGTAGCTGGGTTTCCAGTGGCGGTTGTTATTTGTGCCCTCCCCAAGTCAGCATCTGCGGCTGGTTTCCTAATCCACACCCCTGCCCCTTTTGTAATGCTTCTGTCCACCACTCTCTCCCTCCAGGCCACAATTACATGGTAGATGTACCATCCTTCAGAGCGGGCTCCTTGAACACACCACACCATTTCCTAAACCTGAAGCAGTGTAGTCAGTTCAAAGTGAACTAGCTTGCCCCTATGCTAATTACCTGGCAAAGGGTTGCAGGGCCAGTTTTACAGCTTTCAATTTGGGAAGCAGCTCTCTTGGAGCAGCACAGCCCACTTGAGTGTACCACCCTGAAGCATGGTACCCTGACAGGTAGATAAAGCCTCTGGCTCCTTGAGCTGTGCTCTGCTGTTCCTAGGAAGATAACTGTGCTAGAAACGAAAAAAAAATTGGAGTCAATTTATCAGGATTAATTTGAGGGATTTTCCATCCCCTTTTGTTTGTAAGAAGATGCGAACCGTTTGACAATCCTGATTGAAAATTACTCCCATTCATTAATTTCTGCAAACACTTTAAATGTGCCATTCAAAATTGCATATGCAAGCCTTTTAGAACTGATACAACCACCTACATGGCCTGTTTCTGCTCTGATTGGGCAAACAGAACTTAGAATTTGTTTCTTGGCACACACACCCGCCATCACGAATTAGAAATTCAATGTCTGCAAATAATCTGCAATACTTAAATATTCATTGCTCTAAAACCACTAATTTCAGTGGGCTTTGGATCAACACCTATTTATTTATTCATTAAATTTATGTCCTGCCCTATCCAAAAGTCTCAGAGCAGCTTCCAATAAGCAGAAGAATGACTCGCATACTGAATTTCCCAAACACCACCTGCCAAAACTTGAGCACTTCAGCTCCCCCGCGCCATTACTGCTTCCCTGACTAAACCCTCATAGAAAAAAACACATCACCCAATCCCAACCATAATTCCCACCTGCCATTTACATCCAGATATTTATGAAACTTTCCTACTTCCCCCATTCCCCTCCAATTTCTCTGCCTCACTCCCAGGAGAGATCCCTCTACTCTCTCAGAAGCACTTTCAAGCCTTTAACCCTTCCCTTAGTGGCAGGAATGTTTAATGAATCCCTTCATTATTTTCCTCTCAAAGCAAAACACAGAAGGAACATGCATCATTGAAATGGGAATGAGTAGTTGGGATGTTTTGTGCAGTACCTGCTCAGAGCTAATTTGTCATGTCTCTCTCCTTTCTGCAGCTCTTCCCTCCTGCTCCAGCCCTCCCCTTTCTCATAACTACTGGCAGCCTAACATGCTTTCTGTCACTACTACAGTTTGTTGCATCAGCATCTCAGCTGCCTGGAACACATTATTAGAAACCAGGAAAATGAAAGCATGGGATCCTTTAACTCAGTGATCAGGCAATATGTGGCTGAAGACATCAGGAGTTACACTGAATTAGGGTTGCCAGCCCTCCCAGATTGGTCAGAAGTTTACAGGAATTGGCACCAATCTCCTGGTGACTATTGAAAGCAATCTGGGAGTTTTTAAGAAAATAAATTCAATTAATGACATTATGTCATGTTGGGGGGTAGGGGGGAGAATCTCCTGGGATAGCTTCAGAGTTCGCAACCCTACTCTGAATTAGCTTTTGTTCTCTAGGGACAAAATGTCACAATATCATATTTTTGCTCTCTGGCTTGGATTAATAATGTTGGTCATTCAGATTTCCCTGTAATTTAAAAACTTACAGCATGAGGACCTTCATCTTATATATGGTTAGTGTCTGTGCCACATCTTATATATGGTTATTGTCTTATGTATGGTTGTGTAATTTACAGCTAAGATGCTAAACAGCTTCCTGCCAAATGCTTGAGTTTGCCACTTTTGCTAGACTACTTACAAAAAGTAGAACATTACTGGTGGTTCAGGCGCACAGTAAAACACTGAAGCTAAGTTTAAGCCTCTCCTTAGTTTCTGTTTCTGAGATACTGCAGTATGAAAAGTAAGATGTATATAAAGTGTGAACTGCAGTGCTTGTTTGCGAGGCTGCTACCAAAACAGTTTAATCCTGCCACTTCAGGCTGGGTATCAACAAGATGTCAGGGACATCTCATGACTTCTATTTTATCTTAAAAAAAAAATAAAGCAAAAATGGATAATTCTTATTCCTAATTCAGACCTGAGCAGCTTTTGGAAGTTCTTGGGTTCTGCAAACTTTATGAACTGTGCTAAAGATCTGTCTGAAAGACCTTGCTAAGAGTATCAAGGAGCTGGGTGGTCCACAGGTAGTCAGACCTTGGTATTACCTCAAAAGTTCTGGAAGACTTTAAAATTGAGGTGCTAGAGGGCCAGGATTAGGCCAAAGGCCTCACCTTTCCTCTAGTACAAAGTACCATCTCCTGTCTACCTGCTGAATGCCCAACCACACCACTTCTGCCCAAGCAGGATACTGATGCTGTTTCTCAACCTTTTTTATATGAAGAGTTCCTCTCATTCATATTAGGGACATATTCCTTAGCAACAGTGATATGCAAAAGATTGGGCGCTGCCACCTGCTGACTAGGGCAGGACATATAATGAGCTTTTCATTTTGGCAGCCATGCTAAAAAAAGTCAGAAAACCATCAATTCATGTCAAACTGAAATAATTTGATTTTGTTTGATTGGTTAGTTGTTTTTTTGGCTTTTTGGGTAAAGTGAGAAAAACTAAAAAAGGATTTTAAAAAGTGTTTGACTTGAAATTAAGTGTATTTTTTTCCTTTTTAAGTTATTTTTTAAAAAATGTATCTAATTTAAGTCAATTTTTAAGTGGAGATGGTGTTTTCAAATGCAAAAGGTCTAAGTCACATTCTGAAAATGTTGGAATGAAACATTTTTGCATTTCTGAAACAATTAAAAAATTATCAAATCATTTTGATGCTTTCAAAGTGGTTTTCACCATTTTTTGCCTGAAACTATTTGCCAAATTCACCAATAATTGCAGCCCTTACCAAACAATATTTTGGGTGAATTTAGGTTATGTCTACATCATTCCTGCCCACTCCATCCTCCTTCTTACGCACCAAACCTAGAAATGAGGTGACTGAGCCTCTTTCAGCACATTCCCAACTACTGCCGTCATGCCAGAGAACTGGTTGGTGGATACACATGCAGTGGCTTCTCGAACTCACTTCAAGGTCTGGAGTATGTGGAATGAGTGGGGAAGGACTAGTGATAAAGACTTTTTAGAAAAACCTCCTTAACTGTACTTAACAGAACCAGATCCTTTTAGATATCCTGGACATGCGTGTTAATGGTTTGGAGGTTCTATGTCCACTTATGCAAATAAAAATGCACATTCGTTGCAGCTAGAAATGGAATAAAAATATCAGGCTTCTAACATGTTGCAGAGACCCAATAGCCTAGAGAGCCATTATTTTAGTACAAAACATTTGAGAAAGATAATATGGCCTTGAGATAAATGAAACAAGTGTTTCCAAGAAGAATGCACTGCACAGAATGTTTTGTCTTGGGATGAGAAAATGTGCTTGTACCTCCCATGCTACAGTCCTTATAATATAATTTGACAAAGATTTTGGTACAAAATAACAAGTGTCTACTTGCTATAACTGACATTTACAACAATAAAACATCCCTGATTGGACTCCTAGGCTATGCCATAATGCAAAAAAGATAACAACAAGCAGATAAAACAAACACCTCATTTGCATAAAAATAATGAAAATTTAAAACAGAAAACCAAAATGAAAGTATTTTGATAAAGCTCTGATTTCCAACCTTCACCTTGCTCCCTTCCCTTTTATTTGTTTGCATCTCTTTTAGGTAAGGATAATGTCTAAACAGGCCTAATGCTTATAATGAAAATAATGAACTGTGTTGTTACACTGCAGCTTGAATGAATATACTGGTACCATGTATTAGATCATGGACAAGCAAAATATGGCCCAGGGGCTGGATCCAGCCTGCTTGGCCATTTTATCTGGCCCGCAGGGCCCCTCCAAAAGATAATTATTACCAGCCTGCAGCTGCCCTGCTGAAAGCTAGAGGGACATGCAGGCTTTCAAAGACACAGGCTGCAGTAGGCATGGGCTGCAGCAGTAGCTTGGGCTCTGGTTGCTCAACAGCCAACCTTCCTGCCAGCCGAGCCTGACCCATCTTGCCCCAGGACCAAGGTAGGGGGTACGGGAGACAGGAAGCTTCTGTGAGGCAGAGGCTTCTGCCTGGCAAACCTGTGGCTGTTCCCCAGCCCTCCCTCCTTATGAGAGTGGAACTTAAGGTAAGGGCCCCAGGGACCCCTGTTGGGAGAAAACTGGGGGAAAGAGGGGAGCCGTGGGTGACTGCCCTGTTCCATGCCACATGCACAGCTCCTGGGACTCTGCCTGGGAGCCATGAGGAGTTGTGTGCCATTGGGTCAGGCCAGCTCTTTGCTTCTACCTGTGGCCCCTGGCTAGAGTGCTGGGAACTGCATGCAGTGGCACAAAATTGGCCTGACCCCATTGTGTGTGGCTCCTCATAGCTCCCAGCACTGCAGCCAGGAGCTGCAGGACCCATGTGCAATTGGGTTGGACCAGCTCCATGCCACCATGTATGGCTCCTGGTGCTCCAGCTGGGAGCCCCATGCTATGGGGCTGAGCTGGGCTGGCTCCATGCCTCCACATGGGGGTCCTAGCACTGTAGTTGGGAGCTGCGTACCATAGAGCCAGACTGGGCTAGCTTTGTGTCTCCATGTGAGCCCCATGTGAAGGCACGGAGCTGGCCTGGCCCGATGATGTGCATCTGGGTCTCCAGTGGGGAGCTGTGTGTGATTGGGCCAGGCCAGGCTGGCTCTATGCCACCAGGTAGGGCTCATAGCACTGCAGCCAGAAGCAGCACACCATAGGATTGGGCTGGCCCAGGCCAGCTCCATGCCACCACATGTGGGTCCCAGCACTTCAGCCAGGAGCTATGAGAGCCTAGCCAGGCTGGGAGGGCTCTGTGCCTCCATAAGCAGCTCCCAGCTAGAATGCCAGGAGTCCCATATGGAGGCAGGGAACTGGCCATGCCTGATGGAACATGGGTCCCAGCAGCTCCTGGCACTCCAGCTGGGTGCCTCTGCCTACTGTGGACCAGGAGTGCCCCAAAGGCCCACCACCTGCTGCTGCTGCCAGCAAGGGCTGTATGCCATGGAGGGGGCATGTAGGGGGGGGACACACTCGCATCCCACCATAACCACATACACCCCGACACCCCCTACACATTCACACCCTTCCCCACACCCCCAGCTCCCCACACACACACTGACACCCCCTATAAACCCTACACCTATCTACCCACACACACACTCGACCCCTCCTACACCTCCCCATGCAGGCCCCCCCCCAACCCAACACACGCCACATACACAATATGCAAGAGTAAGTCTTTATTTTGAGCTATTATGAAATCACCTCTATGTACACCATGCAAACACATTAATAAGGACTAAAATAGTTTTTGAAATAAAATTAAAATAAGTTATAGTAGATGTTTGATTTTTATTATATGATTTGTTTTTTTTCTGGTTCCAAAATGACAAAGCCCTCTCACAAAAGGAGTGCTTCTGGGGGCAAGGGGAGGGACTTCTGATGGCAAAGTTCAGGTGTTAAGAGGTGAGACTTCAAAGTCCCAAGATGGTGACCAGGGGGCAGGGCACCTGGCAGGGGGTGGGGCTACCCTTGCGGCCCTTGACAGCTCGCCAAAACTCATTAAGTAGCTCTCCAGCCAAAATGATTGTCCACCCCTGCATTATATCATAGCTAGAGGCAATTTGTTAACCCTGGACTCCAATTTGTGGTGAAGGCTTAGGTCCACAATGGTCCCACATGTACGGAGGTGCTTGGGTATAGCACCCCTTAGCATGATATAGCACATTCCCTTCTTTGCATTTGGCTTCACTGGATCATTTAGAAAAAGGTAAAGACAAAGTCCACCTTCATGACTCCCATTTGGGAGTGGTTTGCATAGAAAGTATAGCAAAACTCCCAGTTTGTCTT
>NW_017729022.1:187419987-187420299 GCF_001723915.1 Gavialis gangeticus | reverse complement strand
TCTTGTGTCCTCTGCCCCGGCATCCCCTGTGTTGCAATTGTGTGAGTCACGTACCACTCCCATGTAAATAGGTTCCTGGATGAATGAGAGTGATTGGGAATGATTGAAATACAATGGTAGCAGGTGTTGAAGTAGATTTATCCAGGCCCCTCTAACTTGACTATAAATTTATCCAGGCCTTATCCGACTATAGATCAATCCAGGCCTCTAGCTTAACTAAGGAAAAAGAGTGAAGAAAAAAAATGGTCTTGTTTCATATTTTAAAATGTTTTCAGATAAGAAAAACTCTTCTGCTTATTATGACTCCATGCA
>NW_017729022.1:187405817-187419976 GCF_001723915.1 Gavialis gangeticus | reverse complement strand
AACAGCGCAATATTGAGATCCTGAGAGTTGGCCTGACCCTACACGGCAACAAAAGGATGGGTTTGTAAAAGAAAAAACAGGTTTCACGTTCAGAAATGAGTGTTTGTTTAAACTTCTGAAATGCAAAATAATTTGGCATATAATCCTAATCTCTTAAAGGTAAAGTGAGAACTGGGATCTTCAAGCAACAGAGTTGGATACTATAGGCCTACTACAAAATCAACTGTCTCTTTAAAGGCTGCATTGTTCTACCGCTTCCACCACTTTTTCTCTCTCCCCACACACTGCATGTGAGTGATTGGGTAAAGAAAATAATGGAGAAAAGCTACAGAAGAAGCAGAAAAGTCATCCATGGTTATTATTTTAAAGTATATGTTTTTTAAATCTAAGCCCAACCTAGCCTAGCTGAATGTGCAAATTCCTTAGAAATGTCACACTGCAACTAAAAATATTTAAATTTAAGGAAAATTAAGGAAAAAATTAAGGAAACATTGTAGTTTATCGTTCAATAACATGTATGTACAAGGTTAAACCTGTTTGCCTATAATTCCTATACTGAGCAATTCACTAATTTATTCTTATACTGAGCAATTCACTAATTTATTTATTCTGCCTGTTATCAAGTGACATTCAAGCATTGCTGCAGTTAGGTAGAGAACAGGTAGCTATTTAGGAAAGCAGTGGGAAAAAACCCATTCCATTAAGTCCTATTTTCTGTGCTGGAACCAACTTAGATGCTGAAGACCTGTTATCTGTCAGTTAGCACTCTAAGAATTATAATATTCAAGAATTTATTTTTTTCTGGGTACATCTACACAAGACACTTAATGCACAGAAGACTCATTCTACTGCACATTAGTGCAGTGGGAAAAGACCGTGCTAATACACTAATGTGTGGTATGTTCAGCTTAATGCGCACTAGCATCACCAAAAAATCATTCATCTGTGCTAGTGCGCAGAAGCACTGATTATGGCACAGTACATTAGTGCCTGTCATTACAGGTACTAAACTGTAATTTAGTATGTAATTATGGCACATTAATAAAGATGTATATGTGTCCACTGAATATCTTTTTAAACAACCCAAGGGAAAAGGTTTTTTACTAAAAGTTGAAAACCCCTACCAACATGTAAAAGACTGGAATTCAATTAACCAATCTACTATGCTCAGTCCAACCCTGAAAAATGGCCTTATGTGCCCTGTAGGAAAGTTCCCATCAACAGTAGTTTAGAGAAAAGGCCCAAAATTGGTCAACATGACAGCAGAAAATATGATGCAGAGCTATATTTTAAATTAGGTTTCCTATTTCCATAGCTTCAGAAAGGCAGGAGGAGGCTACTGCAAAAATCTGAGATTGAAGTGACTAATAAAATGGTTATTAGCCAAATTATGGAGAAATGGGTAACTCAAAACTATTTGTTTTCAAACGTAATACTAGCATGATGATAGAAAGACAAATTGTCGCTGGCCTCTGAGTGCATATAAAATGGAACAGGATTTTCATATGCCCATCCCTGACTAGGGGAGTATCAGCCCTAACCTCCTGGAAAAAAAAGTATTGTAGAGGAAGAGGTGTCACAACTTGCTTTTTAAAAAACAAACCCATTTTCTTCTCATGGAATCAATCGCCTATGGCCTTTTCATTCTAACCACTTGACATAAACCCTAATGATCACCTCCGCTGATATTTAGTTCAGAGTTGTTTAATTTCACTAACCAGTACAATATAGATTACTGGGAATGCCTATCCACTGGGAATGCCAATCCAAGGCACGTTGTCTTTGCTGTAATGAAATTTAACCATAACCTGCTACCATGGCACAAGCAATGGTTATTTCTTTCCTCCCCCCTTATTTGCCAAACTCTATTCTTCAATACAATTCTTTAAATGTTTTTGTTTCCTAAACGGTCATTGCTTTAGAAGAAACTCATGCAAAGCAATTGTCAGTCAGAGGAGGGAGGATGGGCACTTTAGCCTTAATGGGCATTTTTACACATGCAAGTGCTGCAGCGCCGAGCCCTTTGAAAAGCACCCAGTGCTGCGACACTTGCAGTTGTATAAGCGGTGAAATGCATGTCAGTGTGGAAAAAATGGTGGTGGCGCACTTTTGAACTAAAACACAACACATCAAAGGTGCTTAAGTTCAAAAACGTACTACCACTGTTTTCTGTGCACTGACTCGCATTTCACTTCCTATACAACTGCACACGGTGCAGTGCAGTTCGCATCAGCTCATGTGCAGAGCAAACTCGATTAATTGAGTCTGCTCCAAAGTGGCGGATCTCTGGTGCATCGTGGGACAAAAAGGTATGTATATAAATACCCAGTGTGCCTTTTCCTGGAGATGGGGAACATAATAGAAGAGGACAGATGACTAAGAGAAAGAGAAGAAACTGTTGAAGTAAGAAATGAGCTTTATATGGCAGTGACTACATTTATCAAGTTTCCTTAAAGGTTTGTTTACTAGCAGTGCCACCTGAAAGGTCTCCAATCCTTCTTCTGGGTTGTATTGACATTGCATTTATTTCAAGTTTCAGAAAATTCCACAAAGCACAGAATGACCGTAGCCCATCAAATATAAAGGACAATTGGCATTGAGTGAAATTTATTATTTTTATTTCTCCTAAACCTATATTCTGTATCATTATTGGCTACAGCAACTAAGTTCAAGTAACAGCTTAAGTCAATGAGGAGTTTCTTCTCAGCCATCTCATTTTAAGCATTTTTTTTCAAATTTAAAAAACAACATTGATTTATGTATCAAATAAAACACAACTCCCAGCTGAGTATCTGAACTACTAGATTACAGGGTCATGTTCTCTCTTTCTGGCTCCATGAATCTTGTATTCCTTTATGCACTGTGCACAATTTGAATGGAGGGATGGAGTGCACCCTGTGCAGTCTAATCTTTGGTGGGGTCAGGAAACTACAATTTGAAACCCTTCAGGCTGTGAAGTATGTTGGACCCAGGTCTCCCAGTTTCTGGGGAGACAGTATAACCAGGAGCCTATCATATAAAAGAAAGGCCCATCCGTGTACTCTGGCCACATTTAAACAACATAGAAAACTTGAATCAGCCTTTGCAAGGAAGAGATGATTCTAGGGTCTGAATCCAAATGGATAGAGGCAGACTGGGCAGACCTGGCTTTATGCCTAAATTCTGCACAGCAAGTGAGGTTTCCAGTGCATCCCTGAGCTGAAGTAGCCAAAAGGAAACACTACAGCTAGCTCCCTGCTCAGCATGCAGGTTTTTTGGAGAACGCTTCCAATGTCCCTAGTTCTCCCCATGTGCTCTGCCTGGGACTTAGTTGCCTAGTGGGGGCATTGAATTCCTTTCCAAGGGCCAGGCATCTAGAAAGGGACACTTGGCACAACATTACCTAATGGCCTTATTGGATTATACCCCAGGCTAAAGCTGATTATTATGTTGTACTGGCTGCAAGTTTTAATAATTAAGCCACTTTGTTCCATAACCTCCCACAAAGGAGCTAATCAGATAACAGGCCATTTAGACCCCTGGAAGGCATTACAATTATTATGCAATTTTAACGTGTTAACCAGCTGATCAATTGTAACGTGCTACATGTTCAACCATGCAATAGAAATGGAACATCTTTGTGGCTTGTTTGCATCACACTGATTTGATCATGTGGCATGTAAGTTTAAAGGTGTTTGTTTAAATTCCCCAATAGTCGCAGAGCTCAACATTAAGGTGCCAAAGACCTCAGATGCTGGGCTCCCTGGGTGCTAGCAAGTTTAAAGGGTCAAGTGGAGAGACCAAGATGGGGGTGTAGCCCGCCAGTCCCAGGCTCCCCAAGTCCCGGCATGTTTAAAAGGCATGACTGCATACCTTTAAAGGGTCTATGGCATAAGAAGCTTGGAATTGAGAAGTTCCCTCATTCTGAGCTCCCCAAATGCCAGGAAGCTGAAAGGGCACACATGCAGCGTAGAATCAGGGGGCTGCTCCCTGGTGCTGAGTTCCCTGAACTCTGGCAGGAGCATGATGGGACCTGAGGGATTTTACCCAGGGTCCCCAAATTCATGTGTCCTGCCATGTCAAACCTTGAACTTTGGACATGGCAGAACACATGATTTTCAGACGCTGGGATAAAATTCCCCAGACTCAGTATGCAATTAACTTAATATCTGCCAGGGGACTTAGACAACAGCTCTACTTAGCTAATTAATTTTAGTTTTATCTTTGATGCAACTGAAGATAAATTATTTCAGTATAAGCACTGATTGCTTAATTGTGGCAGTGATGGTGACAGCTACAGAACAGGGTTGCAGGAGGACCAGCAGTGGAGGAGGTAGGGCAAGGGTACAGGCCAGAGGGTGGCAGTGGTGGCAACTGGCCTAGTGGTTGCAGGGCAACTTGGGGTATATCAGCTGAGGGCCATTCACTCACATCCAACAGAAGCTCCACATTCGGTGGCAGGCTATGCCCCCTATTCCCAGCCCCCAACTTCCAGTAATTCGCAGGCAGCTCAGCAAGCTGGACAGAGCAGCTCTGCAGGCTGGATATAGCCCATGGGCCAGATATTTGACACCTCTCCTAGGCACAGTTTAACTTCACATTAATGGCATTAGTCTTAAATGATTCGGCGCTTGGGGTTTTATGTATACCTTCTGTACTGCTCTGAATTTCCTTTTAAACATTTATAGCTGTTCAAGATTTTATATGATCAATTTCTGTTTATATCCAGAGAAGGTAACAAAATTTCACTCCTCTCTTACAGTATTCTATGATTATTTTGCATCATTTTTTATAATGATCATTACCTTTATGATAAACTCTTCCTCTGCAGATGTTCAACGGATGTTCAAATATTCATGATATAATAAATTCAGTGTTGCCAGTTCATGATGGTAGGGATGTTATGCTACTGCAACATGATAGGTTGTTGAATTCCACTTGGGGAAATCTGACTATGCCGCAGAGAAAAACTACATGCTTTCACACAAGGAGAAGGTTTGTAAAGGTAAAACAGACAGGTTTCAGTTTTTCCCGAATGTAGTTGTTTCAAAATAGCTTGGTACGTTACCTAGCTTTGCTGCTGTTCTCTGATATATTTTGTTCAAACTTTGGCTGTAAAGTGTGGAATGTTTTTTTTTGTTTTTTTTTTTTTTTTAGGGAATAATGAAAAGACCACTGTTGGATTTTTTTTTCTTTTACCATGCAGTACCTATTATTGTAGCCCTAAACATTAGGCATAGACTATATATAACAGAAGTTAACATGCCAACATTCTGCAAGAGAATTACTGCTATGCTACCAACAGCAGGAAGGAAAGAGATATAAAAAAGTTTCTGTAAATGTGTCCAACTCCTACCAACTACCTGATTTGACATTCCTGTAATGTACAAAGCTGAAAAAAATGGGTAGTGAATAAATGAATGAATTTAGATATTTTTTACTAGACTCACTGGATGCTTACAGACATACCCCCTGCCCACCCCAAAAACCTCCCAAAAACCCCACAGTGCTTTACGTTAAACTTAGTGCACCCCCATGCCAAGCTCAGTGCATGCCCCGAAGAGGCAGTGCATTAGTTTGACCCAGCTTGCCGAACATCTGTATAGGTCAGGCACTTCATTGGGGCTTTTTTGGTGCTTTTATCTAATAGCTTATTGAATCAGCTATTACATAAAAGCACCAAAGAGCCCTGCTGAAGCATGCCATCTATATGGAGACTGTAGAGCCCAGTGAGGCAGAGAGTGCTGTAGCCAGCTGTATGAGTCAGCCAGGACACCCCAACCTCTGGCTTGTTGCCCAGCTGCTCCTCCACCTGCTTGGAAACAGCTGGCCAGCTGCAAAGGGCCAGCCAGCATGCATTCCCCCACGTGCGTAGGGGGGGGAAGGAAGTGTTCTTCAGCTGTGTGCTCATGTTATGACATGGCCGTAGAGTGCTTTCAGGGGTCAGATCATGCAAAAAAATGTAACTTGTGTTTGCACCTCTAGGGTGCCTAGATCAGTTATTTTAAGGTCTCTCTACAGTTTATATGTCCCTATTTAGAAAAACCTGTTACAGATTACATAGATCCTTATAGGGACCTCTTACAGTTTAGCACTTGCTATATTTCTTTTCTGAACAAGAGGCTCAGTCACATACTTCAGTATTTTTTATGAACTGGCTTTGGAGCACAACTGAGAAAATTAAGCCCAACTGTCTACATGAAATGCTATATTGCTGTAGCAATGACGTATGGTGATGTAGCTCATTGCTATGCTGACGTAGCATCAGTGGGCACTAACTGTGACATTGCTACTATTGCGCAGTAGCAACGAGCCCCCACTGCCATTTTGAAGCATGGGGATGCTGATACATAAGACACAGAGACTCGATTAATTGAGTCTATTTTGACACGCTGTAATTAGCATCCCTGCATGTCTGTAGGCACCTTAAGTGCTGGCATGTGAATAACTGCATTTCTGAGTCACCATTAGCTCCATGTGAACATTCTTTATTATTTAGTTAAAATTAAAAGTTTCCACCTTCATTTCTGCCAGCAAATCGGTTCATTTGGATAGTCACAGACAGCGATCACTCTAACAAATCCGTACACACAGCACAAAATCCATTTCCATGTTTCTTCATGTATATTTTACCTTGCTCCAGCTGCTTACATAGTTTGTGCAATTTTGTGCTTCCAGTCTTGTATTAATGGTCATACGTTCAAAGACATCTTTCAAGCTGCAGGTATAATTGTGTGACCCAGCCTGACATCCAGTAAAACGTGTCCTTTTTAATACAAACCCTATTTGAACATGTGGGTCAGGTAACTAGGTATCCATCTACAACCTTCTTTGCTTAAGGAAACAAGTTTTTAAATCTAAACACAAAATTGTACCTAAATTGGGAAACGGATAATTAAACTCAGCAGCGAAAGTGAGATTTAGAGAATGTCTGACTTTTTCAACAAATCAGGATATACTAGATTTAGTTAACAGTGAACATAAGTACTAGGTGTATAAAATGGTAGCTGTTAGATTATTGTCACGATTTATAAAGCTTGGTAAACATTATCAACTCTGGTCTACAGCCAGGAGCAAATGATGACTAAATAATGAGAAATAAAAAGCTATAAGTATCCCTGTTATGTGCATATTTGTTAAGAATATTTAATTGTATGTTTACAGTGTTGTAAACCCCACACAACTCTTGCTATCCTGATAGCTGTTTACATGTTATGAACCTTCCTGTTTAAATTGAAGAGAACATAAAACAGAGCCTTTGACAATATGTGGCTATTAAGTATTTAAGAGCACTTTTTACAAGAGTGGAGGTGTGAAGCTCAATGTTACAGACAGATTAAATCCTGTGTAACTACATTGTGCCAGCCTACCTTCTTCTTAACTTTTAGTTGGGCAAGGCATTCTTCTTTGCCATGCAATCTTCCATGAAGTGTTAAACAATGATTGCATTCTCTTTTTCATAAGCATCTGCATATCAATGAAGGTGAAAGTGATTCCAGTGTATTTGTTAGAATCACAGAATACTTGCATTATCTAAAAACAACATGCAGAGGTTGCAATAGAAGTTCCTTTTTTGTCCCAGCAAATTTCATGAGCCACAAATTATTCAGATCAATAAAAGCAAGACTTTTTGGATACTGAATTACAGCTGAGTGCCTAATTTCCTTTAAAAATTTTAACCCTGTTATAAATATGGTATTTGTTGTGCCTAGCTTCTATATATATGTACACGAAAGGGGCTAAAAACATAAGAAAACTGTCATTTCCCTAAGTGTAGGAGCCAGACAGTTAAAATCTCTGTGCTGTCCTGAACACAGGGTCTGCTGCCTCCTAGTGCCTCACAAGGTGCTAGTGATTTCAAAGGGAACAGAAAAAAGGCACCCATGGCTCTACATATCTTCCACATAATCGGGTTACTAGAGCTAGTTGGCAAAGATAACAGGAATACATTGGGAGGAAGACAGATTTGCATCATTTCCCGTGTGGGCTTGTCATGGGATAGGGTCCCTAAGGATGGCCATGACCTCCTAAGACCCCTTGACTGAGACAATTCAGCCCGATGGGCACCCTCTTTTCTCACCCGCCATTTCTTGATGTAAAATGTAATATAGGGAGGCTGCCTTCACATCTGGTTGGACACGGTCCTGATGGACTTCCTTGAACCCCATGGGTCCCTGATCCCTTGTGGGTCCCATTTCAAAATAGGTGTCCTGGGACACCCCAGCCTTATGTTCTATATGAGTGGCTTCAACCACTCCTTTACCACGCCTCAAGTCTCACAGATGGCACTGACGTTCTCCTGTCTGGGCCTTGCTATGAATTGGCCCCCTTGTCCTCTCTGGGCTCTCTAAAGCCCTGTCTTTGCACCTCACTGGTGCCTGGGCTCTCTGCAGCCCTAGTGCCGTGCCCTTGCCGGCACCGTGGTCTGTGCACCCCAAATGCCACACCCTCGCTGGCGCTGGGGTCCCCACGCTACAATGGGGCCCCAATGAGGCCTCCTCCTTCCCCAAATTCCCATCACCCCAACCACCAGTCTTATAAACAGCAAATAAAACATAAGCCCCTGGGCTATAACATAACACAAGCCGCATACGGTGTGCTCTGCCCTTTACATTACTAGGAGCCGAACTTAATCAGGCCCCTTCCATTCACTTACTCAACAAGGGCTCCTTCCCTCTTGGCCACCGGCAGAGAACATCCCTAGCTCCAGCCTGGGGTTTATATGGGCCCAGGGCCCTCCCCCTTGTGGTCAGCTGACCATGTGCAGGTGCAGGCTAATCTGCCCTCTGGCTTGTTGCCCCTGTAACCTGCACCTGGGCTTCTGTCTCTCTCTTTGGGCCCTCTCCCAGGCAGTTTCTGCTCTTCTAGGAGCAGGGCACCTTAGTGCTCTGTGACACAGCTACTGAGTATCAGGGACAATGCGACACCCAGAATATAACATCACAACCAGTATTAATGCCTTGGAATGCAGAGAACTTTCTTAATGCAATACTTGACTTTCATCATTGTAATTTCTAAATGCAATAGTTGACTTTCATTATTGTAAGATAAGGCTGTGACTGAATATTACTCTTACCAAGAGGATTCTGTTGCACATAGAGGAAATGCTTAAGGATGCATTTCTAGGGCTCTGTGAAAATATGGCATCACTACCTTTTAAAAAACACAAATCATTTAAAATATAACCAAATGCTGCAAAGTCAAGTTAGCTAGGAATCTGCAGAAATCCTTTAGGCATTAGCATTCTGAAGAGTCAACCAACTCCTGGGATTATATAGCATTTGCAACAGAGTGTTTACTTTCTAATGTGCCAATCAAGAACAGGTTGTTGGCCTGGAATATGGGACATCTTTGTAATGGATTTATTAACCAACATCAAGAAAAATTATTATGCTCTGTATTTGAGCACTTGACTTATTGTATATGTGACAGGTGCAGGCACACTGTAGATGTGGACAAAATTAAACTGGGTTAAAAGATAGGGGGTAATTACCACATGGTAACTGTTTCACATGTCTACCTTGTTCCACAGTAAGTAGTAATTTAGCAGATGGGGATTTGGCACCTTTTTTCCAGCAAGTTGCTGGTTGGTAAGCATTCAGCGTTCTCTCCCAGGGACAGTACCATACTCCAGATTGAACTGTTTGATGACGATTAAAAAGTCTGCAAGATAACAGGAAATTTATCAGCTGTATCTGTCTTTTTATCAGTGTATGAACTATAAAATGTAGAAACATTCTTTTCCTAATACCATGGAAATTTAATTCAGTAAAGATTAGAGAGTGTTCACTCCTGGGTCAAGGAGGATGTATCAGATGCATCAACAGAGGTAAGAAAAATATTCATTATGCTTCAAGACCAGATTCTCCCTAGATTAGTATTCAGGAATGACTGCTGAATACATGAAGATGAGCATTAATAATGACGTGGTATTTTTTAGAAGAGCAGAAATATTTTGCCACATTATACGTGTTTGTTTCATAGAATCATAGAATAAAAGGACCAGAAAGGACCTGTAAGATCATCAAGTCCAGTCCCCTGTCATGGGCAGGAGGTTATTGGGCTCAAACGAGCTGAACTATGTGCTTGTCCAGCCTCCTTTTGAACACCTCCAAGGATGGTGACTGCACCACCTTTGCTGGGAGCGTGGTCCAGATTCTAGATACCCTTATAGAAAATCAGTTTTCCTAATGCCTAACCTAACTTTTTCCTTAATTCACTTGTGCCCATTGGTCCTTGTCCTCCCTGGGGGTGCCTTTCTGAAAAGTTGCTCCCCTAGATCTTAGTGTTCACCTACATACTTGTAGGCAGCTAACAAGTCAACTCTCAGTCTTCCCTTGGTCAGACTGAACAAACCTAGTTCCCAGAGTCTCTCCTCCTAGCCTCCAGGGCACTAATCATATGGGTGGCCCTTATGAGCTTATTCATATCCTTCCTGAAGTGTGATGCCCAGAACTGGACATAGTACTCCAGCTGTGGTCTCACCAATGCTGAACAGAGGGGGAGGGGCGCCTCTCTGGATCTGCTGCTGACTTCATCTTACTGTTGCCTCATAGTCGTCTTCTGGTCAATTGTCACCCCCATTTCCCTTTCAGATGCCGTGCTTGCCAGTGAACTATCACCCATTGTATAGTTGTGGTGAAGGTTCTTCCTATCCAGATGAAGGACCCGGCACTTGTCCCTACTGAACCTCATCTGGTTGCGTTCAGCTCATAGCACCAGTCTGTTGAGGTCATCCTGGATCCATACCCTATCCTCAGATGTGCCCGCATTTCCCCACAGCTTGGTGTCATCCACAAACTTAATCATTGCACTTTCCACCCCCTCATCCAAGTCACTGATAAAGATGTTAAGGAGCAGAGGCCCAAGCACTGATTCCTGCAGGTAGTATGGTTTCCTAGAAACCATACTAATGTCAAAGTGTAATTTTCAGGCTAGTGTCAATTTTTTTCTATAACTAGGAAGTAGTTGGTCATTTGCATGTTACTATAATTCTATTAGAAAAACAAACACCTTATTTTTTACCTTATGGAGCAGCAAATAGTTTAACATTTAGAGTATGCACAGCATGTTGAAAAAGGATAACCAGAAACGGGAAAGGAGCACATATTGCCTAAAGTCAGTGGGTTGCAAATTAGTACTTGTTTATATAGTTACAGTAATAAGAGGTGGGGTCCATGCTACATTGATATATTGCTTTCCACCTCTAGGTTCAAATTTTGCCCAAGTCAGCAATAATGGAGAGTTATTCAGAATGATAGTTTTTTTGGTGGGCTATGAGGCATGAGTTAGTGACATAAGTCCCAAGATTAGCAAACAGCTATTTACATAAAAAGGGTATTTTGTTGGCAGCTTGTCTATTAAATGGACATAGTGACTTAACTAACTAGTTTCTATAGACATTCAAGGCCAGAGTTAGGGCCCACAGATGGTACAGAATACATCAGTTTGCATCTCCACTTTCTGAGTGTGGAGTGGGGAATAATCTTTTGACCAGTTAATTTAGCAGTTTTCATGAGTGCTACACTCAGCTTTTAAAAAGTCTCACCAAATAAGTGTCTTGGATCTCCTCTCACTTATGTCCAACAGAAATATAGTGGAAGAAAGTCCCTGGACTTACCAGTTTTATAAAATAATGTAACCAAAAGGAATCAACCTTCCTTTTTTTTCAGAGTGGATCTTCTTTAACTGGGAGGGGTGAGAGGGGGGGTGGGGGTGGAAGAGAGGAACCAGTGGTAATATAAGCTTGAAAAATTATTATGTCCTATTCTTAACATGACTTTGTACAATTATCTTTTTGCTCTACTTATCAGCTTACATTTTAGTGCATTAAAGTGTATTACTACGCCAAGTGTTTCTTACCCATTATATGTTTGTTATTGTTTCCAATGATGTGTGAAATTGGACCCTCACTGAAATTTTCTTCAGTACCCATGCATTATTGAAAGATCAAAATATTGACAGCCTGATTTTATAATTGTAGCTCAATCTTATTTCATGCCTTTGGGCTATCATTTAAATTTTGCTTTAGGATTATGTTATACTCTATGGCTTTTTTCTGTAATGGAATGATTAACATCGCCTTTCGACCCTTTTTGCTGGATCTGATTGAAAGTTTTCAGAAGAAATGGCATTTTTCAAAGCAAAATCTTGTGGTTGAAATCTATGCTCTCCATAGAAGAAAACAGTATTTACTAAAAGTCAAAGCATTTTGTTTTGACCTAACTGGGAGAGGGTGTTTCTGTTTTTCATTTCAAAGTTACCTTTTATTTCAAAATTTAGAATGTTTATTGGCTTATCTGAAACCATAGTATAACTTTCAGAATGGGAAAATAATATTTTATTGATTGGAACAATATTTAGAGCATACTACTTCACTAGAAATAATTATTTTTAAAATTCTGTTCTGGAGTAAAACACATTTTGAAATTTCCTGTGGAATGGAAATCCCAACTTTCAACCAGCTCTGTTGTTCATATGGCATATGGCCTTGTTCTGCATTTTCCATTCAAGTGATCGCTAAGGGCAACAGGATGTGTTTGATTTCAATTATTAGTAGTATTAGTGAGGTTGCAAGGTGGTGGGTGCAGCCAAACATTCAATTAATTCACAGCAATAAACTCTGGTGCATATTGTGCTGGAGTTTATTACTCTTGGACATGCTGTTTGAATATGCGCCTGGGACTGCAGCATGTTGAGCCAGGCTGGAGCAGCCCTGACTGGCACAGGGTGCAGGGGATCAGCTTGCCAGCCTAGGGCGGCTCCAACCCAGCTCAGCATGTTGAGGAGAGATGGCTGGGGCACTAGGGTGCCCCAGTGTAGGTATAGCTGGCAGGCAGCCCTCTGCATTGAAGCACCCTCATGCCCCAGCCAGCTGGGTTAGCATCTACATGAAAAAACTCTGCAGCGGGATATTTATTTACAAGTACTAACTGGCTGCAGATTATTAGGTTTCTGAGGCCTAATTGGGCCGCATGTATAGACACAGAGACATTTACTGCAGAGCTAATTAGACAACTCCACAGTAAAAATCTTGTGTAGATACACCCAGTGCTGGCATCTGGTCAAAGGTTTGGTCAACCAGATGATTCAATGTGTATTTCATATATGGTCAGCATAATTATTCTTATCCTTATCACTATCCTGTCCAGAAAAAAACTGTTTGCTGACTTAACATTTTAAATGGAAACAAAAGATGTCAGTATCGCACTGAAATCACAGAACATTTCTAAGGTGCTTCAACAGTCGTATTTTCACGCTGCCACAGCTGCAGTGCCTTAAAGATGAAGAGACCCATTTGGATGAATTCAATATTGACTATTATCTTCATTTTGCTCTTAAATTACCACTGATGTTTAAAAGTTCATTTATTTACGTATTAAATAAATGTGTGTATGGGCATTCACTGCTGACCTAACTGATCCCATTGGTTAATTCTACTCTGAAAGCAATACTGAAGACTTTTCAAAATAACATTCATTTTCTGTTTGTGTCATACTTCTTCACTTCACTTACAGGGCCAGGGGCAGCTGTGCTGTGAGAATGGCTGCCCCATGGGATTGACTGCCCTGTGACCCCCCCAGGTCCTTTTCTACAGAGCTGCTGCTTAGTCAGTCAGCCCCCAGCCTATACTATCACATGGGATTGTTCAGTCCTAAGTGCAGGACTTTGCACTTGTCATTATTGAACCCCATGAGATTTCTTTTGATTCAGTCCTCCAGTTTTTCTAGGTCACTCTGAATTCTAGCCTAAGTTGTCAGCTTATCTACTGCTCATCCCTGCTTGGTGTCATCTGCAGACTTGCTGAAGGTGTACTCTATTCCATTTTCCAGGATCGTTGATGAAGATATTGAACAATGGTGGCAGGAATGTGTAGACATTTGCCATACCTGAACTACAATCATAATTTGTGGATTAATGTGTTATTCAATGGGCGCATCTACATGATACACTTACTTTGGAGTTACCTAATTAGCTTCGCAGTAAAATGTCTCCATCTACACTTGCAGAATGATTAGGCCAGAGTAAAATAACTCCTCTGTAGATTAGTACTGCCTGATACAAGTACTATCCTAGATAGAGTTATTTACTCTGAGTGCAACACATGTATAGATGGTAATGGGACTTCCTGGGGCACAAGGGTGCTACAGTTCATGGAGTTGCATGCTGCTTAGCTTCAC
>NW_017729022.1:187391764-187400817 GCF_001723915.1 Gavialis gangeticus | reverse complement strand
CTGGAAGCTGTGCCAGAAACCTACTCTAAGTAAACTGGGGTGGGGGGAGAGGCAGTTAGGGTTGGCGGGGAGGGTGTCTATCAGGTTCAGGGTAGGGGTTGGCAGGATGGGTGGCGGGCTGGGGAGTCTGTGGTTGGGGGCTTGTCTATCTGGGGCTGAGAGGTGGTGGGGCTATAAAAATAACTTGGTCAGGGTTGGGTGAGAGGGTTAGGAAGAGCACTGTCCCAGGGTTGAAGTGAATGGCAGGGTTTTCCCAGCCCCAGAGCTGCACTCTTAATATGTGCAGATGCTCAGTAGATTAGGCTAACCCATAAATGATCTAAGTCAGGGCCTTGTTAAATGTTACACTGTGAGCTGCACAAATATTTATCGCTGTTACTGCTAGCTTCAGTTTGGAGCAGTCACATGTTCAGACCAGCAGGGGTCCGGAGGACTGAAAGGTAGAATGCCACCCCTCCTATTCTGGGCTTCCTTCTGCCCCTTGGGGCTCCCCCAGATCACCCCCACTGCCAGGGCTTCCCCCTTGCCCTCCGGGATTTCCCTCCCCCCTGCATCCCCACTTACTTGTGGCTGCCCATGCTGTCTGTTCTGGGGGAGCAAGCAGGGAAAAGTCAACCTGCCACCCCAGCCCCTGCCCCTGCCCCTGCCAGGCTGCTGCCTTTATCTGGGCTGAGTCTAAATCAGAAAGTAGCAGCAGTGGCAGCCAGGCAGGCAGGTTAACACTTCCTTCCCTGCTTCCTCAGGACAGACAGTGTGTGCAGCCATAAGTAAGTAGGGGTGAAGGGGGCAGTGAGCAGGGATCTGGAGTTCTGGGGAAGATGGGGGGGCAGTGGGCCCAATCTGGGCCAGTGGGGGAGTGAGAGGTGGGGTGTTCACATTAAGTTGTAGCCTGCAGAGGCTACATGTTTGTGTAACATGAGTTGTATAACACAGGTCAAAGAAATCTAGGCTGGAGTGGCATAATTCTGAGCCATCTAAAAAGTGCTTAAAATTAGTTTCAGGTGTTAATGTGCAGACAGTCCAGGTATTAGGAGCTCCAGGAGTTGCCCAAAATTACCATGTAACAAGGCCCTCCTCAAGTTAACTAATTTAGATCAGGCCAGACATTTTTTGCCTGATCTAATGTACCCAAACATCTGTTAAGATCAGTAATTAGATTGATTTAACCTCTAGTTAGGTCAATCTAAGTGAAACATCTGCATGCACCCAACGAAAGGGGGAAATCTGGGGAGGGTGCAAAAGGAAATGAAGATTCCTTTTTCTATCATCCTTGTATGCTCTGTGATAGGCAAAGAGCACCCTGATTCTCATGGGGGTAATACCCGATGAAAATCAGCTTTTCAATCTTGCTCTCATGTTGTTTAGAAACACCACCTACATCTTTACTGCAAAGTGCCGATTTTTTAATTAGACATTTTGATTTCTGAATGCCTAGTGCAGTGGTTTTCAAACTGTGGTCTGATGCCCCTGGGGGTCTGCAGACTATGTCTAAGACAGGGGTGGGCAAATATTTGGGCTGGAGGGCCACTTAGGGAGTTTTGGCGAGCTGTTGCAGGATGGGTCAGCACCCTTCCCTCCACCCCACCCCTCCGCCCACTCACTTTTAAAGCTCACCAAAACTCCCTAAGTTGCTGTGCCTTAGGGTCCTCACACTGTCACCACCTTGTGATCCTGACCTCAGCCCTGGGGTCTTCATGGACACCAGCCCAGGCCTAACCCCAGCCCCGGCCCTGTCTACCCATCCTTCTCCCAGACACTGCTCCTCACCTGCTTACAGCCCCATCCCATCCACCCACTTGAGCACACCCTGCCTGCACAGGTCCTGTGCCAGTCTCCATGGAGACCCTGCCCACTACCTCTGTCTTGTAGCCCTAGTGGTGGGTGCAGGGTAGATGAGTTGGGGTGCCCAGGCCAGTGGGACCAGGTCTGGCGGCAGTGGTAACACTGGGAACAGCAGCTGGAAGGAGCTGCCACTGCCAGGGCTGCCAGGAAGTGGAGTCCAGCCACTGCACTACTCCAGCACCACTGCACACCTGGGGGCCACAGGACTGACTGCACACGGCACAGCTTGGGCTGCCCCGGGTGCCAGGGCTGGACGGGGCTGCAGGACCTGTCATGGGTCACATAAAATCCCTTGGTGGACTGGATCCAGCGTATGAGTCATATTTTGCCCACTCCTGGTCTAAAGGGTCTGCGAAAGATTACTACAATCAATCAAATGTATGTAAACACACTTACACTGCAAAGGGGCTCACGCCTGCATTTGAAATTTTTAGGGGTGCACAAATGAAAAAAGGTTGAAAACCACTGGTCTAACAAGGAAGCCTGTATTACTATTTAACATTTTAAATACAGCTTTATATTCTAATACATTGTCTAGCTCCAGGGTGGTAATATAGGAATTTCAAATGACTTTTTATTCAGAAGACTGAAACTTTCAGAGATCAGATACTCTCTGCTGCTTCCATTGTCTCATCTGATTTTGAATGTTTCCTTGATTTCAGACGCAATCTCTGGAGAATGTTTTGCATTGAAAAGTTTGGTCCTATTGCTGCTGGGGAGGGGAAAGGAAGAAAATAACCTTTGTTTTCCTGAAATGGCATTGTAAAAGCCAATAGCTGAGATCACTTGAAACTTCTCCCATTATCGTGCCAAAATATAAGCTAGTATACTAAGAACAAGGTACTTCAAATGTCTTTGCATCTGATTATCGAAGTAATTTCAGGGTAATCATTTTAGGAATAAGGATAAATTAGTGTTGTTGCACAGACTGGACTAAGTACTCAAAGTCTTGATTATATTGTTAATACAGATTCAGAATTATGTTTCCAAAATTTCCAAAATTTTCACTGAGGAAAAGGAAACATATTTTCTCCAAATTTGCCACTGGAAAGATTGAAACAAAATATTTCATTTGGGGTTTGATTGAACCAGTATCAATCATTGCAGCTTGTTACTTGTCTTCAGAATGTTTCACTTGGGGGGTTTTCAGATCATTTTGTGTTGGTGGCATATACCATGATGCCATAAAGAATTTGTAGTTTGGGTGCTTAATATTCCTATTTCAGCCTACGAGCTCAAGCCATATGGCATCGAAAACTACAGCTTTTTTTTTTTTTAAAAGAAGCTTCTCTCTCCATAATTTCTTTTAAAAAAATATATAGTCTATGCTTCAATATTTTGACTTTTTAAATTTTTTCTGAACTTTCCATTTCATAAAAAAAATGATATTACTGAGTTTGTACTTATTTGGACACAAAATACTGTCAACATTTTGGACCTTTCATGGTAAATTAAAAAGAAAAACAAAACCTTCCTTCATTTTTTGACTACAAGGGTAGCCTTCAAAATTCAGATCCCTCTGGTTCTAAGTTTTTGTCAATATTTTTTTGATGGGTATTATTTGCACTACAGCTCTTGTAGCTTGAATCACCAGGTATGGATCAGTGTACCATTGTACAACAAACTTACAGAAAAATATTCCCTGCCCTGAAGAGTCTGCAACAAAGCTGTGGGTTGCATAAAGTCATCTAAATCAGATGTCGTAACTGCAGGATTTGGCCTCTCAATTTTCAGAAAAATTGCAGTCCTATGAAGCTGTTCTCTCGCCATCCTTCTCCAACTAGTGCTTGACATAGCTCCTGAGTTTCTGATGTTGGTATTTCTAGTATATTTTTTATGTAATAACATAAATGATTAAATTATTAAAGCTTGTAGTTAAATAGATTCTCAGAGCAAAGACTCAGCATAAAGGTCAGTAACAAATCTCTGCTTTTTGCTTTTTAAAAAGCACTGTGAAAGGATGATCTCATGGCTGGAGACACAGGACTGCAGCTGGGGAGTCACTTCTTTTACTTTGCAACATACCTGTATGCTTTAGGCAAAAAAACTAACTAGTCCTTCCTATGCCTCAGTTCCCATCATCTCTAAAATGGGTATGATACTTTGTTTCTCCTATGCTGTTTATCTTGCCTGTGTATAATGTAAATGCTTCCAAGCATGGATAGTCTCTTATTCTTGTACAGCACTTGGAAACAATGGAATCCTCATCTTTTTCTGATCTTCTGGGTATAACTGAAATACAAACAGACTATAAAAAGAAATGGTGGCTCCTACCCTATGACTTCATGTAAACTGGTCTGCCCAAATTACTTTTTGTATTGGCAAAATGATTAAAGGATAGAATTACTTTTCAGAACTAGTTCATTTTGGAACAGAAGGCAGTCAAATACTCCTTTGTCAGCTTTTCTTTCCTTATTTACTGTGAATAAAAAAATATTTGACCCTAATGTAATCTCTAAATGCTAAAATTGTTTATGAAGGCTAGCCTTTAACCATTTGATTGCATTTTTTAAGAACTCCCTCTATTTGGAAACTACAGTTTGACATTCACAAACAAAAGACACATCACTTTCATTAAGATGTGATGAGAGATAAAAGCTGGGCTTACAAGTGAAATATAATTTCTTACTGCAGTGACAACATTGATAATGCTTACATTCTGTAATCCAGCTATTTACATAATGACAAAGATGTGATTATCTTTTAATGTCCGTAAGCAATGTTTTGTTCACAAAAACTTGGTGTTTCTCTTTATCAATGGTTAAGCGAAGTGATTGCCAGAGGTTTAGATTGTGATGATGTCAAACAGGAAGAACAAAATCTCATTTTATTTTCTTCCAGTTTAGGCCCATTAAAAGCATCTCCTTTGCTTTGATTTCCTGGTTGTGTCAGCTGAGGAATATAGATTGCTAAGAGTGCATACAAACTTTCACCACACCCACCTATGACCATACAGCTTTTTTAAAGTGGTGTGTACATCTGTTTGCCTGCTGGGAGCCTCACTGGGAACCCAGTCTAAGTAATTTCGGGTGCAGGGAGGCATGGGAGGAATCAGGGAACTAGCAGGTCCGTGTAGGGGTTTGCTGGGTCCAAGGAAGGTTGAAAGGTCCATGGGGAGCCTTGTCTGGGAACAAAAAATAGCCTGGGTTGGGGGGAGGGGCTGGGGTGGATGGTTGGGCTTTCCCAACCCTGGGGCTGCCTCTGAATATGTACAGACATTTGCTGGATTGGGCTAACTTGTTCCTAATCTAAGTTAGTTACCATACTCAGGTGAACTAATTTAGATTAGGCCCACCAGTTTTCACCTGATTTAAACCCCACCAAACATATCCAGAGATTGGCATTCAGATCAACCTAACCCTAGTTAGATTGATCTAAATGTAGTCTATATGTACCCAAGACAATTGTTGAGTTTTTTTTACTTGTTCTGCTTTGTAATGGCTAATTATGAGTAAATAAAGGAGTGTTATTTTGCCAATAGGAGCAAAATAACAGAAGGAGCTCATAGGAGGAACTGATCTAATGCCCCAGGGATTAATGTCCAAAGCTTAACAACAGGATTGGAACTGAATGGGCCAGTGCCCTTCAGTGGTAATCTAAATGAATCACTTCAAGGAGGGAGGACAATTCAGTCCTCATGTCTATTTAGGATCCGGCCCTGTGTTACTGAAATCAATGGGAGCTTTTTGTTTGATTTTATTTTTAATAGAAGTAGAAACAGGCCCTTACTCCTTGACTTCTTCCTATGTCTAGGTAGTATTTTGGATCCTTTGCCACTGTGAATAAGGCTGAGACCGTAAACCACTTCTCAGATCATCAGATAACCTCCAGGGGGTGTATCTACACATGCTTTTATGCACGTCTAAACTTATTGCATGTTTGTCTAATATACATTAAGGTCATTTAGGCGCATGTTTACAGATGCACACATTAAGGTGCATTAACGCGGTGTGCGGTCTGATTTGGGACTGAAGTTAGTCTCAAGTCAGTCAGTATATGCTGCATTAATGCGCCTTAGCACGTCTACACATGCATTAAGGTGCTTTAGCTATTTGTGCCTAAATTTGATATCTGCTTTTGCAGGTATCAAATGTAGGCACAAATAGCCTAAAATTGCCATTTTAAGGTACATTAAGAGCACGCATGTGTAGCCACATGCCATTAATGTACCTTAAAAATGGCTAATGCACCTTCCATCAGCAAGCATAGCCATACCCAGAGAGGCAAAATTTTTGGTCATTATTAATGGAGCTGAATTGGAATTGATGTAATGATATAATATTAGCACAGGACAAAACCTAGGGTGATAACCTATCACAGAAAAAAAATCCAAGACAGAAATGTGTGCATTTCATTTCTAAAGTATTAAGCCAAAGGGATATGAAGGTCTTGTTATATTGTTAAGTTAAGGTGGCTTCTGGAGCTCTTAACCCTGGACTTGCTGCATGTTAAATGCCTGTAAGCAGTTTAAAACACACATTATTCAATTTAAAGTTATAGCCCTCCAGACTATCTCCTGTTCCATTAAGGTGTGGCCAGTCTTCACAGTTTTTCCACCCAAGTAGAAGTCCTCCAGTATCCCAGGATGCAATGGCCCCTCCTGAGTCAGGGTGAGATGCCAGGCCATAGCAGGGGCTAAGCATGGTGCCTCACCCCCTTGGGAGATTGGGCAGAACAAGCACTGCAGCCCCAGAGTGCCCAGCAGCCACAGGACCTCCTAGTGGTGTTGGTGGGGGGAACAAGCTCTGGGGAAAAAAAATCAGGCCCCTCAGAGCTCAGCCAAATGGATGCTGGCTGAGCTCTGTGAGACTCAATCCTTTTTTCTCCAGAACTCACCCCCTGCATGCTGCTGGTGGCAGGAGCAGTAAGCTGGTCTGGGTGGCAGTGGGGGTGGTGGGCTCCAGAGAAAAAAAGGCTTGGACCCCTCAGAGCTCAAGCAGTGAGCCAGCAAGGGGAGGCACTGGGGCTGCTGGGTGCTTTTGGGCTGCAGCATTCAGTCTGTCCAGTGTGAGCAGCAAGCCAGTCTAACTCCTAATATATTTACTGGCATTGCAGCCAGTGCCACCAAATACATCAGACTAAAAATGAAACACCCAAAATGTGAAGACATTGTGGTTTACAGCACTGACTCTGTTTGCACTAAGAAACATTTTATGTAGACTCTTAGTCCTGTCCCTGCTCACCAAGCCTCTAGTGGCAAGTCACAACTGTGCAGGTAACACAGTCACAGTCCCATCAGAGCAGGTTTTTTGCCTTAAGGTGCAACTGCTTCACTAAGCTGAAAAACACTGAATTGATTAACACTTGTTCACCTTACAGTATAAAGTGTAACAAGGCTTGGAGCCTGGCACTGAGCCAAGACTTTTTTTTATCGCTTGCTAGGTAGGAGATTAAAATTCCTAGCAGCACTGGCCATCTTTAAATGTACATTCAGGTTGTATTATTCCACTCGTGTCTCAAGTATATGGTCCTAATCCCTTACTAGCCACTGTAGCACTCCATCATCCACCTGCAAAATGTTAGGTGCTTTATAAAAATTTGTTGCTAGTCTGATAATCCTTTGCATTTAGAAGCAATTCTAATTCTCAGTTTAAGGAGCAATTCATAATGCATCTCTCAGAGATGCAGGATATCTCAGCACAGTCTATAGATGTGAGCAGGCAAAGGTAACCTTACAGTGTTTTTGCACTCTCAAGATTTAAAATCCAAAATGGTTGCTGGTGTA
The DNA here is from genome assembly GCF_001723915.1 of Gavialis gangeticus. Lineage (NCBI taxonomy): Eukaryota > Metazoa > Chordata > Crocodylia > Gavialidae > Gavialis > Gavialis gangeticus. The sequence continues at coordinate 187,393,250 of NW_017729022.1, read as the reverse complement.
TTTAAGCAGCCCAGGGTGCTCAAGTAGCCCTGTCTGGTTTCCCTGTGGGTAGCTCTAATCAGAAGCTACCTCCAACATGTGCTTTCTACTGTATCCCAGATTCCACATACTCAGCTTTCAAATGAAACCTATATAGGTTACCAGCAGTGAGTTATTAATATTTCTACATTACTGAAGTTATTTAATATATTGAGTATAGGAAATGCCACAGTTACAGAGATAACTTATATTTACCCTAGTACCAGATTTCATAGGATTAGATAACAGGGCATAAATGTACCTCAAAGCTCATTTCTACTTTGTGGTCATTCTTTTCCTCCTTTTTCATATGTTCTTCATCTAACCGAACTCTTATTTCCCCAGCCTATTGCTGGAGATTGCTTGTCTATAATGAGAGAGGCTTAGAAAATGTCAAACATAATGAAAAGCTTGGGAGACGGGAATCACACAACAAAATTGGCTGCAAGAATTCCTAAGGGATTTACACCTTAGCAAGTGCACCTGTCTCTAACTAGAAAGGTAATGTGCTGTCTAGTGGGTAAATAGGCCATGTACCTATAGCATCATATGTGAGAAGAGCACTTTCAAATGCAGCATTATAGCCATACAGTACAAAACTGTGATCTGAAATAATCAGAGATGACAGTAGTTATACAGCAACACAGCTATACCATAGATTACAAGTCACTGAACCATAATGAGGTATTTTAGTCTGCCACCTGACAACTTCTGTCAGTATCTGAAGATATGGAAACCAACGACAAAGAACTACCACAGATACCTCCATTCCTGATTTCTACTTTGTAAATTTTAAATTGCAGAAGGAGAGAAGTAAGTTTTGCTGAACAGCACAGAGCTGGGAAGCCCCTGTCTCTTCACATGAGAACATTCAAGAGAATAAATATCACAAGCCCATGACCTCTGTTGCTTTCATTAGAAACTCATTGGTTTTGCATGCAGCCCTCTGCTGGGTGTTTGTTGTTTTTTTGTTTTTTTGTTTTGTTTTGCACTACAGAGCAGACAGAACAGGAACACCCGGGGAAGAGGCAGAGATTGGGAAGCATGGGCAAAAAGCCCTTGCTGCCACTTACACTTCAGCAGTGGCACCAACCCTCTCCCCCCGTGGGGCTCTTTGGACACCCTGAAGGAAGGAAGAAAGCCCGAAAGCATAATTAATGACTTGTATCAGGACACTGGGGATGCAGAGAATGAATGAATGCATGCAGTATTCTTATTTACTGTGGGGGACATTAAGAACTTGACATTTAAAGTTGGCAGCACTGAGAATGACTACAATGTTTTTAGGTTTCCCCACCCTTATTGAAAGAAATCCTATAAATATCCTGGTATATAAGCTATCATGTAATTAACTCCCCCATGTTGTACTGCAAAAAAGAAGCCCTATGCTGAAAATGGATATTATGTTATCACATTATTTTGGTTTTAATAACAGAAATAAGTGTTTTAATAAAAGAAAGACAGGGCA
>NW_017729022.1:187359472-187386764 GCF_001723915.1 Gavialis gangeticus | reverse complement strand
AGCTATCATGGTATAGTAAAGCTTTTAATTACACCTATTATTTAAACTGATGTTATGAAACATGGTATTAACTAGCACAAGCTATCAGATGCCTTTGCAACAAGTAAATAATACAACTGCAAATGTTTCAAATAGCACAGTGTCTATATTGAGAAAACAGATAAAGGGTGAGATTAAAGTATAAGCCTTGGTCTACAAATTGTCAGAGACACAGAGACATTTGACTCTAGCTCACACTGGAGGTCTACAGAAGAAGCATAAAATAAACTTGTATTTCCCATGTCCAGTGCCTTAATTACAATGTTATACTGGAAATATTTCTAAATCTATGCTTATGCATATTCATACATATGATATAATATATGGGAAAGTGCATTGGACTTTGGATTCAGTACCAGTACACATAGCTAGATAACAACTCTCCTTCAGTGGATAGTCTGAAAATGTAATGAATCCAGGACTCATTGATGGCCATCAGTGACCCAAGCTCTAGTGGGAGTCAGCAACCTATAGTCCTGGGCCAGACCCAGACACAAAGAGGCTGGATCCAGCTAGTGAAGGTTCAACCTATCTTTGGGCAGCATGGGGGACTGGGCAGAATGTAGCTGAGCTGCCTGTCCCCCTCTGAAAGCATCCCCCTCTGCAGCCCTCTCTGCTGCTCTTTTGCATCTGTATTTACTTTGCTGCAGAAAGGCTGGATTTCTGCAGCAAAGGTAAGTTCAGGCAAGTTGAGCTGGGGGTGAGGTGGGGAAGGGGGAGTGGGTTGAGGGGATGGGAGGAGATTTGCAGCCTCCAGAAAGGGGCCAGGTGACAAGCTCTGGTTTGTGATGGCAAAAGGATGCCCACCATCCATCACACATTTCTCCAACACAGTAAAGGAAAGAATAGCCAGAAAACCCCAGAGGGCTGTAGGCTGAGAGAAAGCAAAAACAATAGGATGAACGCAGATGTGGCATAGTGTAACTTTAAATCCTTTAATTTAGGCACTTCTATCAGAGTAGCTGTGGCAACAAATAGGTCAAAATGGGATGCTGAGCAGGGCAGTTTAGGCTGTGCTGAGCTCCATGCTGTTGTAGCTGGATTGTAGCTAGTTGATCAAGGTAGTTTAAAGTTAGGTCAGGTAACATTTACACTGCAGCAACAGCAGCAGCAGCAGCAGCATAGAAACTGAAAGCAGACTGTCTATCTGGGGAGCCACCTATAGCTGCAACAGGCAGATATTCAGAAATGTCTTGCAAACTCAGGAACCATGTAAATAGATCCAAATAAGAGACACAAAGAACTGAAATCTAGCCAGAGAGCTGCAGGGAAGCAAGAGCCTGTCCACACCACAACAGTGACATGTTCTGGCTAGGCTATTCCCCAGTACATCCTGCTCCACCTGCTCCAGGCAGTTTGAAACCCCGCTGGACTGAACTCCCTCTGCTCCCTTTTCCTCTCCCATTTTGAAAACAGCAACAGGCTGGAAGCTCCACAGACACAAGTTACAGAAGATGCTACATTTTGTAGCATCTTTATCTGATACCTCATGCAATGAGGGGTCAGGTTTTTACCTAATCAGCCATTTTTTAAGCTGTTTGCAACCATGCACTTGTGTTTGGTCACAGCTATAAGCTACTTTCTGTGGCCAGACCAGGTGAAAACTGCCACTTCTGTGTCTACACCTTTAGTTACAGTTCTAAAGAAGATGAAATGACCTGGGTTGGTTAGTTTCATCTCCAGTATTTTGCCATATAAGCAAAAGTACACTAGAGGAAAAAAGGTTTTATTTACTTTTTTATGGAGAGAGGCAGCAATATCCACTATTATTTATCAGTTCTAAATAACCATGAATATGTTGTCATCTCTCTAACAAAATGTCCTCATTTGTATGCTGTGCTATTTAATACACAGTGATTGATCTGTTGAGACATAAATGTGTATTGAGTAGAACAAAAATCATCTGAGATAGGATGAGATCCTGACAAACTCTGTGGTAGCTAGACATGCCAGGTGCCTGCACTGAACTATCTCCAGCTGGTAATGTGAATGATAAAACACAATGAATGCAGTTGGGGACATTCTTGACACAAGAGAACCTGACTGATTAATAAGATATAATGTATACTTGATTCATTTTAGCATACATGTTGTGTCTTTTAAAAAATGATTCATCTTAATTTTCTATACATCATCAATACATTTAGTTTGACCAACAACTTGTCACTAGTAATACTTATCACAAAGAGGAAGCATTTGTCTATAAGAAATCTAATTTTTCGTATAATCCATCATTTATTCCTTGTTCAAGTTTCTTATGCTTATAAGAGGTTTTCCATGAATTCTACTAGTCTTACTTCCAGTCTTCAAGGATGGTTAAATAACATTCTGCTTTTCTACCTTTTCTGCCTTTATGACAATTCAGTACCACAGAACAACCTCTTCAAAATCCTGTGTTATTAGCAAATGTGACTGATTTAAGCATATCATTTTCAAGTACCGATAGCAAACATTAAGACAGATGCACATGTAGACTGGAGGGTGAATGTAGAAAAAATTCCATCCATACTTTAACTCTTTTAAACCATTGGATTTTAGTACAGAATGTACTAAATGGATCTTACAGCTATCTGGAAGAGAGATTCACATGTGGAACTCCCTAGATTACATATAAACTTTAAAAAAGCACATCAAAATAGGCAAATAATCAACAAAATAGTCAAGAGATACTGTCTTGTTAGCCCCGTGGTCAGTATAGTTAAATGCATGTCTCTTATTCGGATTGATGAAACAAAATCTAGCCTTTTTGAGCCTCTTGACAGTGCCTCCAATACTGCATTGTCAGTCATTCTACACCTAAGTTAGTGTTAGCATACCTGGGTTAAGGTTTTTAGCTGTCAGGAATGACTAACAGACAGCAGCATTGCAGAAGGAAGGATAGTTTGAAGACTGGAAGTCAAGACCATTAAAAGGGTAGAAGGTCATTAATACCTGTGTAGCAGACAGAGACTAGCAAGAATTAGGAAGATGATAATGACTCATGAAATTGACTGACTTTCTCAGCACTACCTGAATAGAAAGTCTGGGTGGAGCAGGATGGCCACTATATGATTGTACACTCCTTTTTTTCCTTCCTACTCTCCCAGGTTACTGATCCATTTCGTTGAGTTATTGTGTTAATAACTGATCAGCAGTTTTTCAGGGTTTTGCCATCACTTGCATCTATGCAGTGCAAATAAAATATAGATATTTCTACTGATCTTGAACACTGATAGACATGCTAGAATCAACACTAATTAACTGGATGAATTCCCTTGAAATAAAAATCTTGTGTACCTGATGTTCATTGAAAGCATCTAAAAATAATTTTGAAAAGTTAAAGGAATGATTCAGTCAGTTGCATGCATTTTAAAGTCAACATCATAGAAAGAAGAGCAGAAATCAGGCCGGTCTGATTACACGGACATTGGAATAGTCAATATTGTCTTCTTGTGGTAAATCACAGGTTATAATCATTTTCATCTAAAAAAAAAATAAATCTAAAAAGCTACTGCAATGAGGACCATTTTTTATTTTCACCATAGCACTCTCTTGAAACTTCATTTGAGAATTCTAATATAAAAGCTCATGATTGATAAAGAATGTACAACAAGGAAATTATAAAGACCTCTTTTCACTCAAGCAAAATTAATATTCCTTGTGGCTATCACACTGTATAACATATTAGTGGTATAGCAGAGCAGTGCAAGATATGATAGAGCAATGAACCCTTACAATATATATTTAAATTGTCTAAGCTTACCAGGTCTTAACCCTTTAAATGTAATCTAAGATGGGAAAATTCATATCAGTTTAGTTTTCTTGTGAATATTTCTCAAATACAAGCCAGATTTTCATATTCATTTTTACTTTAAAATACAAATCTGGTAATTTTTTTTTCATGGACTAGCCCTGTCAGAATTGCCATGATAATTCTTAATGAAACTGAGCATATCTAAAGACACACACTTATTTCCTACTAAAAGCAAAACTACCAATGATTTGAACAATCTCAAGAAGTTGGCTGACATTTCTACAAAATGAACATGTGTTACCAAGACCAACAGTAGATTTATATTAAGCCAAGTCCTGCCTCCATTTTCTACACTTAATTTTTATTAATTAGCCCAGCTGCACATTATATTTTTAAGTCAAAAAGTAATGTTTAGATTTAAAATACCTTTGACAAAGTTATAATAATAATTTTAAAATAGTTTGGTAAAAATTAAAATAACGCATTTCATCTTTCAATAGGAGAGGCTAGTAATATAATGATTTCATAAGGACAGCCATTTCAAAGTTCAGCTCTCCTGGGTGCTAATATAAACTGTAATAATCCATTTAAAGTTGGGGTTTACTTGAACTAAACCTCTTAACAGTCTGAAGATGATCCATAACTATCTTCACCTTGAATTATACAAATGTGCTGTGAAAATTATGCCGTCCTGCATGTACCATTTATCTGCTTCTCTCACTGCTATCACTAGGCCTTACTTCATTTTGTTTCAAAATGTCCTTCCAGTTATTTTACAAGGCCATTGTAGTACTCTTCTGCATTCAAATTGTTCCTGAACATCCAGCTCTTCCATTGTAAGTCCAAGTGTGAGTGCAAGCATTCAAATGAACTGGTGGAAGTCTAGCAGTTTAGTCTGAATAGCTGCAAATCCTTCCAATAGAACAGTGTACATTCATGGGGACAGCTGCATGCTTGACAGCCCATGCTGTGGAGGGCACCTAGCCAAGGGGCCCCCCAGCATGCATTTCAAGTATGCTATACAGGCTCCCTAGTCTGCCTGGAGACCGCTGATAGCACCCAAGGGTACAGGTCAGGGCAGACTGGCTTGTGGCCCCACGGGACCACATTCCCCCTCCTCACAACACCCTCTCCCTCTCAGCTGTCAGGCTGTCAGACAGCGGACCCAGCAAAAGCCAGCTATCCTTGCAAGCTGGGGCTCTGGCTACAGTGGCGAGCTTTATTTGCAGCGCTCCTGGGGCTGTGCCCCTGGCACCATGGCTGAAACTGAAGTAGTCCAGGTAGGATCCAGCCAGAGCTCCATTTCCATTGAGGTCCTGTCAGTGCTGTTTAGGTATGGGGAGGGGTGTTGCAGATCGTGATCCCTGCTTCCTCCTATACTCAAACAGCATTGATAGGCACCCACCAGGAACAGAGCAGCCAATTCAGGTAGGGTCTGGTTGGGATGGGTTGGGGGACTCTGAGAACAGCAGGGATGGAGAGGGCTAGTCCATGTTAGCAGTGTGGAGTGATACACCCTGGCAACAGCATAGGGTCAGTAGCCTGAAGGGAGGGGGACTCAGGAGGCTCAATGAACATCACAGGGTCTCCAGTCTATAGGGGGAGATAAAATAGGGTGCAAGGCAGGGCTGGGAGGAAGTCCTGTTCAGTCACTTTCTCCTACATGCTCAGGGTCAGGGGGAGGGGTAAGAACAGTACTGCCTTGGGGCTGTGGTGAGGGGCTGGGCTCTCCCAGCCCCTGGGCTGACAGAAAGAGGGGATTGGTTTAAGACTCATGCCTGGGAGCACTGGCAATGCTTAGGGGGTGCACGCGGGTACACGTGCACCCCGTGAGTGTGGTGGTGCACCCCCTATGAAAAGGCGTGGTGCCTGCAGGCAGTCACTACTCACTGCCACCCCCCTGCCACTGTTGCTGCTGGTGGTGTCTCTGGGTGGCTGCTGACCCCTGGCCAGCACTCATCCCATCCCCCCACCACCAACGGCACCAGTGGCATCTGCAGGAGCTTACTGCTTGCCGCCAACATGCTCCTGCTACCGCTGCCATGCTTCCACCACCACCAGTGCTGCTGTGCCCCCCCAGCTGCTGGGGGCACACATCATTCATGCCTGGGAGCAGTGAAGTTCAGCTGAGTCACAGACTGTCTTCCTGGAGAGAGGTGCAGGAGGAGCAATGTTTGTAGGGATGCCTGAGAAAAGAGCAGGAGCTGCTGTTGATAGGGTAAACGTACAAGCATTATTTAAACCCCTTTTAGACTAGTCTTCTACCTCATCAGGTGCTGCAGAAGTTTCTACTGGACCAGCTATTTTTGATAAAGTAGTTGTTGGTTGAATGCTTGTACACTTCGGCTTTCTACTAGTGGAACTGAGATTCCACTGGTAGAAATGTAATGCTTGTATGTACCCAAAGACATAAACTGAATGAGATAGTCTGTTGGCCAGATCCTCATTGTTGTAAATCAGTTTTGCACCACTGAAGTCAATAGATAGGACATACATTAATTTATCCTTAAGAGGCACCCTAAAATTTATACATAAAAATTGCATCATCTTTTCTATTGCCAAGATGCAACCACTTCTGCTTATGCTGTGCTTCTTTCTTTTGCCTTTGTGTTGTTTGTCTTGTTTTTGTAGCTTGTGAACTTGAGAAAGAGAACATGCCTATTGGCTAGCACATTCTGAGTGCAGCTGGAAGCACATCAGGAAGCATAATAGCAGCAACATTAATTAGTAATGTTAAAAGGGACACCGCAACCCATGACAAAGTGTATATGGCATGTGTATATGATATAGTCTATGACAAAGTGATTATGGTATAACCAGGGACTGAGGGGTAAAGGTGTACACATTTTAACTAGGAATCAGAACTCTAGGTAGAGGTGATATATTTCATTAGACTAACTAGATATTTGCAAAAAAACCCCAATCTTTATTTGCAAGCTTTTGGGCACATTCCCCCTCCTTCAGGCATAGGAGATGTACTTTCTGGGTGCTTTGAGTTCTTATGGGGCCAGACCCATGCCTGGTACAAATTAGACACCAGTGGAGGTATTTACATCAGCTTAAAAACTAGTCCCATAGTTAGGAAGCTGGATTATTGCCCAGGCAGTTGAAATACATACAGTGACATTTTTATTTAAATACATTAAAATACAACAGATAAGGAAAAAACAACCCTTGACAACACAATTTTTCAGTTGTTCAAATTGTGAGATGGATATTTTTGCTGCAATTGAGTTTATTTGTATGTGAAACCAGTAAACAGAAAGCAGATCTATTGTCGAATCAGAGAGCTAATACAAAGATTCTTAGATTTTAGTACAACAGTTTCAAGCCATTTTAAATATTGAAAACTATTCAGTTTAATACAAAAGGGTTTTTTTCCCGTACAATAATTAAGCCCAGAGAGGCTGTCAGTAGCTTCTAATGTATAAGTACTAGAAAAAGTAGGAAAGTGAAAGATAAAAAGGTCATTATGCTTATTATGAAACGTCACAATTTATTAAAAATGTCAAAGGTTAACAAGTTCAAGGAATGCCATGCACTGTTCACAGCCAAACATCTCCACTTTGCCAGCATTTTTTAAATTCCTGTTTTAAGAGGAACATACCTCCTAGGATACCTAAATTGCTTAGCTTGTAAAAAACCCTAATAAATAATTCTTAAGTTAACTTACCATTGGTTTTCAGATTAAGACTGAAGCAGCTTTTCAACCGTCACTGTTAATTTGTATGTTTCGAACATAAAAATGAGATGGGTGAAAGCCAAAGTGGTCTGAGGAAAAGTTCAGTTTTGATAAGCAATCTGAAGTTCACAAGCTTCTGCACCATTTCTTTGAACGATACAGATTCTATATTGAATTGTTTTGTCTGGAATCATCATAAGAAGATGTATCACAAGATTTTTTAACTTTGTTTCTAAACTTCACTCTGGAATGAAAGAACAGCCTCTTTCATGATATTTCCCCTGCTACTTAATCTTGATTCTAGCTGGAACCTGGATTTGAAGGGGGAAAAAATTACCCCAGAATTTTTAACTTCCAAAAAAGTTAGTTTCAAGTACAGCTGGATAAAATGTTGTTCTCACAGGACATTTGAGTTTAAAATGCTTTGTTTTCTATGAAAACTTACTTTCAAAATAACTAATCTGCCAAATTATGCTTTTTCAAAGTGAGCAATGTATTTTTAAAATATTTTCACTTCAAAGTGATAACATTTAAAAATGAGCATTTGTTATTTTTAAAAAGAAACAAACACACACTTATCCTATCTTCTAGCTGAAAAAGAGTGGAGTAGAGAAAATATGCACATTTAATTAATTGTTTTCCAACAGGAAATTTATTTTCTGATGGGAAAATATGAATGCGTATTCTTCTGTGAAATTATCTTTAGAAAAATAATTCCCATTTTCTTGTCAGGCCTAATTTCATCAGGTTTAAGAGCAATCAAAATTCTGGAGTAATTCCTGTTCTTTTGGACCGCTTCACATGATAATGACTGACTACACCATGGGTCCAACGATTCATTACATGTTACACAATTAAGAAGACACTTCGTATAGTCTTTGTGGCAGAAAGCCACCTTGGTTTCTCCCCAAAAATCTCTGCCCTGTGACCATGTGATTAAAATCTCTGTGCTGTGACCATTTGATTAGGATGGGCCCAGCAGAGGAGACCACACCCTCAGCCTGTCTCTTTAGGTAATTTGAGCTGGCTACATTCCTGAGGGAGGGGGGGAAACCTGCTCCCTCTGCCTACGTGACTGTTATCAGCTACCTGGGTGAGGGGTTTCTACCTGGTGGGTTGGAATCTGCCCGGCAACTGGTGATGTATTTCAAATTGGTTGGCCAACAGCCAACTAGAGCTGGCCTCCACTGAACCAGGTGAATGAGGTCACAGGGGCTATATAAGTTAGGACTGCCCAGGAGGAGGGCTCTTCTGCCATGCGGTGGGCAGCAGCCATGCGGGGGACACAGAGGAGCTTTACCATCTGAAACTGGCTCTCTCCCCCAAATCTCACAAGCCAGAAACCGCCTGCCTCCAAAGGGAAACTTCACCGGCCTTTGGAAGATGCTGGTGAGTAAGCTACTCAAGATCTGATTAGATATCTAGCTGGCAGTAACTCAGATGCGTGATCAAAAGGCTACCTCAGCCAGACTGTTTGCTCTTTAGGATTTCTAGGATATTGCTCAATCTTGTACCCTATTTTCACCCTACCCCTGTAATCAATAAAGTCCTCCTTTGTGACCGGTGTGGGAGACTTATTGAGGGGTGGGTCTAAATTATCCCTAAGAGATCCCTTAGGTCTGCAGACTAAGGGAGACTTTACTTTTTGCCCCCTGACTTGGGGAAGTGCCCCAAGTACCTGTACTGGGTTGAGTACCTGTAGGACTTTACGCCTGTGTTTCCCTGAGGACACAGAGCCGAGAGTGAGTCCATTCTTGGGGTGGTGGCAGCAACGTTACCCCCAGGCTAGCGAGTGTGCTCCAGGAAGGGGTCAGCCAGATATAAGGCGCCCCTAGGGAGGCATTCGGAGCCTGGAAGGTGGTCAGGCGCAGGGAGGTGGGCGGCTCAACGCGGGAGCGCCCCCTACTGGCCCGCCACAGTCTTTATCTTTTGGAAATAAAGACATTTAAAATAGTTCAGCTATATATCAGGTGCTCAGAGAATCAGTATCTAGTGTCAAATCACTGTTTATAAAGATTGTGTGTTGCTAAAACTCCAGACAGAGCAGGACAGATGAAGTTCCAGCATCATTTTTAGACTCTGGAACTCCATTAGTGTTAGTAGAACCTGATGTCCATGGTAAGAGACAATTGTTCACACTCACCGTTCTTATCAGTTTCTATTTCAGTGGTTCTCAATCTTTTCAGACTCAAGCCACCCCTGGATAGATTCAAGGCACCCTTTGGAAAATGCCAGGTCTTAGCTTTTACTGTTTTTTTTTTTTTTTACTACAGAACAGTAATAAAGCAGGTTGTTGTGAAGAACTCCAAAAGACCACAGCTATGGATTTCTATGTGAAATCTCTGGGTTTCTCTTGTGAACCATGCTTCTAAACCTAACGGTGCTAACACTGTTGCTGCATCCCACAGCATACTTGAAGGTATCTCAAGGATTCTACCAGTTAGACTCGGGTAGAAGGAACTGGGCAAATTTTCAGCCATCTACCCTTTTTAGATTGAGCAACTTGGAGGAACAATGGGTTTGATTTTGCAGCAGGATAACAGAAATGGGCTACAAGAATCTCAAGGCACCCTCCCCTTGAAAGGATCTCAAGGTAATTAGGGTGCCACATCACTGTGATTGAGAATCACTGGTTTATCGTACTGAAGAGGGGTAAGCAAGTTTTTGCAGTCACCCTTGTACATGTGATGGCATTTAGTCCTCACTAAATTTAAATAGGTTTATTAAAATTAAAACAATTTGTTTTAATTTGATACATCATTGTTTACAAGTGACAGGCTTTAAATCAAATTAAGCTCAGTGTGCAATTCAGAGTAAATTACAGCAGGGGGAGCCACATACCAGTTTACCCCACTGATCTCTTTGGTAATCAAATACAGCAGGGGTTGCCAGCAAACCAGTAATCTGCTTACTCCCAACCCCCCTACCCTGCCCCCAAAGCCATAGCTGCCCACAGGAAGCCAGCATGGTCATTCATTCCCCCCTCCCCCCTGCATGGCCCTGGCATGGGTGCCCCCCTGTGCCTTGCTGCCTATGGCATCCCAAAGGGCATGCTTACTGACAATGGCATTGTCACCTCATAATCCACCCCTGGTTCCATCAAGGGATTAAGAACCACTTGGCCACCTAAAGGCTGTGCCCTAGAGCACTTTCATTTGCTCTTCAGAGCAAATGGCCCCCTCCCACTCACAGGATTCTCCAGGTTCAAACAGACTAGGTCCAAAAGACTCTCCAGGTCCAAAGCAAGAGGCATCATATTAAATTAATTTATTTTTCAATGTGCAGGCAACCTCCTGGCTCCTCCCCAAGCTGACCTGCAGTTTTTCACCAGAGTTACTGGTTCTACAAGTTTTTCCTGCTCCCCCCTTGCTGGTCCCTCTGCCAGCTGCTGCTGATTTGGTGCTAATTGCCCATATTCTGCCTTTAGGAGGTTCCTTTGGCCAGCTGTCTCACCCCTTGGGCAGCGCAGGGTGTTGGGGGGCAGGGAGCCAGGGATGCCAGGCAGGGTTGGGTGTCATGTACTCGCTGTTCTACCTGTTGTAGTTTCATGGTGGGGTTCTCAGAACCCTGCTAGTCACTTTTGTGTAAAAGTGGTCAGGGGTTGTGGGGGGGAGCATTCAAGGCACAGCCATCCAAAAGGTTCTTTGGGTGACCTGCCCCCCCCCCGCCCTCCGACTCTGTAGTTCAGTTGGTTGCAAAAGTTGGCACAACAGACAGACAAGCTCCTGAACAGTTGCAAGTGTTGTTGCCACCTGAGCTATGTAAGAATTGAATTATAAATAGCAGGGCAGTTATAATGCTTATAGATTCTATTCAACAGGCCTAGCTATTCAGCCAAACCTGCTAGTGAACCCTGGTGCTGTATGCTAAACAGCCACCCTCCTATGTGCTTCATGGTGCTGTGTGCTCTGTGCAGCATAGAATCATAGAAAATTAGAGTTGGAAGGGAGCTCAGGAGGTCATTTAGTCCAAATCCCTCTCAAAGCAGGACCATTCCCAGCTAGATCATCCCAGCCAAGGCTTTGTCTAGCTGAGTCTTAAAAACCTCCAAGGATGGAGATTCCACCACCTCTCTGGGAAACCTGTTCCAGTGTTCTACTACCCTCCTAGTGAGAAAATTCTCCTAATAGCCAACCTAAACTTTCCTTGCTGCAACTTGAGACATTGCTGCTTGTTCTGTCATCTGCCACCACTGAGAACAGTCCAGCTCCATCCTCTTTTGAACCCTGCTTCAAGTGGTTGAAGTTGCTATTAAATCCCCTCTCAGTCTTCTTTTCTCTAGACTAAAAAAGCCCAGCTCCCTCAGCCTGTCCTCATAAGTCATTTACCCCTGTCCTCTCACCATCTGATGAAACCAAGGGTGGATTATTGGGTGACATGCATGGGTGTGACTTACCAGGGTGATGGTGCCATTGTTGACAGGATGGCTGGGCTGCTGGACACTGGTGTCCAAAGATACACATTACACACAAATACATAAAAATTGCAGGTATCCTCTTTCCCTCCTGTCTGAAAATTGAAGCGACATCTAGTGGACAAAAGGGTCACTACCCAAAAATTGCAGTGGCAACTGGTGGACAAAGGGGGTCATAACACATCATTCAGTAAATTTGCATGTACATGTGACAGAACAATAGATGCATCACTTTAATCCATGTTGATGAAAATTAAAATTCACTGGGATGTGTTTTACTTTGAATCACAAAACAGACATTTAAATCACAAAAAACCCCATGTGTAAAGTGTAACAGTTAAATTGCAAAAAAGGGCAATTTTCACCATGTTTACAAGCATCCCTTGTTCCCATTGACACAAATACTTTTCTGAATGACAGTCATAACAGAACGTCTGTGAGATGGTTTCAGGGCAGGAAAAATGGCTAAAAAGGAGATTCTCAATATTCCAGCCTTTTCAATAGCTATTTATTGATTTTTAAAAAATCTCTGAGGTAAATGAACACTAGCTTATGTTTGAGAAAGGTGGCCCAGGGGGCTTTACTGAGGTTACATGATGCAATACACTCAACCATTATTTTTCAGCACTGAAACTGGTTCACATATATAGAAAATGCAATTGGGGTAAAGAAATTCATGAAGAGAAAAAGAGAGGGACAATAAAGTTCTTTGCACCTTCCCAGACCAAAAAACAGAACAAAACAAAAAATCGTCATCAGATTTCACAGCCAGAGTTTCTGCATATGGACCAGTACATTCCTATATTTAGCTCAATTTGTGGTTACTTATCTTTTACCAAGGCTTAAAGTTTAACTTCTTCCTTTGTCCAGTGATTAGTTATCCTCATTCTAAAAATGTAGTTTTTAATTTCAGTTTTAAGTGTGCTGGCTTCAGCTTCTAGCCACTTAACCTTTCTGCCAGATAAAACATCAGGGGAATCCTTTTCCTATAGGTAATTCTTGATCATGAAAAAGTTTGCCTTTTAACCCATTCTTGGTAAGCCAGACAGGTTTCTCACTGAAAAGCATCTTTTACAGACTGATTATTCCAGATGGATTTTGGCCCATAATAACTATATCCCCCTGAGTAGAAATCCACAGTGCTCCAGAAACTTATCCTGAAAACTATAGGAATAATTCCACAAAAAGGGCAGTTTGGGAAATTAAGTAGTTACTTATTTCCTCCTTATTGATAAGATAACTTTACACTTCATGATATTCATCTCTCCCTAAGCAAGTCCATGTCTAGAGAAACAGTAAACAAGAAGAGACCTCAAAAGCTAACACAGGGGAAATGATCTACAGATGATGAAGCAAACTATTGCTTATGAAAGCGTATGCACCTCTGGTGTAGATAAAGTGCAAATCTACCCTGCCTTCTTATTAAAACAGACAGCTATTGTTTTGTATTGACTTAACTGTGTTTTGTTATACCCTGCTAAATAATTTTTCCACTTAAGCTCAGGTAGAAGCTGTGTGGATACCTTTAAGACTGTTAGATAGAAGTTATTACATTTGCCCGGGGACAGCAGAAGGGAACAGCAGAACTGTAGGCAGAGTACTGCTCTCTGAATAAACAAGCTCTATAAGCTTAAATCCTTAGTCTTTTGAAAACAACGCATTGTACCGGGAGTGGGGTGTAAAGAAAGAAAAAAAATGAGAATTCCAGATGAGTTAAAGCAGTCCAGCAATGCAGCAAAAAAGTGGAAGAAATTTAAGCAGAGGTTCACCATGTATATGATGGCCACTGGAGCTACAGAGAAGGAAGATTTACTCAAAGTACTATTTTTTAAAATATAGCAGGTCCAGAAGCTCTGTCTCTTTATAATAGCTTACAACTGTCAAAAGCAGAACAGAAAAGCTAATTAAATGTTTGAGGAATATTGTATACCCAAACAAAATGAAACCTTTGAATGACATAATTTCCACATGAGACAACAGAAAGAATGTGAGACAATAGAGGAGTTTGTCGAAGACCTCAGACTGGTTGGCCAGATATGCAACTTTGGAGAACTAAAAGAGTCCATGATCAGAGACCAAATAGTATTGGGTATAAGGGATTCAAGCCTCAAGAAAAGACTGCTGATGATCCTGAGCTTTATTTGGAAAAGTCAGTTAGAATGTGCCAAGGGGCTGAGATAACAAATGCCAGGCTGCAGAAACTGGACGAAAGAACAGAACAAGCTGAATTGCAAAGGATTATAAGACTGCAAAAAATCTAAGGCAACACAAAGACAATACAGAATGGAGGACTTCACTGTGAAGCAGGCAAGTGGAGGCCAAACAGAATTTCTTAAAGAAATGGTCAGCTGCAGGTGCCCTGCATTTGGTAAGTGCTGCAACAAATGCAAAAGCTTCAATCACTTTACAAGAGTTTGCAGAAGGAGCAGGATGCACCGCACAAGAAACAGCAGGTGCATGCTCTGTGCAACAAGGAAAAGGAAGAATCCCTCAGTGGCACAATGCAAGAAGTAGTTCATTCTTCTGAGGATTGGACAATGACCCTGGACCATTGGCAATGTATAGGAGGTGCACACGGGTGAGATTTTTGGGTGCACCCCCTGCAATTGGCCTCTGGCAGTGCTTGTGGGTGGTTGGCGCTTGCTACCCCCTCCCCCGACCACTGCCACCACCTGCAGGAGCTCCCTGCTTGCTGCCGTCATGCCTTCGCTGCTGACACCACTGCCACCACCTGCAGGCAGTTGCCATGCCCCCCCAGCCTCCGGGGGCATGTGTCATTCATGCCCTGAACACCAATGGACTAATGGTAGCTTTTAAATGAAATACAGAGGCACAGGTACATGTAATACCAGAATACATTATTCAAAAAATGAAAACTAAACTTGTGTGCAATGAAAATAAGAAGGTGAGAATAAGAAAATGAGATGTAGAGCATATAATTGGAACATGAGTGTAACCAAGGGTGTTTGTGTGCTGCCTGGTAGACAAGGGTAATATAATAAAAAATCAGTTTGTAACAGTCCCAGGAAAGCTAGTGCCAATTATTGGGTTGCGAACTCTGAAAGTCTAGGTTCGATTAAGAGAATGGATGCCATTGAGGAACTAGAAAGCAAGAACATAGAAAAAGAGTTTTTTGATGCGTTCCAAGGCACAGGGAAACTGTCAACTGAGTACAAGATAGAATTAAGAGAACCAAATACTCCCAGCATACTTGCTCCAAGAAATGTTCCCCTTGTGCTAAGAGAGAAACTGAAAAAGGAACTAGATAGATTAGTTACCATGGACATAGAAAAGTAGACCTATCAACTGTTAGGGTTCATGCACTGCTCATAATAGAAAAAAAAAAGATGGATCCTTGAGATTGTGTCTAGATCCTGAGCAAATGAACAGGTTCATCAAAAGGGAGCATTTTAGCATTTCTACCAGGAAAGAGGTTTTTAGTAACATGGCGGAACCTAAATATTTCTCCACTTTGGATGCCTCTTCTGGGTTTTGACAAGTTCCCTTGGAAAACAATAGCAGTAGATTATGTACCTTCAGTACCCCCTTTGGAAAGTATTGCTTCCGTAGGCTTCCTTTTGGACTGTGTTCTGCATCCGAAGTATTTCACAGAGAGGTGCAACAACTTTATGAAGGTTTTGATGGAACTTTGGTTTATATTGATGGTGTATTAGTTTAGGAAAATACTATGGAACAACATGATTTGAGGCTAAAAACAGCACTAGAAAGAGCTCACAGAGCAGGTTTGAAACTGAACAAGCAAAAATACAAATTCAGGGTCAAGGAAATAACATATCTGGGAGAAAAACTGTCTGAGAAAGGGGTGAAAATTGATTGTGCACAGGTTAAATAAAGCATGCTCAGTGGATATGGGAACATGAACATGAAGCTGAATTTAAAAACTTGAAGGAAAGAATAAAGAAAGCTCTGGAACTAAAATACTATGACCCTAAAAGACCCATTAAATTGTCAACAGATGCTTCTAAAGAAGGCACTGGAGCAGCTCTGCTTCAAAAACATGGGGACGGCTGAAGACCAGTAGCATATGCATCTACGACACTCGAAGTCAGAATGTCTATATGTACAAATTGAGAAAGAAAGTTTAACTCTGGTGTATGGCTGTAAGAAATTTAATATAGTTATCTATAGGAAGCCTGTAATAGTTGGGACTGATCATAAAACTTTGGTAACTATAGCAAAAAAAGGGTTATCAGACAAACTGCCTGGACTACAGAGACTTTTCTTTCAACTTCAAATGTATGATCTAGACATACGGTACATGCCAGGAAAACATCTACTTATTGCAGATACGCTGTCCAGAGTATACGACACAATGGAAAATTACAGAATTCCAGGCTCAGACATTGTACATGTTAATCCAATTAAAAGAGTGATTCCTGTCACAGATTAAAAAATGTGGTGTCCTGAGTAGCAGCTTCTGCAATTCTGTCTGGAATTTTCCCCTCAAGTAGCTCCCAGATCGTATCAAGTAGTCACACCAGAAGGACAGGTATTAAGAAGGATCAGAGGACACTTACAGCTCATAAAGGGGAGAAAAGAAGCAGCATCAGGAGATTCACCAAACAAAACAGAGCTAACATCAAAGCAACAAGAAACAACAGAGGAGACTGAAAATGACACAGAAGTAGAGACATCTGAACAAGGAAACCAAACAAGAACTGAATTAATAAGGATTGAGAATGCAGAGAAACTAAGAAGATCACTTAGAGCTAAAAAGCCAACACAAAGACCAATAGAGACTTGGTAAAAATGGCCACATATAGACAAAATTAGGGGTACGTGTGCACGACACTTTAAAGCAGGTTAAATCCTTTTGCACTGCTTTAATAGTATTGGTGTTTCCATGTGTTGGTGGTGTATTGCACAGTAATTCCAGCTGCTGTAGTAAATTCAGCAGCATAACAACCCTTAAATGACTTGGGATGCAAGCTCCAAGGAGTTTTAGTTTGCTGTCCTACAGCCACAGAGTGAAGCACCAGGCTCCGTGCAACTCAGGGGCTCCTGGCAGTAGCTCAGGAACACAGGCTCCGCCCAGGATCTTTTTTTTTTCCCCTGGAGCCTGCCTGCCTGCCTGAGCTGAGCGGGGGGCCAGTGCTTCCCTCCACAGCTGCAGTGTCCCCTGGGACTGGCTGAGCCAGATGCCTGCGGGCATTTGTCACCTGGGTGGGGGGTGTGGGCACTGCTGCCATGGAGGGAAGCACCAGCCCCTGCCCCCCCACACAGCCCAGAGACTGCTCCACCTGCTGGCAGCTTGGCCTCCCCTCCCCACTGCTGGAGAGACAGGTACGTTCCGGTGTGTGCCTGACACGGGGGTTTAAAGGGCCCTAAATTGAAGCGGTGTTTTTAAAAACCCACCACTTCAATTTAGGGTCCCTGTTTTGTCTACACACGCCCAATGTGCTTTAACTATGGGTTGAACTAAACTTCCAATGTTAGTATTATACAGGGATATGTTACATGTAAAAGGGGAATATGTGTGGATACCTTTAAGAGAGTTAGATATAAATTGTTACATTTCCCTCGGGATTGCAGAAAGAAACAGCAGAACTGTAGGCAGGGTACTGCTCTCTGAATAAACAAGCTTTATCATTCTATAAGCTTAACTCCTTGATCTTTTGAGAACAACACAGATGGGCCTGGGCACATTTTCAGCCATCTACTCTTTTCAGATAGAGCAGCTTGGAGGAACAATAGTTTTGATTTCGCAGCAGGATAACAGAAATGGACCACAAGGATTAAACCTATTTTTAAACTTTAGAGGGTAGTGTGGCCTCCCAAAAAGATTATGTTCACTTTTGTGTCCATTTCATTCAACTATCATGCATCTATCTCAGTTAAATGAATATTTAAAATACTTCTGTTTAAAACAATGTCAGGATGGGTTATGCCGTATTCTGAAATAATCTTGTATACAATACTGTGAGAGGGAGGAGGACTGCGTGAGGGAAATGCCCGGGGAACCAAATCCTCTCCCTCTCACTCCATACTTACCTGAGGAGAGAAAAGAAACAGCTGATGCCGGACAGGGAGAGACAATGAGGAGGATCAGACTTCTGGCAGGGAAGAGAGGACCAACCCACTCTGAGCAGGGGAGCCAGAACGGGAGGGGTGGGACATACCCAGGGAGGCTCTGGGACAAGCTGGAGGGGGGAGCCGAGTGGAGAGCAGTGGGACAGGCCCGGACAACCCAGGCTTGGAACCAGAGAGAAGGAGTCCAGCGTAGAGGGGCTGGACATACCTGGAGAATGACAGGACAGTGCGGGTGAGAGAGAACCCAACCCAGAGCTGGGAGCCGGGGAGGGAAAGCCCATGGCAGAGGGGTTGAACACCCTTGGGGATCCACAACTGGGGAAAAGAGAGAAGGGACACGTCTTGCATGGGAAACCCCTGCAGTGAACAGGAGGGGAAGAGCTATATGTGGAGCAATGCAGCAACTCTAGAAACCCTGGGCTAGGACTCGGTGAGAGACACAGAAACTGGGGAATTGAAGGCTGGGAATCTACCAGCCTCAGGGACTGGGATAGAAGAATTGCAACAAGGCTAAAACTGTTTAAAATAAACGACAACGGAACTAGAAGTTTCTGGAAGTCACAGAAACAGCAAATAAAAATATTTTTATTTTCTTTGTTTATTGAACTTTGTTTTACCCTGAAAAGATTCATGGGGTCAAGGTGGTGAAGGAAGGGCTGTAGAGGATAGTGGAGCCCCATATTTTGCCATAACTGTGTCTTGGTGCTGTGCCTGACAGGGCCTATTTTCTTCTCTTTGTGTGTTTCTTTGTTTTTTGAACATCCTCGCATGCAACCACAGAAAATAGTAAAAACATCATTACTGAACATCAAAGTTGTGGCAGGTGAGATCATTTCAAGTGGGAGGGGTTAAAAAGGGATAGTATATGACCCCTTTCCCCCTACAAAACAGAAGATGACGACATCATTTTGTAAGTTCTATAGTGCCTATAATCGACAAGTACTTTGAATTAGAAGAGACTTTCTATTTAGAGGGCTAAAGGTACTCTCCAACCAGCAGGCAAGTAGAGTTACAATGTATTAATGCATGCAAATTATAAAGGTAATGCCAACTGTAAAACCTCTGCAAGATCAGCATTCCTCACAAAGGCAAGTTATTGTTGCCCAAGGCCTGGGAAATAACAAATTATGCTAAGAAAGTTTTTGGTACATCAAAACTTTAGTCCTTGAATAAGGGCCTAGCTCAAAACCATTGAAGTTCATGGCAAAGCAGCCTGCAAACCTTCACATGTTGGGGTTCTTTTTTAAACAGAGAGACGACATCCTGTGCACGCACACAGACACAGTAAAGAAAAAGATCTACAAAGAATCTTTCAAATCCTGTTCTTGTTAATAGAATTTTCCACGAACCTTCTGGGGAACTGGATCAGGCCCTTACAGACCTAGCTGTACGAGATGACTTCCACTGTAGTACAGGTGGAGTCACTGGGCATTTATACACATACGTTTTCTTTCTCTAATGCACTGGAGATCTGGTGTGTCTTAGCAGACTTGAATAATCAAGTCTGCTCTGTATGCCAGCTGACTCACACCGTGCTGTGTCGCATGCAGTTGCATAAGTGGTGAAATGTGCGTCAGTGCGCAGAAAGTGGTGGTGGTGGGATTTTGAACTAAAACACTGTTGAGGGTTTTAGTTCAAAAGTGGACTGCCACCATTTTCTGTGTGCTGATGCGCATTTTGCCACTTATATAATTGTATGTGCCACAGCACCAGGCACTTTGCGGCAGGTGCATATGTAATATTAAGTCCACAGCGGCTACAGAACATAGGTGGCTTTGCCCATGCAGCTGCAGGATCTACACACTGGGAAATTATTTGGATTGTAGAAATTTCTGCTGCATTTGAGGAGCACTATGTAGCATACAAAACAAACTTTTTGGGCACTAAGGAAAAGTCAGTCAGAGAATATAACACAGAAAAACTGGAGTGGCTAGAGAGGTGAGCAGCTTCCAAATTAAATCCCAACTAGTTGAGAACCTGATTATGTATAACCATCACAGTGGTATTGAACTTATTTTCCCCACAGCTATAATGAAATACACTTGAGACTATGCTTCCAAACAAACTACATTATTTGTGTTTTAAGCACATTTGATTGCCATGGTGGTTTCTGCCAGCTCACCAACACCATCATTATGATGGACTGTTTGCTATCCTCTGGCTGCTCCCTGGATCATGCAGCAAGATGCACCTTGTCCTTTTTCTTTTCCTTTTTTTTTTTTTTGCCTGTCTGCACTTTTCCTTTCTGTTGCATAAAGGAGAACCTGAAAAAACCTTCCTCTGTATTACTTTATAAGATGGAAAACAACACTTCCATTTTGTCACCCCAAGTATTATAAGCTTACTCTCCTAGAAGGGCTTTGCTTTGTGACATACTGATGAGTCTCACCCTTGTCCTTTTGTTAAACCATTGAATATATATACACACACTATAACAGTACCAACACATGGTGATTAGATCTTGATTTTAGTACAGTTTGCTTTGCTGCAACATGTGCAGTGCATAAAAGAGTAGAGGGGCAGCACAGAACAATGTAAGAAACAGAGAGAATCAGGATCAAGCTTCTGCTGAAATCAGTAGTATAACAATAAGTGGGAAAATGGGGACGAGCCCCAGGCACTAATGGGGAGATGGGCTATGGACACGCTTCACCCTCCTGTCTGCACCCTCAATCTTTCCTACACCCAGCACCTGACCAGCTCTAGCTCCAGGGACAGCAAAGAAGTGATGGTGATGCATAGTACAGGAGCTGGAGGGATGATGTCATCTCCATTTTTTGCTTTTGAAAACAGGTGGGGTTTTTTTTGGTTACTTGATATGTGTCAGAAGTAAAAGAAGGAAATGACATCTCTTCTAGCAGTGAAACTATGGCTACGGCTCCGCTGTGAACATTGCTCCTCCCTCCTCACTGCCAGAACTGCAGCAGGTAAGGTGCAGTGCACGTGTGGGACAACACAGTAATGCCTAGGGTGCTGTACAAGTGAGTTATGAGACTGGCTGGAACACAGGAAGAAGAGAAAGGGCAGAGACCAGATAAAAGGAAAACAGCCACATAGAAGAAGGGGAAAGGAGACTTCTGGGTTTTTTTTTAAATGTCAAACACATATTGAACAAGCCTATTAAGGACAGATCCTCAGCTGGTGTTATTGTTAGCTAACATTAGCTAAAATAGTCCCATTATAATCCATGCCATCCACTGCCTCTCACTATCACTTGCAAATTCTAAAACAAATATTCACGTTTTCCCTGAAAAGCTTGATTATGATTATGAACATTGATTATTAATATATGATTATGAATATATTTAAGGACTCTAATTATAACACCATCAATAGCTTTTTGGTATAGTTGATAGAAAAATTTGAAATTCTCTTAGACCTCTCATCTTTGGATTTCCCCTCAATTTTTATACTCCATTCATAAGAAGATATGATGGAAGAAACAAATGAGATCCAGTAGTGTGAACAAGTCCTCTCTCCTTCAAGTTGAATATGAAGTAGTGACATTTTAGGTACATGAACTGCTCTTTAGAAGGTGTCTAAACATTGATGTTTTAAGTTAACATGCTCCACAGGTTGTCATCACTCAGTTCTGTTGTAGAAATAGTATATAATCTTGGAAATATCACTGTTGAAAATGTTCTGATTTGCACAGTAACTTTGACTGGGCTGTCAGTCAAGTGCAGCTGTTCTTTCAAATATCAGAACCTCACTCCTTCCTCTGTTCATTTCTTTAACTCTTTATGGTCATGTAAAGTTTAATTACAGATTCTTTTCCCATTATGGTGCCATCACAATCAGGAATACGTTGTTTTTTTTTAATCTTGGAATTATAAGGCTGGAAAAGACCTCAACGGCCATCTAGTTCACTTTCAGTCTTACTTTTGAGGCCTGTTCTTTCTATGTATAATGCCCTTTTGACATAAACTAACTCTTTTAGTGACTGGAGTACCAGTCTGGATTAGGTAGGACTGAGAAGACCCTTCATGAAATATTCAGAGGCAAGTAAAGATTTGAAAAAGGTATGCATGGCATTTTTCTCCCCATATTCTTTGTTTTTATACTTATGTAACAGACATTAAAGGGTTGCCTGATCAGAGGGTGTCCCATGATGAGGCTTGTCTTTTTGAAGATGTTGTACTAGGGCAAAGGAAATTTGTCCCGATGGGGATCCTGCACTCAGGACAAAATGAGGCTGTCCTGGACAGGGACATCTTGGTACAGGGAAATAATGGAAAAATCCCAGCCAGGGATTGGAAATTAGAGAGGGATGGTTAGGGAGAGCCCACAAAAATCCTAGCCTCAGGACTGGTTGTGGGGGTTTCTTTAAAAGTGGGAATTTTTCCCTGATGGTGGGGGGGGTGGGGAGAGAAGGGTATGTACTGTGGGGAGTGGGCTGTGCAAGCCCAACCGCACTGACTCGCCTCTCTTCCCCTGGAGCCCACTGGAGCTGTGTTGAGCTGCTGACAGGTCAAAGAAGCACTCACAGCCCCAGGACTCAAGCCAGGGCTTTGGAGGGAGCAGGTTGTGTGTGTGTGTGTGTGTGTGTGTGTGTGTGTGTGTGTGTGTGTGTGTGAGAGAGAGAGAGAGAGAGAGAGAGAGAGAGAGAGAGAGAGAGCTGTGGAAGCCCAGCACGTCTCAGTGCTCAGACAAGTGGAGGCAAGACTCAGGGAACTAGCTCCAGTTCATCGCTGTGTGTGTGACCCAGAGAGATGGCGCAGGCTGCAGGAGCTAAACCCAGTACACCTGTGTGTTCACCCATGGGAGAAGTGCATCTACTTTAGCCTGCAGCCTGAGCTGCGCGGCCCACTGTGCAGGGGCCATGGGATGTGGCAACGTACATTGTGTGTTGCAGAGACCCAGAAGTGGGAACAGCTGCCATCAAGGTAGTGATGCCTGGGCCGACGTGGGAGGATCCCAGCCATGGTGCGGTGGGAGGATCTGGGGATTGTGTGTAAATTCATTGTGCATAAAGGTCATTAGTAGTGTTTGTAAATAAGTATCCAATAGCTCATGTTGTAAATATTAACCAATTTATTTATTAGTGCTTCAACATCTAATTATTCTTTATACTTCCCCTTTACCCTATATCACACCTGAGAGGTTATCAGTCTGTGAACCCCACAGGCACCCAAGTGACTATCTTCGTACCACCGTATCCTTTTGTGGCTATAGAGTTAACTTGGTAGCAATTTGTAATTTGTATCTGCTTTAGTTATATCTCATTCTGTATATAATTAGTCTGTATAATTATTTTGTTATAATGTCAGTCTGTATAGAATTAAATATTTGTAAGTAATTGTACCGGTGGGTGTTAAGGGTTTGTAAATGTAAAAAGGGCCCTCCCTGCCAGAAAGCTCTGTTTTGGCTTCTAGAAGAGCTAAGTCAAGCTTATACTACTAGGCACCCCAGGATTCCAACTCGTGGATGTGGTGTGTGGGTAGCACTGTGTGCCAGAGTTACATTTGTAGATTATATTATATGTAGTCTACCATTTTTATATATAGGCCACATAGAGATGCTCAGTTTCTACCAGGAGCATTTTTATTCTCCTGGTAGAAACCAAAATTGTGTAGACATTCAAGCTTTTATGCCCAGAGCAAAAATGGCCAATACAGAAGAAGAAGAATATAGGAAACTAACTAGGGTTAAATTACTCCTGGGTTTCTCCTGCCAGGCTTAATATCTATACATGTTTCCCTGGCTTAACTCTTCCTGGGCACCAAGAGGAGTGGAGTTGGGGGAAAGGCTCCTGTTCCTTCCAGAGACCTGGGTCACCCCAGTCTGAAGAAGACAAGGGGAAGATGAGGAGATGATGAGAAGGCGGCAAAGAGAGAAGCAGTCCTAGCTGCTCCCTGCCTCCTCCTTCCACTGGAGTTCCTGGTGTGAGAAGCAGGCAGGGGTTTTGCTATGCTGCTGCTTCTGCTCAGCTCCCAGTCACTGAATTCAGGTAGTGCTGCCTGCCTTCAGCTCCCTTCCAACCCTGGTCAGCTTAGCAGTTGGGGTGGTAAACCAAGTTGAAAGCCTCATTGTCAACCATGCTGGCTTCCCCTTGCTGCCTCAGCTGAGTGTCAGGGGCAGCAATTTAAAAGCTGGAGGGACTGAGAGCCAGGTTTAGGGAAAACCTCCCAAGCTTGGCTTCCAGCCTTCCAGCTTCCCCTTTCCCCACTGCTTCTCAGCGGAGTGGTGAGGCCAGTGATTTAAAAGCTGGAAGGCCCTGGAGCCTGGCATGTGGAGGCTTTCCTTCAGGCCCAGATCCCAGCCCCACCAGTTTCCCCTTACTGCCCAGCTGACCTGGAGCAGAGTGGAATGAGGCAGGCTGCTGTGCCACAGTGGCAAGTCTTGGGAGCCTTGCTGTTGCAGCAAAATGCTCCCACCCTGCAGGTTAACATCAGGAGGGTTCCAAAATGCCCCCATGAGAAGGGTTCCCACCATGTGAAAATGCCCCCCCCTGCCAATCAGCTGATTGGTGGGATAGGGTTGAACTTTCCCAGTGCTCTCTGTGGAAGCTACTGCTTTTCGGCAGCATCTAGCTGCCATTTGACAGTCTGCAACCTACTCTGTCAATAAATGGGCTCACCTAAGAGCTGGGTTTGACAGCATGCCTTCTAGTGTCCCCTGACAGGAGAGCTTACCTGTGAAGCTCCCCAGCCATGAGGCTGGAGAAACCTCTGTACAATCCAACTCCAAGGCTATTTTTCTACGAGAAGAACATTTCTTCAGGTAGAAAATAACATCTGCATGCAGTCATAGTCTACTCTTTCAGCTTTCTGCTAGAACAAGAAACAGCAGTGAGGGAAATATCATGAGAGCATGCTGAGGCCCAGCTGACAATGTGGTAGAGATAAGCTAGCCCCTGATTCAGAACTAATCACTGGATATTTTGATATTGTTTTCAGTGTTTTTGCGTTAAGCACTTATTATATAAGCACTGTATTTAGAGCATGCATCCTTCACCAAGAGGCAGATAGTTCTTAAAGTCTTCCAAGAAAGTGTTCTACCTTTTCACTTTGACAAGGGTGCATATAAAAGTGATAGTGTTCTCCCTGTCTAGCCACAGGAAGCGGTCGATAGCCATGACCAAACAAGTGCAGAGCTGCAGACAGCTTAAAAAAATGGCTGATCTGTTGAAAATCTGAACCCACACTGCAAGAGGGGTCAGATGAAGACATTTCAAAACAGAGCATCATCTGTAACTTGTGTCTGCCTGCTTGGTAGCCTGTTGCTGTTTTGAAAATGGGAATGGGGAAAGGGAGTGGAGGGAGTTCAGTCTGAGGGTTTTTCAGCCACTGCTGGAGGATGGGGTAGGTGTACTGGAGCCCCCACTGAGGTGGAAGGGCCCCAGTCCTCCCACCCCACCCTCCTGGCTGTGGAACCCCTAGAATGAATGCCTTCTGCTTCCTTTTTCCACTCTGTTCTGAAAACTTTGCAGCCTTGCTTAAGAGTGAAATTTACTTTAAACATATTCTCTTAAAACTCCTTGGTTTTATTAACATCGCAACCAGTAAATGTGTTTGCTACTAAAAATACACTCAAAATAGACCTGAACAGAAGTCAAGTGAATTAATGTTTATTCCATGATTATCCATTCATTCAGTATTAAGTATTTAGCCAGATCTAATTTTGATCTTGAGGATTCTCCATTGTTTGTTCTTCCACTCATCCAAAATGTTGGTTTTATACATTGCAATGCAAGTAATCTCCTAACTATGCTTTTGACTTGTCTACCCACCAGGCAAATGGACCACTGTACCCTAATTTAAGCAAAAACAGTGACCCAAGTGTAACAGGGCCTGACCCTGTTACTATGTGTGTGGAGGAGCCCAAACAGCCCCACACTCTGAATGCATTCCCCACTACCCACCCCAGAGCTGGAGGGACTCACTAGAGGCTGAGGACCCAGGTTCAGGAACACAGCGAGCCTCCCAGCAAGGGAGCTAACCCAGATTTGAGGAATGAGGGACAGCCAGCCACATGGACCAGCAGGGTGGAAAATAAAAGACAGTGAAAGTAGCCTCTGGGGGAAGCTGCACCAGCAGAGAGCAAAGCTGCTGGGAGCCTGGGGTTAGCCAAGGTCAAGCAGCCACAGAGGGCTGTGAGCAAGGCTTCTCTTTTGTTTGTTTATTTGCTTGCACAAGCCCTGCTAGCAGCATTGCCAGGCCTTAAATACGAAATTATTGTATTGGAAGCTCAAAATTATTGTATTTGCTGAAAAATTATCATGCACTGAAAAAAACATGTAAATAAGTATGCAAATAAGCTGTCTTCTTATTTACTTTATATTGCTCACTGTAACTTGCTAGTTAGAGTTATAGAGTGAGTGAGAACTGGGTCATCAAAGTTGAAGCATTTCTTTATTTTGAGGCAAGCTGTCATAAGAAAATGCTGACAGCAAGCCCAAGTCAGTTAAAAATCTCTGAGAATGACTTGGGTTTTGCATATACTGCATCAATTAACTGCCTGAAAATTATCATAACTGTAAAACATTTTTTACTATTATTGATCATACATCGTACAAGGGTTGAAATTATTGTACAAATATAATACTAATCATATACCTGGCAACACTACCTGCAGGCCCTCAAAGCCTCTGAAAGATAAGAGGCTATAGGCAAGTGAAGCCTGCTAGGAAAAGCCTAGCAAGCCGGAGACATAAAACCAGTGAAAAGCTAAAAGGCAGTTTATTCATTTAACTCTGTTTCTTTTGCATCTCTTATAAGCCCAGGGTCATGGTGGTGCTAGGGATTTAACTCAGTTGCAGCAGAGGCAAGGACCCTGAACAGTAAAAATGGTCAGCTCAGGGTGCTTGACCAAACATACCTAGCTGTGCTCTGCACAAAAGTTACCCATGACAGCATACACCAAGTTAGTAAAAGAAGATTGTACCTTGAGTATTGCAAAAATGATATCACACCCCACATGACTATTTTTTGGGAACATCTATGGCTCTGGACAGCTTCTACAAGGGGAGTTCAGATTTAATATTACCCTTGCATTGTTTTTTCAAGGGAAAAAGGTTCAGCATGCTCATGCCAGTCTGAACTAGCACAAAAGAGAAAATATTAATGTATGCTTTCATCATTTCCATGACTGGAGTAAATATCCAAGCAGTGTCTTTATGATAGGGATTTCATAGTACGTGACATTTCTTCAAATAAAACATGCATTTGACCAGTATCTTGCCTTGTCTACCATGTCATTTGTTAAAATAGAACTATCACACTATGGAAACGATTTGACATTCACTAGTCAGGAAGGAGTCCTTTAGGCTAAGTACAGACAGTCATGAAGCCCAAGGTTGAATCAATTGAATCTTCACAGATTAGTCAAGGCTGCGTAGATTGAACTGATAAGCAAGTGAACAGACATTCAC
>NW_017729022.1:187359191-187359461 GCF_001723915.1 Gavialis gangeticus | reverse complement strand
CAGATGGATTGCAAATTGGCTGAAGGGTTGTACTCAGAGGGTCGTGGTGGACGGGTCATAGTCGACCTGGGGGGGAAGTGGGCAGCAGAGTCCTCCAGGGCTTGGTCCTCCAGACCGCGCTGTTCAATTTCTTTATCAGCAATTTGGACGATGAGGTGAAAAGCAACCTATTTAAATTCGCTGATGATACCAAAATTTGAGGTGAGGTGAGCACGCTAGTAGGGAGGGAAAGACTGCAGCAAGACCTGGATAGGTTACAGGGGTGGGCTA
>NW_017729022.1:187353046-187358529 GCF_001723915.1 Gavialis gangeticus | reverse complement strand
TTAAGAAGAGGCTTGATGCCTACCTGGATGGAGTCATCTGAGCCCAGTTTTTCTCCCGCCCAGGCGGGGGGTCAGACTTGAAGATCTACAAGGTCCCTTCCAACCCTACTTCTATGATTCTATGATTCTCCCTGCTTGGCTGGAGCAGACAACTTGGGCCAAGGTTAGCCCACCCTACCCTGAGAGGGGGAGTTTGCAGGAAGGTGCAAAGCATCCTGGGATGCTGGGGGGACTGTGAGTTAACTTGAATCTGGAGGGGATCTGGGATAGAAGTTCAATAAAGCAATTTAACCTAAATTGGTGAAGTCTTATCCTAAACTGGGTTCAGTCATTTTGAAAGTGGTACGTGTGCACTGAACTTCTACTGTGCATCAGATTTCAACTGGTTTCTGATCACCTATGCTGGTTTATGTGTAATTTCTGTCCCTAGTATTAGGGTCTAATTTTTAATCTCTGCCAGTAGCATATACACAACATCTATAGAAATGTTGGTTTCTTGCCAGAATATATGAAAGGATTTAATAAGACAATAAGTGATGGTTTTTTTTCTGGGAACAGCATGGTTCCCTTATATGCTCTTTTGATTGCAACAGTAAGACACAGCTTTGTGGCAAATAATGAATGTGGGGGGTCATGTGAATTATCAGAGAGCCCTATGATTAAGGAGTGCTTATGCTAATAAATGATATTATATTGCATTGTCAGATGCAGGGCCAACACTGTCTCTTAACTTTTATAAAACCCAAGGTAATGAAATCAGGAGGAAATGTACCATAGCAAAGCTCCCTTAAATCACAGAAGTGTAAATTCCAGTATTTTAAAGCAAACATTTGAAATGCTAATTTTGTCTACCTTTTATATTTAGATCCTTGTGTAATTTGATCAAGTCTTATCCTGGGTAGAAAAAGATAGATATGACATTTTTGGAATATTTGTGTAACCTTTATTTCTTTGGCTCTGTGCTCTTAGTAAAGTACAGCTTCCTGTAAATGGTCAAATGGTACATTCAGGGTCTCTCAGGAAATACTTTCTTAGGAAAAAGACCTATGTATGCTATCCATTGTGTTACCATTTTTTAAAATGTGAAAAGAGAGGTATGAGTTTATAACGGCCCCCAGTTTCTTTCAGGCTACTGCAAGATGGTCTTTAGTACTATATATCATTCCTATGCATTTAAGAGCATTATAATCTATTTATAAGTCTACTTGGAGTTTTAAAACAGCAGTGCTCAACCTCCGGTCCACAGGCCAAATCCAGCCCATGGGGCTGTGTCATCTAGCCCACTAGTCTGCCCAGAGGGCCAGAACTTTAGCAGTAAGGGTAGTGGTGGTAGCCTTAATGTCCATAGCATCCAGAGCCATGGCTATTAAGGCTGCCCCTCCCCCCCAAATTTCCAGTCCCATGAGGAGCCCTGTGAGCTGGACGACACGGACGTTTGAGATAGATTGTTCCAGGGCTGGATGCAGCACCTGAGGCTGGGCCAACACACCAAGTTACTCCTTGCCCAGAACTTGCATGTGGGGCTAGGCTGGCACACAAAATTGCACCAACAGACCAATCTCATACTGGATCTGGCCCACAGACTGATCCCACCTATTCTAATTGCCTTGTGGACCAGCCCTGCACCACTCATCCAGTGCATGGGGCCAGAAGATTGACCACTACTTTTTTAAAACTTAAGTGGGAGGATAATTTTTAAAAGGGAGATTTTGGCTCCTGGATGTGTCAGGAAGGGGCAACTTTGGGTAGGCACTGAAAGAGTTGGAGCCATATCATCTGCAGGAACTTAAAGGGTGCTAATCAAGTGTACTCTTCACTTCCACCCCAGCTTATGCACACACAAGTGAATCTAAAGGATTTGTTACGCGTTACTGTTATGACATGCTAACGGCACTTAAAGCATGAGCATCCATGTGTTAACAAGGGAAAACTCATGCTAAGTGCTCTCTGAGCATCTCAGATTTACACTGCTTCAGGCAAGGGTTAACTCTGAGTCATGCTACCAAGCATCTGTTGCAGTAACAGCAGTCTGCTCCCAGGGAGATAAGGTGAACAATTTGGGGCCTCAGGAATCCCAGAATGAACTGCTTCCAGCCCCATCCACTCCAACTCTATGGATGATCTACCCCCCACCCTGAGCACTACTGCCCCTGGGTAGTACTTGAGAGCAGACAGGGACTTGCCAGTGCTGAGAGCTGGGTTGGGAAGGCACGAACATGGAGTCAGAGGGTGGAGAACTATGGGGGCACAGGGGCAACAGGGTCCTTCCACAGGCCCTTAATATTCCTATCTTGAGGTTGGGGGTCATGGGAAAGAGCTGGGCTGTGGGGAGCCCCCTGCCAGCCCTTGATGACCCAATCCCAGCTCCCTCAGCCTTCCTTGGAGAGAGCTGAACCTTTTGCCTGAAACTGGGTAAAACCCAGGGAAAACTTTAGTCAACCGTGGTTACTCAAGGTTCACTGGAATTTTCCTACACTGCCTGGCCCTATTTCCCCCAGGCACCACCAGCCTTCTCCTGGCCGGATGGTTTGATCGGGGCTGTTCCTTTCCTCCTATCCTTCCCCATTCCCATCCTAGCATTCAGGGGTGAGTGGAGAGGATTCCCTGTCTTTCACCTATCTGTGGGCAAAACATGGAACCCTCCCTGGGGAAGGCTGGAGGTGCTGGGATCAGGCTGGCATATCCCACTCCCATCCCCACCCCATCCCACAGCCTTTCTGCCTCCATGCTGCCACCACTGCAATCCCCCACTCCAACACCACCCCATCCCAGCCCAGAGTGAGATTACATCTCTGGTTTTCTGGCTCCTAGTTATGTCCTGGCTCACCAGCCCTCTAGTGGCAAGTGAGATCTGTGCAGGTCAGAGATGGAATTAAGCCTTAAAGTACAACTGCTCAGAGCACATTCTAACTTCAAGACTACATAACATTGCGCAGATTTAGTATGTTCCAAGTGTGATGTGTAATAACACCTTAATTCAGAAGCTCTATTTTCAAATGTTCAGAGAATTTAATAGGAGCCTGTGTTTTCAGCATTTCTAAAACTCAGTCACTGCCATAGCTGCCCAAATATATTGATACAAATCTTGGCCTGCTCCTACCAACGCAGGCAGCCTTGTTACATGAGCATTGCCCTGCATGAAAAGTGATCCAAACTTGCCTGCTCTGGCACTTTATTTGGAGCACACTATTTCTTCTGGCCTGCCTTTCATACGACCTCTTCCATGAATAGGTGAGTCTGGTTTCCAGAGGCATGCATGTTCTTCTGTACATACCATACCAGCAAGACACACATCTTTTGTTTTAAGGATATAAGATATTTTCTGTCATGTTATGCCTTGGTTTTATGCCTATTTTTTGTTCAAAGTATGGAGATGCCTGGATATAATTCATCCCATTTAGATCTGCCTTTCAAATTAGAGACCCCTTTAGTTTGTTGGATAACAAATGATTAGAAGCTGCTTAGATATGTTAGGTTTATGGAAGCTATGTGTTTAAAGGACTCTTAGTTAAGCCAAACAAGACTCCCATAAAACCCAAGTGTTTATAGCCATAGATCTTGCTACCTTTGGGATAGCACACATTCTGCAAAGCAAAGATAAAATAAAAGAACATCACTCAATCACTACAGAAATGGATAGTTCCTGGAATGATAAATCATCAGATTGTTTCTACAAATTACATAGGAAATAAACAGAGTCAGATAATGAATAGACAACAAAGACTCCTAAATGGACCAAAAGGGAAGTTCACATAAAATATAATGCAAAGATTAAAAGGTATAATGATGCAGCACAGACCTCCTTAAAAAAAGAACCATCAGGAACCCCTTAGAGAAAGCAGAGTCATGGACCTGATGAGCAAAAGAGCTTGCTTGTACCCCAGGATCAGTTACCTGATCATTACTCAGTTCTGCTCTATTTGCTAACTATCATCCCTTGATAATTAGAAGTGAAATGTATAGTTTTAAAATGTGATTAAATAAAGGTGCTTTAATTATATAACTTGCAAATTGGGTGTAAACCATGTCCTTCACCCTAACAAGTTTCTCTTCCTTGTGTCGGCAATTCTTGCTAATTTAAAACTATCAGAAGACTTTCTCATTATACATACTATTTTCTGTTACAGGTAATGAGGACAGGTGTTAATCAGTACTGATCCTAACCACTCTTCCATAAGATGTCACTCAACAGCTCACTCTATGAAAATTCTCTGTTAATAGAAATAAATAGATTAACACATTCAGTTAAAAAATAGGAACCAACACACACAGACATTTTCCTCCATGTCTCCGCCCCATCATAAATTAACCTTGGTAACGATTTAAAAAGAGCTTAAACTTGGTAATGATGTGAAAGTGTGGTGTATATCTGTAGCCTTCCTCTCCAATTCTTCATTTGTATTTTTTCACCCCCAGCTAAAACAGTAATTAAAAATACTGAAACATGCTGCAGGGGGGAAAAAAAAAGAAGTAGCAGTTTCATGAGAGAGTTAGTTCTGGAGCAATCTATGCAACACAAACCTTAGACCACTGGCACCCATATAACCTTTGCATAATCAAACCTTCAAGCAGTTTGAGTGTATCATCCTAGGGATGTTTGTGAGCAGTGTAGTTACACATAATGTCATTCTGTACCAAAATGGCTGGGAAAGGAAGTGCAAACAATCTCTCTCTCTCACACACTACATATCCCTATATTGATGTAGACATATGGGGACCTGAGGACCATCTGAGGATAGCAGTTGGAGAAGGAAGAGGTTTATAGCCTAACAGCAGGACCTTCATTAGGTCCAACATGAGGATGCAAATAATCCAAATGCAGATGCAAACAATTATATAAAACATCACACCTGCAAACAAAACAGCTGTATTAGGACCCTTTATTTTCTGGGCTAAAACTACAAGCCAGAAGGATGACTCCCAAAGTTGCTAGTAGAAGGAAGTCCCTTTCCTAGTCACTTGAGAACAAATCTCACTGCATATATATACTTACAGGGGAGAAGTGGGGGCAGAACTGGCTGGAAGAAAATATTCCACCCATAGACAATTCTTATAGCTCCTCCATGAACTGATGTAGTCAGTGCTTCTGGCTGTGGTCCATCTATCACCAAATTTTCTCTGAATAAGATCCCTTTTCCACTTGTAGACCAACTGCCTATGTAAGTTTGGTTACAAACATGATCTTTTTATGACTATTTTCACCCCAGCTGATTTCCTAGTTTGAGTTTCTCAACTCAAACTCAAAATGAAAAGCATACTCAGATAAAATATACTTGGAACAACATTAAAAATGAAAGCGTTTTGGATAACCTGCAAGCAAGAAGTGCTAAGTTTCACACATTTGTAATAAAGATAGTATCAACAGTCTCATCACTTCCTCTTATATAATGGCAGAGCCTGTGCCCTAGCTATCATTCAGTCAGCAATGAAGTTCATTCACAAATGAAATGAACTAAACCTGTGAATAAGAACGGGGGGGGGGG
>NW_017729022.1:187337459-187352919 GCF_001723915.1 Gavialis gangeticus | reverse complement strand
GGGGGGGGGGGGAATAGAGATCTCTCTGAACTAGAGTCCCATTGACTAAATTATGGTTCACTGTAATTACTTGATTTCTTTCTACATTTTCAGTTCAGTGTGTACAATGGATAAAACTAAGCCTCTAAAAATCTATGCTACTAAGTCTATGCCAGGTGAAATGTCTCATATTTAGTCATTTAGGTTACTACTAACTAGTATTGTAACAACTACAAAACATACATTTAAAGATGCAGTTAAACCAACCAAAACAGCTGGCAGGAGGGAATCATTTGTTTCAGCCAGGACCAGCTTTGCCAAGACTTTACTTTAAGAGTTGGTATTAACTTCACCTCTGAAATGACACAGTCAAATGGTACTTTTTTTATCATGAAATTAAAATTGAACAGAAATGTCAAAAGAAAAATGATGCTACTGAACAAAAATTGTAATAAAGCTGTCATAGCCACTATAATAACACTATACAGCTGTGAGCAGATTCATGTACTTATGCTTCTAGTCAAGTTTAAACCAGTATTTAATATTCCAGTGATACTAACTGAAGTTACCAATAAAAAAAAGTTTAAAAAAAATAGTTATTCCACCACCTAACTAACCTTAATCAGAACTAACCCATTATTTTTAGTAAATTCTGTGTGGCAACACTGAGTTTGGGGGCATATTATATCACTTTTCCAAAAAAACCCCTCAAAAAACCAAGAAATCCAATTTTAAATTCACCAGCCAAAAGTCCCAAAGCTTTGCTTAGCTATTCTGATCCATAAAGAGTAAGTCTCCTAACAAAGCAAGTCAGCCATCCTATTCTCATGGTACGGGTAGAGAAACTGAGGACCAAGGGATTGTGACTTAGCCCGGACCACACAGATGGCAGGCAGGAACAGCCTGAACCAGAACCCATGTCTCTTGAGTCCCCATCCAGTGATCCATCTTACAGGCCCCACTGCTACCCTGTCAGCCTTAAAACATAACGATTGTCACACACGCTAAATGCAGTGTTCAGGGAGGTTGGCTGCCCTGTTTTCTATCATAATAATTTTAAAGGCAAGTTACCAAGCACATCATTGTTCAAAATTCATATTTGCCGTTCTACTTTAGGGTTTTTTATAGTGTCCATCATCTTCTTTCTTATGTGCAGCCTGAGGATTTCTCCAGCTTATAACAGCTGACAATAATCCTAAAGAACCAGCTGAGGATGGCATCTAAGATGAGTGTCCCTGTCCATAAGAACTCCCTACTGGTAAGAACTACAAGTTAGGGAGATGCATGAACTTTTTTATTCCGCATCTTACCTGGGCACATCTACATGTGAAACTAGTACAGCTGAATAAACTCCGGCACAGTTTGCATGAGAGTTTATTTCTCCTGGGTGCAGCATTTTCATGTGTGCCCAGGACCACAGCACTCTAAGCTGGGTTGGAGCAGCCCCAGTTGGCAGGAAGCCCCAGGGGTCAGCCTGCCAGCCTGGAGCAGCTCCCCCAGGCTCAAAGTGCTGTGGAGGGGCAGGCTGGGGCATGAGGGTGCTGAAGTTTGGGGATAGCTGGCAGGCAGGCCCCACAGTGAAGCACCTTTGTGCCCCAGTTAGCATCTACACACATGTTGCAGTGAACTAAATAATACCTCCACAGGATAGTACTTGTGTTTATGAGTACTAACCTACAGCAGAGTTAGTTTCCTGTGGTCTAATAGGGCTGCATGTGTAGCTGGTGAGACTTTACTGTGGAGCTTATTAGGCAACTCCGCAGTAAACATCTCGTGTAGATGCACCTCCTGAGTGGCACAAAGGGAATAGAGCTGGTCTGAGAACATGACTCTCTTATGTGTTTCCTGTACTTCATAGAAAAGTATCAGATACAGCAAAAGCTTTGTTACCCAGCACCCATGGGGAATGGGGGGTGCCAGACAACAAAATATGCTGGTTACCTGAGAGGCCTGAACAGGCGTCTTTCCCTGTTTGGGCCGCTGCCTCTCCTGCTGCATCTGGAACATCGCTGTCCCTCCCACAGGCCCTGAGGGACAGGAAGGCAGGCCCCACACAGGCTGCTATGCCCTGGGCCATGGGCGTTGGCAGCGCAGGCTGCTTTGCCCTGGGCCATGGGGGCTGGGCAAAACCAGAAGTGCCACAGAGGGCACTTCCAGTTTCGCTTTTACCTTATAAGCCGGCATGCTGGTTAATAGAGCATTCTGGCTTGTAAGGTGGCAGATAAAGCAGCTTTTACTGTACATATATTTTACATGACTAGTTTTTTTCCTGTGCAAAATGGCATTACAAGTGGCATAAAATCATAGCCTTTAAAAGTACTGTCCCCTGGCGTAGTACAATACTTACTTTTCTTAGCAGCACAGGGAATAGATTTTTAAACTTCATGGAGCCTGACAGAAATGTCAGTAACCTCAAAGCAACAAAAATATATGGACATTTCCCCTCCTCTTTTAATAGCTTGCACAAATATTATATGCCTTAGACATGGCAATAAGGATTGCATGATTCTTCCCTAGAGGGACCCTGCTGACAGACAGCTAACTGAAAGTACACACTCATCTGCAGGTGGTCAGAAATTGCTAGGTTCAGCAGAATCTTTAGGGTAGAGAATCTTAAAATGTTGTCCAAATAATACATTTTCAATGAATGTGAAGGGTTGGCTGCAGCTCTGTCTATCCATTTGCACTAGCTTTTCATCAGACTAATTAATGCATGGCCTCTGTAAGAGTTTAAACTCTCTCTTTCTCTCTCTACATTTTAGTTACTTTAAAATGGGAGGGCAAACTGCTGCTCAGAAGAGTGCAGAAGCTGTTATGGATGCTGTAACTGCTACATCTGCATGATCCTGTAGTCATCCTAATGAGCTGGATTGCTCTTTGATGAGGAATGAAGTGGGGCTAAAGCTGGACTGGGTCTGCTACACTTGTACTGTTACAGGCTCAAGCACTCCTACATGTTACAGCCTAACAAGTTGTACCAGCATGCTTTGAAATCAATGCAATTGTTACATCTGTCTATATCCTCTCATTCTGCAGCTCACTGGCCACACCAATAAAAATGATTCAGCTTTTTTGTTCCTAAAATCAAAACCCAGCACCAGTGAATTTTGAGGCGCTGAGTTTTAAGTGAGGATTTTGCCAATGGCTCTGAT
The DNA here is from genome assembly GCF_001723915.1 of Gavialis gangeticus. NCBI lineage: Eukaryota > Metazoa > Chordata > Crocodylia > Gavialidae > Gavialis > Gavialis gangeticus. The sequence continues at coordinate 187,349,788 of NW_017729022.1, read as the reverse complement.
AGGCATAAGATGAAGTTTCCACCGCATGTAATGCTAGGGTTGCATTTGACTTTGTATTCACTGAAGTTGACAGCAACATTTTAGTGGCTCCAACAGGTGCACAGTTAGACTCAGGTGTGAAGGCTTTCTGAAGATTTTGGCAGCCTGACTAGCGCCAGATTTTTTTTTTTTTGCAAAATCTCAGCTGCCATTTACGTACCAACAGGCTGCCTATTAGGGCTGTGTGGAATTTTGCCGCCAGTTTTGTTTTGATGCAGTTTCGACCCATTTCAAGGTTGAAACAGCAAAATCAAAATGGAACAGATATAGTCGAAACAGCCTCGAAACAAAATGAGGCAAGTCGAAATGTTTCGCCATTTTGATGCTGTTTTGCCGTTTCTACGTTGTTTTGACATTTTGCCCATACGCAATAATGGGGAAGGTTGAAACAGCCTATAATTTTGTCATTTCTGGTCTGATCAGGACTAGCATGCCTGCAGCTTTGACCCCACTGCAGCTTAACACATACACGTGACATGAGTTTTGCTTTCAAGATTTGGGGTGCGGTTTCCCTGAACCCCCTGCATCTATCCCCCTGAAACTTGGCAGATTTCATGCCCTCATAAGGGGCTACCATTTCTGTATGTTTCATCCAAATCAAGCCAGAAATGACAAAGTTATAGGCTGTTTTGTCCTTCCTCATTATATTCTATGGGTGAAACATTCAAACAGTTTTGCTGTTTCGACGGAACAGAACAGAATAGCTGTTTTGAATCAAAACAAATTCAACATGGAACACTGTTCCGTTGAAACATTGAAACACTGGTCAAAACAGAACACTGCCGTTTTGCACAGCCCCACTGCCTATACCACACCATACAGTACGATACCGGGATACTAGAGTCTGAACTGAACAAGTTAGCTCAAAAATGGGAAATGGTATAATGGCAGTATCACGGAGCAGGGGCAGATCTGTGGGGAGGTGGGGTGGGGAAGGGGTGCACTGGTGCACTTGCATCCCTTTTGATTCCTGGTCCATCCAAAGTGGCAGCAGCACTTCCATTGAGGCAGCAGTGACAACATCAATTGACTTAATTGCTCATTATAATTTGCTTGATTCCTGCTAAACTCTTCACTCCATAGGAGTTAAGGCCCTCTTTCCTTTTAATTGGTCTTTAATGGTTCTACTATTTCAGCAATGCTGTTGTCTGTTCACTGCTCCTACTCACATAGCTCCCATTTCAAAGCCCTGTAGATTTTTTTTTAGCTCCAGGTAAAAACATTAACTTAGGTGTGGAAATATTAACTCAAGTGAACATTAGCTCAGGTATGGATATCATTTCCAAGAAAGCATTGGAGGCACTGTCCAAATGCTCAAGGCATGATTTTTAAATGAATCTGAAAAAGAGATGTGCATTTAACTATAATGACTCCAGGACTAATGAAACAACATCTTTAGATTATTTCTTCCTAGTTTGTTTCATTTTTATATATATGATATAGCAAAATAATGCACATTACAAAGATGGGGTTTTTTGCTTCAGTCTTAAATTGTAATATAGCCCTAGGCCCCTACTTATTAGTGAAGTTTCTAGTGTCTTTTTAACTACAGAAAACATGCATTATGTTCTATATGATGTTGGACCATAACATCTGTGCCCCCCTTTTAAAATCCTCGGTCTGCCCATGGCATGGAACTCTGCTAGACTAACAGACTAACTCTGGTTCTTGGCAAGGGTATTTATCCCCTTTCACACAGCTATGGTGCTTCCATTACTGGGGAGCTGGTAGTGCCTACATTGCAAAACAGTATTGCAATATGCCATTAGGGTATACCCCAGAAAATGTGGCCAGCTTTACAACATATGGGTGCTGAACTCTTGAAAAGCCAAGATGAAGACTAGCAGGGAATTTGACATAGATGAAATGCATTACCAGAATCCATGGGAAACATCTGACTGTAATGTGCAAGCTTGAAGATTTGACCATGAGTTATTCTGAAAGTTTTTTTGTAGCATGTATTCATGACATAAATCTACTGCTTTCAAAATCAGAACTGCAATGGATTTCTATGGAGTCTGTCTCTGGTCACATCAGGAATCGTTATATTTTGGTAGTCATAGTACAGACCTGGAAGTCAGGAGTTTGGAACTCTCTTTCTGCTTCTTTCATCAACCTGGGCTTATCCCATAAGTAGTTTTTGTGTGAGTAATCTTATGGGATTACTTCTAAAACACTAGCAAAGGTCGTGAACTCAGGCAGGTCATGTATCCCTTCTCCGACTCACAATAGGAAGTATTTAAGGCTTCTTTCTATTAATAATTTTTAGGAGCTTTAGGATTCTTGGAAAAAAGTTCCCAAAAATCCAAAGGACAGGACACTGGACTGGGAGCCAGGAGGTCTGTGTTTTATTCCCAGTTCTGTTGCCCAATAGTGTAACGTTGGGCAAATCACTTCTGTTTCACCTCCTGCCCTTCATTTATCTTACTCAAAAGTGGATCCAGGATTTCACCAAGGTGAGCAAGGCAGTAGCTTCAGTGGGCACTAAAGTTGTGGTTCCTCCCTTTACTCCCAGTCTCCCCCACCTCTCCATCCCACCAGGGCATGGAAGCAGTGCACCATTATAAACAGGACAAAGCAGAAGCAGTATCTGAGGACTTTTTAAAGTCTCCAAAGCAAGTAAAAATGGATGCCTTTCCTTTCCCTGCCCAGAAGCAGACACCCCCCCAACCTGCTGCTGCTATTGTTGTCCCTGGGGTAAAGGGAACTTCAGAGTCACCCCAGCTGGGCTGCAGTGGGGCAAGGCTCAGCCTGGAACAGAACTAATGGTTGTGGTGGTGGGTGGGTTCCACTCCCTGTGCCTGCTCCTGAGGTTAGTGAACACCTGGGGTGGACTAGACAGAGGGGAAACCTGTTGCTGCCCCTGGCTGATTCCATCCACACACAGCTCAGCTGGAGTGGGGCAGGAGTCCACCTCATCTTTGGGACAGCATGGACAGAGTGGCAGCAATAGATAGAGAAGGGGGGAATGGGAGCGGAGCGGAGCGGATTGGGAGGCAAATGCCTCTGAGCACATAGGGGAAGGGAGGGGAAAAATTTCTAGCCTTTTGGGATGCTTAAAGAAGGTCCTCAGCTACTGCTACTGCTATGTGGTCAGCAAGGGGGTGTGGCTGCACTACTGTACCTACTCTGGATCCACTCATCTTGCCTGTGTAGATTGTAGCAGGGCACTAAGGTGCCTGCTACTTGAAAAGTAGTAGTATGGGCTTAGGTGTTGGTTGCTAGGGATGACCAGGAGGAGTTAAGGGCCCACACCTGGTGAGTCAGCTGACAGGAAGGGGCAGGGCTGACCACTATAAGACCCAGACGGGAGGCTGTAAGTGCTCTCCCTCCCTTTCTCCCTCTCTCAAATAGCAGCCAAGGGAGAAGGAGCTCTGCCGGAGCAAGCAGAGTAGAGAAGCCTGATGGCATGAGCAGCTTCTATTCGCGGATACCAGGTGGAGAATTCCCTGGTAGAGATTTGAATGACGGTTAGCCAGGCAGCTTAGATTTTATGTTATAGCCCGGGGGCTTTGTGTTTTTGTGTTCACTGTTTTGACCGGAGGACTGGGTGAGGCTATTAGGGGTTGGAGGAGGCCTCATAGGGGCTCCATGGTAGTGTGGGGACCCCGGTGCCAGAGAGGGCACAACATTCAGGGGTGCACTGACTCCAGCCTTGAGAAAGGGAGCAGAGGATTGGGAGGGGGCCAGGTAAGGGCGAGGCCACCTGAGCCCTAAGGCGAGAAGCCCCAGAGCGGGCAGTTGCGAGAAGCCCCAGAGCAGGCAGTTGCGAGACAAGCCAGAGAGCGTCCGTGGGGCACAGGATGCGAGACAAGCCAGAAAGCACCCATGGAGCGCAGAAAGGGAAATCGCCCAAGCAATGTCCAGTACATCTGCGAGGCTTGGGGTGTGGTACAGGGGTGGTTGGAGCCACGCATAGCCCATAAGGCTGGGGTGCACCAAGTCACCCAAAATAGAACTGAGACCAAGATACATCAGAGCACCATTTCAGAGAGGATAAAAGGCAGCCTCCCTTATACATTGTTAACATCAAAGATGTGGCGGGCGAGATGTGAGGGTGCTTTAGTACCACATTGGCACGGTAGGGGGCACTAGGGGAGACCACGGCCACCCCTAGGACCCTGTGCTGTTACATAGATAGTAGGCTCTTTGGGATAGATATGGTCTCTTACACTATGTACTACTTCTAACACAATGGAGCACTGCTGTACTGACATAATACACATACTAACATTATGAAAAGTACTACCTTTACACAAGCTGTTTCCTTAGCTTTTTGGAGGTGGGAATGGAAACCAGAAATAGAGAACAAATTACATATCACTCTAGCTGGTCAACATTGGTCCATAGCCATAATTTTAGTGCAAAAGCTTAAAAGTAACCCACAATTTTAAAAAGAGCAAAAATTGTCACTCTCTTAAAACTGAGTTAAGAATGAGCAGGTAGCTAGGGACAGAAAAGAAAATTAACAGAACTCATATGAGGCAAAATGCACCAGATTTCCTGTGCTCTTTAAACACAGTGGGGTGTTCCCTTAATGACTTTGCAGTGCAGTACATTAAGTTGTGGCATTCAAGGCCATGTGACATATTTCACCCTCTACTGCAGATTTCCTGGTTTTCCTTGTTTTCTGGTACAATCTTAGCAATCTCTTAATGCCATTTTTTGCCATGTGAAATTTCTCATCTTAGAGTTACCTACTTTGAGTCTCATTCATCTGGCACAAGAAAAACACTAATACTGGGCACACGCACACACAATTTATCTAGCATTTATGTGGGCTTTTAAAATTTTAGATTGTTGGATATTCATATAGCCCTTTAATATTTGTATAGGCTAACTAAGTATATTTACATATATGTATATATAGGCATGTATGTATATATATACACATAAATATATGTGTGCATGCAGGTATACATATGTACATACTATATACGTGTGTGTGTGTGTAACAAGCTTGCATGGGCTCAAGTTCAGTTTATCAGATAAAGCTCATGCTCTATACATATATGTTATTTAGTCTATAAAGGTGCATATCTACCCTACCTTCTCACTGACTTCACACTAACACAGCTATCTACTGTCCTTTAATAGCTGCCAGAGCAGAGCATCAGTAATGCAAAAAGGCTCAAGCCTGCAATAAACAGTATTTCTATTCAGTTCCCTCCATTGTGCTGTCAGGATTGGACACATGGAAAGGTTCTTCCTGTCTCAAATAGGTTATATTAGTCCTGTGTCCCCAGCAAGATAGAACCTCCTTGAGCAGACTCAAGAGCATATGGAAATAAACTAGCACACCATAGAACGAACGCACCAGTATATTACAGTTCCTTTGTGCCAGTTGTATAGTAGGTGTCTGAACAAGTTGCTTGCAGTACTGTCTAGTGGAGGGGGGCACATGGTGTAACACCATTGCTTGGAAGTTTCTATTCTCTGATTGTTCCCACAGTGTTATAAATATTACAGCTGGGGTACAATTTAGTTTCTCCTAAAGGGTACTCTATCATGAATAGCAGGTTGACATCACCTCTACCAAGTCTCAGGAAAGAAGTACAAATTTCAGGAAAGGGGAAGTACATGTAGCATGAACTGAACTACTGTAGCTGATGTTAACATAGAGTGTGATAGTAGTGAAATGTAACCATGTTAGTCTTGTCCTGTAAGTAACTTGAAAACTCCATTTTGTATTATTTTGCTTGACATAAGTGAATTCACTCTGTATGCCCTTTTTCGTATGAATGTATGTGAAAGGGTGAATGGTAAGAGAATGGCATAGAGACAGGAGAGGACGATTTAACTGTGTTTGTAAGCAACAAGGTGCCAAATGTATAAGTTACCAGTCAGTAAACTAATTAATAGATGGCTGAAGAATCCCTTTGAGGTGTAAGGCACAAAGGAGATAATGAAGAGGAGGAATGTACACATCCTGCCAGATGGGCAGCATGGACACTTCAAGGCTGAGATACCAACTTTTACAACCAAACTGACCTCAGGCTGAGAAAAGCAGAAGATGGATGAGAAACAACAGTAAAAACAGAAATTGGGTATGGAAAACCTCCAAAATGCTGAACAAAAGATGCCAATGCTTATAAAAGAGGGATCTAGAAAATGCCGGGTTGGGTCTCTCTCAACTGCTGCTTTCTTTGGAGCACAGACACATCTGTTCACCCCACTCCCACTGCTATCTTCATCTTCTCTCAATAGGCTTGGGCTGGCCACCCAGTGCTCCTATTGAGGAACTGCTTTATACTAATGCAAATGAGATTAGGGAACCATCTCTGTGTATATTATTAAGCCAACTTGGAAAGGACATCATTTTCAAACAGTATATGCTTACCAGGTAAAAATTCTTTGTGGTGAATCAGTAGGAAAAAAGTTATTTAAAATAGCCTGCATCTTAAATAAAAAAAATCGCCCGAAAACCATAGGGAATTGTACCATTTTTTTTAAAGCTGCATACTTCCATTCACAAGTTATGTGATGTAGCACAACCCATTGCACAGTGTTGTTAAATTAAATAAAACATATCCATATCTAGAGTTACATTGTCCAAGAAGGTGTATTACAAAACTTTTCTGGACAACAACACAAGTCAGCCTATAGTATAACAACATTGTTTCTCTTAATTAGAGGGATTTTTCTTTCTCCCATGTATCTCTTTTGCCCATGTGGATAATAAAGAAAGAAAGCAATCATGTATACATAGGACTTCTAGAAACATAGCAAACACCTTTAATGGTACCAGACTCCTAAAAAAAACCCCACTTTAGTGGACATTCCTGTTTGTGTACACTATACTGTAGAAGGAGGACTGTTTTTTTCTTGTCTGTCAGTACTATGAATAATTGTTTGTTTCATAAGCAGTTCTGAAAATTCTTATATAATAAAGGACTTAGTCCGTCTGTCTGTAATGCTCTTGGAGCACTCTGATTGGTTAGTGAAACAACCAATCAGAGTGTGGAGTGCCACCATGATGGCAGGGACAAAGGGGATGGAGCAGGGGGTGAGGCCAGCGGCACTGGAGGTGGTGGCAGAGCAGGGTGCTGGCGGAGGGGGATGGAGGGGCAAGTTCTGCCCCCCCCCCAACTCCTGGGAGCTGGTGGTGATGTGGGGTGGTGGGTGGTGGCTCTCCACCCCCACACTAACCCTGTCATTCTTGATGGGCTATTTGCTAGTATATTTATATTGATGGACAGGCAGATATTATAGGTCATCAATTAATATTTGACATAAAGTATGCAGAAGGCAACCATCAACTAAACCAATTGTCTTAACCAGTTCAGGAGTTATATCCACAGTTATATCCATGCTAGAAATATGTTTACAACCATCCCACTCAGGGGAAAAAATATTCTACCTATTTTAGCTGATCAAAACAGTTCAATCCTGGTAGTAGCAAACAGTTATGTACTAAGAAACCAACCAGATGAGAGGTTCTGGATATTCCGCAATTATAAAAAAAAGAAGCTATACAATGTTTTAGTAAGTTCTGTATTGTGAACTACACCTTCGTGTTGCTTGAAATACCTTTAAATACCATTTCCAAGTAAACAGTTCACACTGGGTGAATTCACTGTGGTGAAAGTGAAAACATGTTAAAACATCACAATCAGTACTGGGTTTCCAAAATCCAAAGGTAATAGAGAAGGTTCTATTATTGGGGTCTTTAGCTAACCTGTAGTTTTCAAAGAGATTATGATACACACAGCAATTTAGCATACCTGTTGCTTAATAACATAGACAAGCATACAATAAGCATAATGGGCTATATTTATTGTACTGCTATAATCTGTATGCCCTTATCTGTTATTTACACGAAGACAATATTGCCTCATCTCCTATTAGGGATATTCCCAGGAGGAAGTCCCCAGTGAATATGAGTTTCATATAGCTAATCCCTCTTCTTTTGCAACTCTTGGCCAAGGGGCATGGCATAGTCAGGACAGTTAGAATGGCCATGATATTCCGACACTGAAATCACAGCCATGTGGTACAGTTGAGACCAAGATGTTACATAATACTAGATAAGGGCTTGATTAGAGTATGAGGGAGTTGTAAGCAGGTTCCTATTTCATCCTTCATTTCACTATACTCAGGAAAAATCAGTGCAGTGGACAGTTTGGCCATGGATCCTGTGGAAAAATACAGCTCTCTAAACCTATTTGCCCTTCCATTTTTTCCAGTCATTTTTTTTTCAATTTACTAAGAAAAAGACTGGGGCATATAGCTAATTGGCTGCCTTAAAATTTCTTGTTAACTAAATAATCAAGATAGCAGTCAGTAACTAAAGAGTAAAAACAATGACCTTACTACTTTTGATAGCTAAACAAAAATGTTAAATGTCTATCACTTTCAGCAATTACATCCAATGTAATTAACAGAAAATCTTCTTGTAACTGGCATGAATTACTCATACAGATAACTCATTTAATTCTTTGTCAGGCTGAACTTAGTCATGTTGTTCTTTTTACACATAAGCATGGCTGAAGGTTTTTTCAGTCGAAGCAAAATTTCATCCCAGAAAAACAAGTTGAAAATGTTTTTGTCCATCTAAATTGTTGGCTTACTTATAGTATATAATGATGAGCCTGAAGATGTACATGGTAAGCTTTTATGACATTTTTGGAATGCTGGATTTCCGATTAAAGGATAAAGGAAACTTCTAGTATCTAAACTTCAGTAAATTACATGCATCACCATGTTCCATAAGTGCAACTATAATACACTTGCATTTTAAAATTTATTATAGCAAAACATCATGACAATTCCCTCTTCCTAGCCATTGAGAATATCTCTTATTTACTATAACAGTGTCTCACCCACTTCTGCTACATAGAAATCAAATTTGGTACACATTCTAACTTAGTTACTCAGAGATTTACTATTGTCATTCTCAATGATCCTCATCCTTTCCATCATGTGAACTAACTAAATTTATTTGTGCCAAAAACAGCTATGCAGATGATATCAGCACATAATAGGAATATTAATAATGAGCACTTTCCATTCTGGTTATGGGCATGATGTTACTGAACTAAAATTCTCTTTTTGTCATGCAATATTAATGTGCATGGGGTTATTACTAACCCTTGTGGACAACTTATGAGCCCTGAGAGTTGTGGCTAGTACCTTTTATCAGCAGCAATGGCCCTGCTCCATCTGTAAACCATCCACACACTATTATTGGACCTGTTTTCCTGGAGAACCAACATCATGTTCCAGTCTAACCAATCACTGATGAAGGTTGAAGCATGATCTCCTGTGAGATGCTGCTCTTCCCTAAGGGCAAGTGGGTGGAGACCCTGTGAGTGAGGCATCATGTGTATTTCATAAATTCTTATAAATGAAAAAATACCTTCTAAAGAAGAAGGTTTAATAGCAGCAAAGCCTCAGAGTTAAGAGTTAGCAGAGAAGGGATAACATGTGGACTCATACCATTTTTTTAACACAGAAGTTTTAAAAATTCTTACATTTCTTTTGTCTACTAAAAACACTTTTGAATAATTAAAATAGTACATTACAACTGAAGTGGAGTGATGTTACAAAACAAATTCTGGGTGTCAAGCACTAGGAAAATATTTTTCATCAAAAGCAAAATACCATATATTCTTGAATACCACATGCTCCCAAATAAGATATGCACCTTGTTTTTGGCAAGGCAGAAAGAAGAAGAAAATATTTTCCCAGGCATGCTAAATGCTGACTGCAGGGGAGCCTGACTACAGAAGCTGGTACTGTGAGAGGGTTAACATTAGCTTTGACCCTGAAGGTGAATTCTGCCTTCTCCTTTCCCACGGATGGCAGAGGGAGAAGCATGGCAGCCATCTTGAAGCAGTGACTTCATGCTTGCTTCTATTCCAGAGAAGAAAAATCAGCCTCCCTGCTTAGGGCATGCACCTGAATTTGCTGGGGTGGGAGAGGGGCTCAGTTTTGGAAAGGGGCATATGTGGTACATGAGTAAATTTCCAGGGCAGATTTCATTTGGGCATATGTACTGAAATTTTTACAGTTGCATCAGTTGGTTGGCCTGAGGATAAAGTCACCTGATTCTCAACAGTCACTTCTTCATCGTCTTGGATGCTGAAGGTTCTGGGGTGGGTGTGAATTTGTCTCTTATTTTACTAGGTTATTATATCCCTGAAATGCTATTTTATTTTTGAATTTGAATCAAAGGATTGATGAATACTTGAAGTTTGACTAAGTGATCTCAGGGTTAGAAACCATGAGAAAAACAATAAGAATAGAGAAAGTTTTAAAGTAAAAACTTGGCATTTTGTTTTGCCAAATTAAAAACAGTTCATGAGAGCTGAAGGGCATGTATGCATTACATCAGACAGTTACAGAGCACCATTCTGAAAACATGTCCATCCATTTACACTTGTCCTATACATGGCGCATGTCATATAGCCACTGTTAGAGTGATGCTGGTCATGTGACAGCCTAAGAGTAGTGCTGCAACAACTCTAGGCATGCATCAAAGTAAGACACACATCTATATGTTCATTAATGTGCTTTAGGTAATGTGCATTAAATCTAGTACCTCCATTGTGAGGTACTAGAAAAATGCACATTAGCCTATTTTAATGTACATTAGTGAATGAGCACAATTTTTGTAATGCTTTAATGTGCATTAAAATAGGCTAATGTACATTAAAGTGAGTATGTAGACTATGATGGTGTAGGAGAAAATGGACATGGTCTGTTTTCCTGGGTACTGCTCCTTAGCCCTTTTTGCTGCAGTATTGAATTTTCCTATGAATTTATCTCCTCTGCTGGGATTATTAAGAACTAAGGAACCCTGGGGGAACCAGGTAACCAATAAATAATAAACAACAAATTGTTATTAATTATTCAACTAATGCCCAGCTTTAGACAGGTTTTGGATGCAGTATGGCATGTTGAGAATGAACAGGCCTTCACACAGATGCCTTTGTTTTGTCTTCCATGTTATTTTTGGGTAGTGGCTCCAATCATGGAAACCCATGAAAACTGCCAAGATATTAAATATAGTCCCTTGTTTTCGGTATAACCAAACCAATTTCACATAGATAGAGCTCAGATTCTATTGGTATTGACATCAGCATAAAGAGAGTGTGAAAGTAAAAGAAGGGAACTGACAGAGACACTTGCTTAATCTTCCATGTGGGTAGTCCAGCTGTAAGGCTTATGAATTTCCTTGAGACTATTAGGATTTGAAAATGCACAAGGAAGCAAAGCAGTAGCATAACTACATTGACTTTGGGCTTTGTGGTATCAGCTAGGCATGTAAGGGGGGACCTCCACCAACCTACCAGCACGTGTTCCATTCTCTTCCTTGTGTGAAAACTTGAATAAGTTACAGTGATTTGGAGGCTGATGGGTTGTCAGAAGAAAGACTCATGGCCCTACTGGTCTTGCTGTCCCCTTTTGTGCACCTCATGGGTGTAGGGAGAAACAGCTGCTCCTTACTCAAGGTCTAGTATGCTGCCCTGTTTGCACTACTGATTTGTGAAAAAAGTGTTTACAAATAATTTTCCCACTGTTTCCCTAGCTCCATTATTTATTGCTTGTTAACCACTGACAACATGCCTGCTGGCATAAAAGGAAATATTAGGATACTTATCAGCAAACAGGGAACATCTTTTTGGAACTGGCAGAATATTACCTGATTGTTCCAAGGCTATTTCTCTTGTGCAACCCTCCTGAACACACCTCTGCTTCTTTTAACCATTACAAACTTCTGCATATATTGTGTGTGTGAACATACACAACTGGCTAGATTATAAAATGAGGAAACCCAAAACAGCCCTAAGGGCACAGGAATGGATTTCATAAATCTCACCAGATGAAGGGATAGAGTCTAATGGGACAACCCTGATTTACACTAGTCAAGAGTCTGACCCTGAAATCACTGATAAATTCAATGCTACAAAATGGAATGTTCTTTAAATTGAACTCCCCTGTATTTATAAAAATAGGAAACTACATGGATTAAGGTCAGCACAATATACAGTATAACCTCATAAATCCAGCATGCTTGGGACTTAACACCTGCCAGAAATTCGAAAATTCCAGATTTTTGAATGAATGAAGCTGGGGCTGGGGCAGGGGAAGTGGCGGGGGGGGGGGTGCGGTGCAGCCCAGTGGCTGTATCCAGGTGGTGTCAGCCACTCCCAGGGCTGCAGCAGGGAGTAAAGCAGAGGGAACTGTAAGTGGGTGCAGGGTTTGGGAGGTCTGTGGGCTGGGGGGCTACGCTGGGCTCTTCCTGGGGGATGCGTGCCGTCAGATCTGTGTGTGGGACAAGAGCA
>NW_017729022.1:187324829-187332459 GCF_001723915.1 Gavialis gangeticus | reverse complement strand
TGGCGGGGGGAGGGGTGCGGTGCAGCCCAGTGGCTGTATCCAGGTGGTGTCAGCCACTCCCAGGGCTGCAGCAGGAAGCAAAGTGGAAGGAACTGTAACTTGAGTGTGGGGTGTGACTCTTGCTGCTATGGGGACCCTGGGAGGGCTGCAAGCTGGGGGGCTGTGTCAGGCTCTTCCTGGGGGGTCCATACACCCAGATCTGCACACCAGATGAGAGTAGGCTGCCGCCTGCCCTAAGCATTTGGAGGAGCCTGGTGCCGCTGCCAGCCTCAGTCTGCAGCGGCAGCCTGCTCTGGTCCTGCATGCAAATCTGGGGGCACGTGCCCCCCAGGAAGAGCCCAGAACAGCCCCTCAGCCTACGGCTCTCCTGGGGTGCACGTAGCAACAAGAACTGCACCCCCTGGCCTGTGCCCCGCACCCATTTACAGTTCCCTCTGCTTTGTTCCCTGCTGCAGCCCCCAGAGCGGCTGATGCCACCTGCCTGCAGGGCCAGATTTTTGAAAATTCTGGAATTTTGAGTGCCAGATTTATGAGGTTATACTGTATTTGCTGTACTCATTTCAATGAAGAAATGCTGAAATAAAAATATGCAGATAGGAAATGGACATGAATACTTATTGGGAGTTATTTCAATTAAATACATAAGTGGCAAAGGGCCTGGACACCAATAGATTTTAGAGAACTCAACTCTGGATCTGCCACTGTATACAAACTGAGTAGTTCAAGGGCATCTCTATATTTAGTTAGCACCTGATCAACTTCCATTGAAGTCAGTGACAAAATGGGAGCAGGAGGCTGTTGGAGATGCTATAAAACATGGGCACCTCTAAGAATTCTTAGAAAAAACCTGGCAAAGTGTTGTAGTTGTGTGTTGAGACTGAAAATACCTTGGTATTCATGGTTTCGGACATTATGAACACGTTGCTACTCATTCCATTGCTTTATAGCAGGTATTCAATTTTTACAACTAGCATGCATGTTATCTAAACTAAAAAAAGATTACAAATAAAAGAAGTTTTGTAAGTGCTGACAGGGTTACTATGGTTACCTGAGCTATTTTGCCACTGTAGTACAATTCTTTCACTTCAGCTGTCTGGATTACATACAGAAAGCATTTAATTTGCATACAGAAATAAGGAAAAAGAAGCATCATTTAAAATGCAAATAAAATAAAAATTAAATACATCTGGACACAGTACTCAAATAGAACTAATGACACATAAGAAACCATTTGTTTTTTTCAAAGTTAAATAGAGTAACTGAGGTACATGCCCTGAGACTGTGAAGGACTTGGGTGAAATCCATGCTTCATTCTTGGCTCAGTGGACAAGTTCTGAAGTCACAACAATGAAGATCATGTATGGTCAAGTGTAGGAACAAGCTGTCATCATGAGGTAGCAACAGCCACCAGAATGCTGCCATATTAAAATAATTTTGTGGAATTTGAATTTTTAAAAATGTTTACTCTGCTTCCTTCTTCCTTTGCACTAAAGGGCATGTTTGAAAAGTCTCTTCCACCTTTTGAGCATCTGATTTCCACATCTAATGCAAAGAATGTGAGTCTGGCTCCTCTCTTGTCCAACTGGAGAAAAGAAGGTAGAAGTACTCAAGAAACAGAGGGATGCTGCTGCTGTACGTGTCAAGGTGTTTTAAATGTTGTTTGCAAATCATTAAAACCAAAATAAGCTATGAAACAGAGTTATGTAAAGCTCAGTGCAGTGCCCGTGGAAGTCAACTCAAAGGGTCCCAGGGAACCAAGTCCATATTTAAGAGTCATTTCAGTTTCTATGAAGTTGTCTTAGCTTTGATCTTCTAGCTTTTCCTATGCATACATTTTACTCTTAGAAAAATGGTATTAAATTAGTCCTTAATCTGGCCAAATCAGAGAACAAGTTGCATCAGTCCTTCAAATTAGATTCAAAATAGGGATATAAATGTGTGTGTAGAAGGCAGGTTTTTGATCCCTCAATTTCATAAAGAGACAAATGGATAAATCTGAGCTTGCCATTGTCTCTATGCTAAGTGGTGGCCAACATGTGATATGAGCACCACAACTGGGTAGCCTCTATGAGCAGAAAGTTGAGCAGCAGATCACCACAGGGCCCTGGGCAGAGTGGGGAGAGAGGTGCATGAGGCTAAGATGTGGCCCACCTGCCAAAAAATGTTGCACTCCTGCTGTCAGAAACAATGTTCAGTTCACCTGCTTCATGCCTGGATCACTCAAAGCAAGAAAAGTCTTCAGTTCTGAGGAAATAAAAGATTCTGATATCAAGGAAATATGTTTTTCCTCTTATGTTAGCTATAAGATTAAGCAACAAGATGATTCCTGCCAGCGGGGAGAATTACGGAAGAGCATTTAGCCTTTGCAGGAATACTCTGACTAGATTTCACTTTTGTACAAACAACATATATCTGATCTCAGAAAATGTTCTTTTCTGAAACTGGGATGTGAGCCAAACTATGAAATAATGAGACAGTTTCAACAGCTGTGTGAGTGCATAGCTGCCATACGTTGCAAACTCTCAGGGCAAGTGTGGTGACAACATCTATAAAATATTGATTTTATTATTATTACTATTACTATTAATAATAATAATAATGTAAGTCAGTGGGAGTTATTCAGGCCCTGGTTCAGTACATGAAAAATTACAAAGACAATTTCTACTTGTTTCCATCAGCATAAGTGTTCTTAAGGATGTTTAAGAAATTTCCCTAACCACACGCTGAAGGTGCACTTGCAAAGAAGGAATCCACTGCAAAGAAAGAGGCTTTGGGTTTATTTATGTAGCCTGGGCACACTCAGGGGTGTGCCCTGTCTGCAAGTGGAAGGGATGAGGTAGTCAGGCAAGAGTGCTGTGAGAGGGGCCTGCCACTGAGGAGCAGTTCCCACTTTTCTTTATAGAGCCATGCCAGGACAAAGCACTTAAGTATATACAAATGTATTGCTATACAAAAATAAATATGAATAAAAGACATTAAATAATAACAGCAGAATTGGTATGTGACACCATATACAATGACCTGCAATCAACACATTGAGGGACTGCAAAACATAGAACAGGTAACTGGGAACTCAGTACAGGTGATCCAGAGTGCAGGCAATAATTAACTCCCACTGCACAGATGAAAATTAACACCCTGGAACAGGTAAGTTAAGGCATCAATGCAATAAACACTTATAAGGATCAACTCAGATAAACCCAGGTAGATTGAGGTACCAATGCAATAGACATACACAGGCAAGTTCAGCTAGTAGACAATAACCATACAGTAAAAGCTTTGTTATCCAGCAACCATCAGGAATGGAGGGTGCCAGATAACAAAATATGCCAGCTAACTGAGTGGCCTGAACAGGCATCTTTGTCCCACTGCGTCTGGGGTGTTGTTGCCCCTCCTACCACATTGCTGCCCCTCCTGCAGGCCCTGAGGGACAGGGAGCGGAGATCCGCACAGCCTGCTATGCCCCTGGGCTGTGGGGGCTCGGCAGCGCAGGCAGCTTTGTCCCAGGCCGTGGGGGCTCTGCGAAACCGAAAGTGCCATGGTGGGCACTTCCAGTTTCACTTTTCCCTTACAAGCTGGCATGCCAGTTAACAGAGTATGCTGGCTTGTAAGGTGCCCATTAACACAGCTTTTGCTGTATATAGGTAATGAAGACAGATAAACCCATATAACCTCCCTTAAGGAGTACCCATAACTATATTAACATTTACAGTATGAAGCAAACAGTAGTCACAAAATATGGGGGGCACCCAGCACACCACAGGGTATTCCCTGGAGCCCCTCCCCTTCAGGGCCCCAGGATGGGGACATCCCCCCCCCCCGCCACAATGGAGAAGGGTGGAGGCTGCAGACCCTTCTCTCCCAAGCCCGCCTCTGCTGTGGGACCCACATCCCCAGCAACTCATGCTCCCGCTCTGAAGCAGACAAGGCTTGTCCCCTAGTGGCCAGTCAGACAAGGGCCTCTCTCCGGCAGTGCCTCTAGCTCCTCTCAATGCCCTGGCGCCCTGCATGGGGCACCCAGCGTGCTCCTACGGGATCCAAGCCCTTACTGACTCTGGTTCCTCAGCCTCACATCACGGTCTTTCCCCTTCCCAGGCCCTGCTCTGGGCACCTGGGCTGTTTTAATTTAATGCTGAGTCACAATGCAGGGTTCCAGTTACCTGGCCTAGAGCCGGGGCTAACTTCAGCAGCCTTGAGCTGCTCTTGAAGTCAACTCTCCCTGCACTGACCTGTGCACTGTGTGGGGCCTGGGCAGCCTTGAGCTGCTCCCAGGTCTGGCTCTCCATGCACTGATCCACTCACTGTCCACCCAGCCGCTTGTTGGGTTCGCAGGCTTGAGCTGCCTTGAGCGGTTCCCAGAGCCTGAGCACTGTGTGATGATCTGCACGCTGTCAAGGCTCAGGCGGGGTCCTGATGACTGTCTTCTCCAGAGCTCTTCTCTCCTTGCTGTCCCTCACCATGTCTGCTTCCAGTGTGCTGATAAGCTCTCCTTTTATATGCTTCAGGGGCTCCGTCCCTGAAGTCTGGTGGAGCTGCCATGCTGCAGTCCACAGTTTAGTCAGGGAGCTCCACTCCCCCTCCCTTCAGGAAAGGGGTGGTGACCACTTTTACTCAGATGTTCCTGATTGGTGGACTGGCTCCAACAATCAGAATTGAGGATTCTCAAGCCCCTGGACACATTGGGGCTTGATTGGGTAAGTCTGGTCGAAACATTTTGACTAGCCTCATTTTGTTTCAAGGCTGTTTTGAAGCCCTTTTTTCATTTTGATTTTTCTGTTTTGACCTCAAAATGAGTAGAAACAGTGCTGAAATGAAACAGCCGGTGAAATTTTGCACAGCCCTAGTTTCAATACTACACCAAAAACCAAGGAAAACATTTATATTTGAAAAAGCGAATGTGAAGAAAACAAAATAAAGGTAAATCTAAACTAAGTGAGAATAGCAACAGAAAAACTTGATTACAAGCAACTCTTGGAGTGCACCACACAAATCAGCCTGTAGGGAGATCAGTGAAGAAGGAGGAATAAAAGATAGTGAAAGAGCAATTAAATGAATACAGATGTATTGTTCATGTTGACTCAACTTTAACCCATTAGAGAATGGATAACTCAAGTGACGAGTCCATAAAGTCTCTACATACATTTTTGTTGCTTTTAAAAAGAGACTTGAAAACTTCAAAATGGACTTTGCAAAAAGATGCTAAAAGACTTTGGACAGGCATAATATTTGAAGCACTTCAAAACCTTTTGAAGTGTTTCAAAATGACAAGTGGGCAGACATGCACACCCTTTGAAGTACTCCAAAAATGGTGGAAGCAATTAAAAAATATCCCTCTGGCTGGAAGTAGATTTCTTCTTAGGAGCAGTATCAGCTGTGTTGCAATATGCCGTGACACAGATAATTCATTTCACTGGTATCCACAGACATTGCCAGGGCAGGATTTCAGGGGCCTGACATGTCTACAAGCAAGGGAAACCACTGCCTGCATCCAAACCCCAGTGTCTTGACATTCGGGAAACTCCTAATCCTCCACTTGGTGCTGGGTCCCAGCATGTATATCATACTGCTGTGCCCTGAGTTAGGGAACAGTGTGCAAATGTGAGCAGAGGGGATCCCTAAGGGAGCTCCACCCCCACCCCCCGAGGGGAGTTCCCCCCCTCTTTTCATCTGAATCCTCTGCAGATGGATTCCCTTGGTGTTCCTGATCTACAAGCGTGGAGGGGGGAAACCTTTTGGGAGTTCCTCCTGTCTGCACTTGCAGACATGCTGGGGAATTGAATCCCCAATATGGGGACTCTCCCAAGCCCTGACACAGAGAATTTCTGCAAGTGAGGGGTTTACCCATTGCAGACAAAGGCCCTGGGTTGGGGCAAGGATCAGGCCCCTGAAACTGGGGGAGTTTCTGCTTGGGATGTCTGGAGAGTACCATGAGCAAAAAAAACATTGACCACAAAAGGCAGTACAAATTACTATGAAGGTTGTTGCCACCACAAAATGTAAGGACTTGTGGTGCAAGTAAAGGCTAAGACGTGTTCACTTGGTTTCTGTGCTGCTATAAAAATCTTTATGGCAGTACAAAGTTGATATTAGGGATGTGCAAAATGGGCCATATTCGATTTGGATTCAGCCTGAATCAGGGACAGTGATTTGATTAGTTTATTCAGATCACTGTCCCTCTTTGATTTGGCTGAATCCAAATCTGAAGATTTGATGCTGATTTGAAGAATGAGCAATGCGGCCATAGACACAGCTTTACATGTTTTTTCTATATACCTTGAGGTACCAGGCATGGCTTGTGAATGCTGTGATGGTGGGGTGGATGGAGAACCTACAGGAGTGTGAGGGGGGGCCCCCAATATGCTCGGTGGCAGACCTGGAAGTGGCCCAGATGTCCTACTGGTCCACTTCTGGGTCCACTACCAAGTACACAGGGGATCCTCCCTGGTTCCCCCCCTGGCTCAGCGATCAGCTATTGGGGAACCCCAGGTGCCCCCCCCAGACCCTGAAGGCACAATATGCTGAGCTGGGGGTGGGGAGCAGGTCCCCCATGCGCTCCACAGTGGACCCGGAAGGGGACAAGAAGTGCTTCTGGTCCACTTCTGGGTCCACTGCCAAGCACGCTGGGGACTCCCCCCCCCCGCATTCCCGTGGGACACTCCATCTGCCGCACCATCTCAATGTTCACGAGCAGCTTTGTACCTTAAGGTATACAGAAAAATGTTTAAAGCTGCGTCTATGTCCGAATCATCAAATCTCTCTGAATCACTCCAAGTCCATTTGGAGGTTTCTGATTCGATTTGGAGTGATTAATAGGTCTCCTGATTTGGATTTGGAGATTTGACCACCGAGTTAGGCCAAATCTCTGCCTAATTGAATCAGCAACCAAAGCTTTGCACAGCCCTAATTGATAGCTGTTTGCAGCCAGTAGGAAATTAATACTATTTAGAACTGATTTAAAATTAAGTGCTTCCTGTTATGTGTGCATACTGTACAGAGTGCAACAAGGCAAGGCTCACTCCTCCATCATCCCGCAATTCTCAATTCTCTCCCCACCCATGGAGGGAGGGAAAAGAGTAGGTCAGACACTGTCCTGGGCATAACTCCTTTCCTTCACCAGACCCAGGAGACCCTGAAACTAGGAGATTGGAGGTGCCCCACCCCCCCATGTCTCTCCTGTTTTTGGGGTGAGGGTGGGTGGGATGCTCTAGGAGGGTAGAGGAGGATCCCACAGATAGTCAGGTCTGCTGTAGAGAGGGAGCTGCAGAGCCCTCACTGAAGGTATGAATATTGCTAAACAACAAGGGAACCAGAAGGCCCAGAATAAAGATATGTGGCCAGGCTGCAAGGTTCCAGAGGCTATTTCGGTCAAACAAAAAGATTTTTCAATATTTAGGACTCTGACCCAAGTGAAACCAATATACAAGACTATAAATTATGGCAGGCATAATTTGTAAGAGGGATGTTAGAAGGACAAATATTGATTTTGAACAGCAGATACTTCCATGTGTAAATATAACAGGAATTTCTTTAAGCATAGCAAGGAGGAAGCCTGGGAAAGAATCAGTAGGTCTGCTGGATCACCAAAGGATTAAGAAAGCTTTCATGTAGAAGTGGCATTGTACCAAAAGCA
>NW_017729022.1:187315764-187319829 GCF_001723915.1 Gavialis gangeticus | reverse complement strand
AAATGGAGCAAATCAGAAAGAACAAGACACCATTGACAAGCTAAATGATGTTTTTGTATCAGTCTTAATTACTGAGAATAAGGGAGATTTTTGCCTCAGACCTGCTATTTTCTAATAAAAAAAAAAGATGAGGCATTCTCAGAAACTGAGGGTATATGTAGATGAAACTGGGGCCCTAACTTGAAGTGGTTGTTTTTAAAAACACCGCTTCAATTTAGGGCGAAGTAAACCCCTGTGTCATGCACACACCTGTGCACTTACCTGCCTCTCCAGTGGCAGGGAGGGGAGGGCGAGCTGCTGGTGGGCAGTGTGGTCCCTGGACTGCAGAGGGGGCTGGTGTAGCTGGCAGTAGCAGCCCCCCCATCAGGCAGCACCCACCTGCAGGCACCTGGCTCAGGCGGTCCTGGGGCCAGACGGCACTGCAGCCATGGAGGGAAGCACCAGGCTCCCACACAAGTCAGGAGGCAGGCAGGCTCCAGGGAAAATGCAGGCAGGCTCCACTGCCAGGCAGGTTCTGGACTGCTACCAGCCTGCCTACATGGACTCCCTGCAGAGCCCCTGAGCTGCACAGAGCCCAGTGCTTTGCTCCGCAGCTGTAGGGCAGCAAACTAAAATTACTCAGAGGAGTTTTAGTTTGCTGCGCTCCAAGTCATTTAGGGGGAAATTACGCTGCCGAAGTTGTTACAGCAGCTGGAATTACTGTGCAATTGGCCACTGACTTGTGCAAACACCAGCACCATTAAAGCGGTGCAAAAGCATTTCATTCACTTTAAATTGTCATGTACACGTGCCCCTCACTTTGTCTGCACATGGCCTGAGGGGTCAGGAGAAGGGATCCAGAGTGAACTAATAATTTAAAAAGCAATATGTCTTTCATTATAGTGGTTGAACTGCCAGCAATACTATGCAATCTCTCATTAGAACTAGGGGTTGGAAGGTAGCAAGTGTTGAAAACAAGTATAAAAATTGAGTCCTGAATTGATTTGGTTGGTTATAGACCAGTATACTTTGTCTATAACCAACCAAATCAATTCTAGAGACAACTGGACTTGGAAAATGTTGTTGTATCTACAATAACAATAAAAAACCTAAAAAACCTGTGATAGTTAGGATTTTACAAGGGAAAATCTTGTCTCTACTCTCTGAGAATTCTTTGAATGTTTTAATAAAATAGAAGATAAAAGAGAATGGGTTGACATAATTCATGTAGACTTCCAGAACGCCTTTGAAAGTGGATCATGTAATAGTGGGCTAATGAAGCCACAAAGTGAGTAGCAAAATATTATAAATCCTTTAGGAGAAAGAAAACAAAGCATATATTTAGTCAGCTTTCCTTATAAGAGAAAGTTAAAAGCTGAGTGCTTCAAGACCAGTGTTTAACATTATCTAAAGTTTCATTAGACAGTTAAACGTGGTAGTGGAAAAATGGTAAATATATGGTAACAAATTTTAGTAAAACAAACAGAAATTGAATATAATCTTTAGCTAAATTATGAACTTTTTGCTACACTGATCACACCATCTGACATTCCTAAAAGTTTTTGTTTTTTTTCATAAACTATTGGAAACAAATATTTTGGACTTTTTTGCTGGGAAATATCTCCCTTTTCTTTTTTACTCCTTTTATCCTTAATCTAAAACATTCTAGAACATAACCACTTTCACCTCTAGTATATATCAGAAAGTAGTACATGCCTCAATTTAATCATTCTTGTGCCTAAAATGCAAAACAGCGACTTCATACTACCATCAGCTATATCAGCAATGTGGCATGTCTGACTGTTACATATGCCGTACATTGGGTTAGCTTTTTTATCTTGTTAACATTGTTGAGGTCACTGTTAAGGTTATGAATTACAGTACAGATTTGATGAAGATAGATGGAGACATGTGGAATGCTCCATATTTCTTTAAAAAAGCATGAAAAGCCTTCTAGAGTGCTGGAGTTCATTAAAATTCATGTGTAGACAGCACAAAGTAGAAAAGGAATGCATAAGGCTTTCCTTTGGCATATTTTCTTGATTTGAAGAAAAATCATATTTCTTTAATCTTTTAGAAACATTAAAGAAAAAACACCTGATTTAAGGTGTTTAGGCAGAGCTGAAAACAGTCTGTAGGCTGTGAAACAGAAGATAAATATTACCAGGAATGGCTGGCAGACAGCAAAGTTGTTAGCCAAGACCATTAAGCACAGAGAGGGCCGTTAACACTTGTGAAGTGAAGAAAGCTTAGCAGGAATCAGGTAGATTACAATGAGTCACAAAGTCAATTGATTCCCTCAGTGCTGCCTCAATAGAAATGCCACTGCCCCTCTGGGCAGGTGGTTTTAAACTTTGAATGCATCTATAAAATAGAAAATAAAGGAGAATTAGCTTAGGTAAATAGAGGATGTCCTGCCCAACTTTGACTAACTAACTGTAACTTTTGTTTCCTGCTGTTTATCAAAGACCTGGAAATGGAGCAGTTGATGTAGCAAAATGTAAAGATGATGTAAACAGGGGTGTAGGTTGTAGCCATGTTGGTCTAAGCACATAGGCAGACAACATCTTTGAGTGAATCTGATATATTTTATTAGACCAACTTAAATAGTTGGGAAAAAAATCCCAACCCAATAGCTTGCTAAGAATTTTTTCCTGCAACTATTTAAGTTGGTCTAATAAAAGATGTCAGATTTACCCAAAGAACCTTGTCAGCCAGATGATGTAAAGTTATTTATATTAGTCGTGTTCAGAGAGGACTGTGAAGAGCCACTTAGGCAAGATAGTTGAATAGCAGCAACATGATAGCAAATGAAATTACATGTCAATAAATGCAAAATAATTCACATTGAAGGAAGAAAGGTAACCTACTTTTTACACTTTACAGTGTTCTAAAGTATTAAATCAATTCAAGAAAGGAACCTGTCCTTAGTAACATGGTATGAAACATTGCAGAAAGTGCACTGAAGACCTTTGGCTCCATGTGTAGCTGTGGGAACAATGAAAACAAGATATTAAATATATAAAGATTGGGAGAGAGGATAGCATAATGTTTTATAAAATTTGCCTCGAAAAGCTCTTAAAAAAAAGTTAAAATTGCGAAGTCAAGCTTTCAGAAGTTAAAAAGTATTACAATGTAAGTTGCTCTTGTAACCTTTATTTGGCTTCCTTCTGTATACATGTAATAATGCTAATTTTAATTCTACAACCATATTTTCCCATAGGAACCTTATTTTAATCATTGAACAGGATGGACCTCTTCTAGTAACTAAGCAGAGCTGTGAGGTAAAGGTTGTATTTTCTAGGACTTCTGTATTTCTGCTGCAGATGTTTAAGGATATGTAGTGAATAAATCACGCAACCAGTAGGAACCAATTCTGGGCTCCACAATTTAGGAAGGACATGAAGAAGCTTGAAAGAGTCCAGAGGACAGCAATGCGTATGATCAGAGGACAAGAGAACAGGCTTTACGAAGAGAGGCTGTGAGCCTCTTCAGCCTGGAGAAGCGCAGGCTCAGGGTTGACTTGGTGGCAGCCTATAAGTACATAAAGAGTGTTCATCAGCATCTGGACGAATGCCTGCTCACCAGAGCACCCCAGGGGATGACAAGGTCCAACTGTCAGAAACTCCTGCAAGACAACTTTAGGTTGGACATAAGGAAAAACTTCTTTACTGTCTGAGCCTCCAAGGCCTGGAACAGACTTCTCCCAGAGGTGGCGCAAGCACCTACTCTGGACACCTTCAAGAAACATTTGGACGCTTATCTTGCTCAGATCATTTGACCCTAGGTGACTTCTTGGTCCTTGGGCTGGGGGCTGGATCTGATGATCTTATGAGGTCCCTTCCAGCCTAATATCTATGAAATCTATGAAGAGAAAGGATAGTCTTGTAGTGAAGGCAATTGAAGTCTACCCTGAAGAATTAGATCATCTCCACTTTCTAAGTGATTTGGCACTTACAAAGCTACAAACGTAACATGTGCTCAGGGCCTAGGATTTCCAAAGCACATTGCAAGTACCCGGCAAACCACCCTGCCCAACATCAAGCCCTTAATCTGAAGCATCAGAGATGCTCAGTGAAACTACTA
>NW_017729022.1:187306909-187310764 GCF_001723915.1 Gavialis gangeticus | reverse complement strand
CCCAACATCAAGCCCTTAATCTGAAGCATCAGAGATGCTCAGTGAAACTACTAAAATAATTTTTATATGTGGATTAAACCATATTTTCCACTCTGCCATACCGTTTTCAAAAATAAATTTATTTATGTATTTAATTTGAAAATAAATGCCTTCAATCTGAGGCAGACATCTGGCATGGAAATCTGAAGCCTGACCAGTTTAAGTCAGGCAAAATTATGGGTAGGGACCTACCAAAATTGCAGCAGAAGTGCACTGCGCAGCAGCTCCTTTAATCTTGTTTGTTTCACCATATCCACCGCAACCTCCCTGATTGGTGGAAGGACCCTGGCAGCCCCACCACTTGATGCTGATTGGCTTGGAGGTAGAAACTAAGACTGCATGAAATCTCACCAGCTGTTTCATTTTGATGCTGCTTTGACTCGTTTTGAGCCGAAACAATGAAATCAAAACAGAACAAAGGGCTTTGAAACAGCCTTAGAATGAAATGAGGGCAGTCAAAATGTTTTGAAAGTTTCAAAACATTTCGAGTTTCAAAGCTCAAGCTGGGCTTGCCTGCAGGGAAACAGAAAGTAAGGAGAGGAAGGGGGAAGAGGGAGGAAGAACTGCTTTCATATTAACTGTGTAGCTGGCCAGTGATTCTGATCATTCCCTTGGGTCCCTTCCAATCCCAGTGCTCTGGGGGAGGGATGGAAAAACAGCATAAAAGGCAGCATTGTTTGAATTGGCCTGCTTTCTGTCTTGGGGTCTGTCAGTTACTGAGCTATCTTTCAGTAGCTCAGGGGTGTTAGACAATAAAGGCTACTACTAGTATTGATTTGAATGATTTCCTACTTGCTAGCCTAGTAAGTAGGATTCCACAATACCTTTTGCTTTCTTCTAGATGCTTTTATTTTATTATTATATTCAATGATTTCTTATTTTAAATTTTATAATTATATTGGATATTCCACTATAGAATTTATATAGGAAGGGAGATAAATTTATATTTTATTTCTATACATTTATACCTTGCGGCATATACTATTTTCATACAGGAAAGGAGATAAATTTATATATTTGTATAAAAACAAGACACTATGAAACACACCATGAAGTGTGGTGGAAAGGCAGCTGGCAAGGCTTCAGGGAGGGGCAAAAGAGGGGGTACAGGGAGCAGTGTAAATTTCTCCCACCTCCAGCCTGGGAAGTCAGATGTCCGGCAGGCTATAGTGTGTCAGAATTCCAATGTCTATATTGAGTCCATGAGTTTCTTTACTTACTACCTAGGAGGCTGATGAAGTGACGTTCATAGGCCCGGCTGTGAAAAGTGGTTTGTAAATTCCCTTTCAGGAACAGGCCTGAGAGACTGGAGACAGAGTGTTTTTTTTATGAGAAATGTGCCCCCACAGGTAGTTGGGTATTCTTGTCTTTGATAGATTTTGGTGTGCAGCTTGTGGAGGCACTGGAGATTGTTGGCAGGTTTTGTGTTTTGAGCTGTAGGAAGTTAGCTTCTGGTGATGAGGTTAGGTTAGCAAATTTCAGTGCTTGTTTGAATTTACAAACCGCTTTTCACAGCTGGGCCTGTGAACTTCACTTCATAAGTCTCCTAAGTACAGAAACTCATGGACTCAATATAGACAGTGGAATTCTGACATACTACAACCTGCCGGACATCTGACTCCGCAGGTACTTTCCCAATTTTACCTGTGCTGCCTACATCTCCCTTCCCCCTGCCACAGAAGCCTGCCCCTCACCCCCTGGTGCCTCCTTTTCCATTTTCACTGACTGACTTCCTTGCCTGCCAGACTCTGGCTTCTTTATTATTCCTTCCATCCAGGGACAGCACACACATACACCAACTGCAAATACTTCCTCAGCCTGATAAAAGGTTTTTTAATCTGAAAGCTTGCAAAGATATATTTCTGTAACTATTCAGTTGGTCTTCTAAAAGATACCAGATTAGATTGACCCAAAGGACCTTGTCTGCCAGTGCCATGTCCTTAGACCAATACCCCTATCACCTGACTGGAAGGAGGCAGGGCCCTGAGCACATCTAAGCCCCAGGGCTGGGACTGGGGCTGGCAGGGAGAGTTCTCTGGCAGCTGCTGGAGAAGAAGCTCCTGCAGGAGAGGAAAGAAAGGTTCTGTCACAGTTTGGCTGCCCGAGACGATGCTGGTGCTACTGTGCTGCTGCTCACTAAGTTATTATTTTACCTATTGTCATTTAAAGTGGTGGACCAGACTGAGGCTATAGGGGAGGAGGAGATCTCATTGGAGCACACTACCATGCCATGTAGAGGCCCCAGCGCCAGTGTGGGTGAGCCTTAACACACACACAATGTCACCCATGTCATGAGTTTTGCTTGTCAGCAGCCTGAGGTGCAGTTTCCCAGAAACCCCTGCACCTTTCACCTTGAAACTTGGCAGGCTTTCATAGCCTCAGTGGGGGCTACCATGCTAGCACTTTTTACCCCACTGCACCTTAATGGTTGGAGGAAAGGGTGAGGGATGTAGCACTATGTTAAAGAGCAATACACATCATCAGTGATCAGGATAGGTTCAGAAGAGGGGAAAACTGAGGTACTCTGGGTTAGAATGCAAGGGGGTTGTGGGGAATATCACTTGACAGTGGGCATCTACTATAGACTGCCTCTCCAGGCGGATGAGCTGGATCTGGAATTTTCAGGTCAGCTCAAGGAGGCTGTAATGACAAAAGACATGGTTATCATGGGTGACCTAAACTACTAAGACATCTGCTGGGAGGATCAGTCAACCAGGTCTGAATGCTCACGTAGGTTTTTAGCCTGCATACAGAACCTCCACGTAACCCAGGAGGTACATAATCCCACCAGAGGAAATGCCTTGCTGGACTTGGTCCTTGCCACAGGCGATAACCTGGTGAGGGATCTGTGGGTACTTGACTACCTAGGCATTAGTGACCATCGTCTGCTGGAATTTACTATCCCGTTCAGGGTGGTGAAAGCAAGCAATAATGCAAAAGTCCTTGACTTCAGGAGGGCCAACTTCAATGAGCTAAGGAGATTAGTAAGAGAGACATTGGGGACTCAGAGCCTCAACGAGATGGGAGTCCAGGATGGGTAGTTGTTTCTTAAGGAAACGATCCTCTGAGGTCAGAGGGAGTCAGTCCCAATGCGAACCAAAGGGGGAAAAAGTGCTAAAAAGCCCCCTTGGCTCAGTAAAGGCATCCAGGAGGGCCTGAGGACAAAAAAGGTGGCATACAATCAGTGGAAGCAAGGGGCTATCACCAAGGAGGATTATACCACTGTTCCTCATGATTGCAGGGATGCAGTTAGGAAGGTCAAGGCAGAGATGAAACTAGGGCTAGCAACCAGAATTAGAGATAACAAAAAGTCCTTTTTCAAATATAGAGGGAGTAAGAAGAAGGCAGCAGATAACGTGGGGCCCCTGCAGGACAGGCTTGGCAATCTGGTGATTGCAGCAAAGCAAAAAGCTGATCTCTTCAACAAGTTTTTTTTCTCCATATTTCTGAGCATGTGTCACAGGATGGGGTCTTCAAGGATGGCCGTGTTACCCCTAGGGCCCTTCGACCATGCCAATACGGGCCACTGAGCAGCCTCTATTCTTGCCAGCCACATCTTGATGTAATGGAAATGAGTAGGGAGGCTGCCTTTAAGCCTACTTGAGCATGGTCCTGTTGGACTTCCCTGAACCCCATGGGTCCTGTTTCAAAATAGATATCCCAGGGACACCCCAGCCTTATGGGCTATATGCGTGGCTCCCAGCCCCTCCTGCTCCCCTTTGCTGTCTGTGCCATCCAGGTAAACAGGAGCAGCACGAGGCAAGGTAAGCTGTTGTGCCCGGCCATAATGCTGAACCTTGCCACCGTGGCTGAATG
>NW_017729022.1:187300597-187301909 GCF_001723915.1 Gavialis gangeticus | reverse complement strand
CCTGGGCTATAACATAAAACATAAGTTCCCATCATTCTCTACCCCTTTAAAAGAGTCAAACTTTGTCCCAGACATTCCCAGAAGCTATACTCACCCTCAGGCCTCTTCCCCAACTCCCTTTAGGAGGTCTCCTTCCCACTTGGCCACTGGCAGTGAACTACCCTCCCTAGTTCTGGCCTGGGGATTCATAAGGGCCCAGGGCCCTGCCCTTTCCAATCAGCTGATAGGTCCAGGTGCAGGCTAATTTGCCATCTAGCCTGTTGCCCTGATAACCTGCACCTGGGGTTCTGTCCTTCTCTTTAGGCTCTCCCCAGGCAGTTTCTGCTCTTCTAGGAGCAGGCACTTTAGTGCCCTGCGACAGCAGGGACCAGAACAACTTCCCCATTAGGATTACAGACAGGCTCAGAGGACACAACACCATGCCTAAGGTCAGAGACAGTGTAGTTAGGGAACTTTTGGAGGGGCTGGACATGTTTAAATCAGCAGATCCGGATGCTCTTCATCTGAGGGTACTGAGAGAATTGGTGAAGGTCATAGCAGGGCCACTGGCATGGCTGCACTTGTGGTGCTCTGGCCAGGTCCCAGAGGACTGGTAAAGGGCCAACGTGGTCCCCATTTACAAGAAGGGGAGAAAGGAGGACCCAGGTAACTATAGGCTAGTTAGTCTCATCTCAGTCCTTGGGAAGACCTTTGAGAAAATTATCAAGGAGCACATCTGTGGAGGCCCAGCATAGGAAGTAATGCTCAGGGGCAACCAACATGGGTTCGTTGAGGGCAGATCCTGCCTGACTAACCTGGTTTCCTTTTACGACCAGGTCACAAAGTCCTTGGATGCCAGCGTTGAGATGTATATCATCTACCTAGACTTCAAGAAGGCCTTTGACACTGTTTCTCACCCTTCTCATAAAAAAACTAGGCAACTGTGGCATTGATGCCTACACAGTAAGGTGGGTGGCAAATTGGCTTGATGGTCACACCCAGAGAGTGGTGGTGGGTGGGTCATTTTCAACCTGGAGGGATGTGCACAGTGGCTCCCCAGGGCTCAGTCCTCGGGCCTGTGCTATTCAACATCTTTATCAGTGACTTGGAGGTGGGCATGGAAAGTACTCCGTCCAAATTAGTTGATGACACAAAGATGTGGGGAGAAGCGGGCACACTGGAAGGGAGGGACAGAATCTAACTATATCTAGACAGGTTACAGAGACGGGTGGATGAGAATAGGATGGAATTAAACACAGACAAATGCAAGATGCTGCATCTAGAGCGAAGGAACGTGCAACATACCTATAGGCTGGGGAACACCCTTCTCAAC
>NW_017729022.1:187295072-187295597 GCF_001723915.1 Gavialis gangeticus | reverse complement strand
TACCACTGTTCCTCATGATTGCAGGGATGCAGTTAGGAAGGTCAAGGCAGAGATGAAACTAGGGCTAGCAACCAGAATTAGAGATAACAAAAAGTCCTTTTTCAAATATAGAGGGAGTAAGAAGAAGGCAGCAGATAACGTGGGGCCCCTGCAGGACAGGCTTGGCAATCTGGTGATTGCAGCAAAGCAAAAAGCTGATCTCTTCAACAAGTTTTTTTTCTCCATATTTCTGAGCATGTGTCACAGGATGGGGTCTTCAAGGATGGCCGTGTTACCCCTAGGGCCCTTCGACCATGCCAATACGGGCCACTGAGCAGCCTCTATTCTTGCCAGCCACATCTTGATGTAATGGAAATGAGTAGGGAGGCTGCCTTTAAGCCTACTTGAGCATGGTCCTGTTGGACTTCCCTGAACCCCATGGGTCCTGTTTCAAAATAGATATCCCAGGGACACCCCAGCCTTATGGGCTATATGCGTGGCTCCCAGCCCCTCCTGCTCCCCTTTGCTGTCTGTGCCATCCAGGTA
>NW_017729022.1:187286151-187290072 GCF_001723915.1 Gavialis gangeticus | reverse complement strand
AGAAGGTATTCGCACAACGTCCCTCTGAGGCCTTGGCTTTACTTAGCATCAGGTTGTCACTGGGCTCTTCGCAGCCCTGTCTCTATGCCCCTCAGCGCTGGGCTGTCTGCAGCCCTGTCTCTGCACCCCTTGTGTTGCATCCTCTCTGGCACCAGGGTCTGTGCCCCCCAAATGCCATGCCCTCTCTGGTACCTGGGTCTGTGCCCCCCAAATGCCACTCCCTCTCTGGCACTGGGGTCCCCATACTGCAGTGGGCCCCCAGTGAGGCCTCCTCCTTCCCCAAATAGCCTCAACCAAACCACCGGTCATTATGAAACAGTAAACAAAACATAAGCCCCTGGGCTATAACATAAAACATAAGTTCCCATCATTCTCTACCCCTTTAAAAGAGTCAAACTTTGTCCCAGACATTCCCAGAAGCTATACTCACCCTCAGGCCTCTTCCCCAACTCCCTTTAGGAGGTCTCCTTCCCACTTGGCCACTGGCAGTGAACTACCCTCCCTAGTTCTGGCCTGGGGATTCATAAGGGCCCAGGGCCCTGCCCTTTCCAATCAGCTGATAGGTCCAGGTGCAGGCTAATTTGCCATCTAGCCTGTTGCCCTGATAACCTGCACCTGGGGTTCTGTCCTTCTCTTTAGGCTCTCCCCAGGCAGTTTCTGCTCTTCTAGGAGCAGGCACTTTAGTGCCCTGCGACAGCAGGGACCAGAACAACTTCCCCATTAGGATTACAGACAGGCTCAGAGGACACAACACCATGCCTAAGGTCAGAGACAGTGTAGTTAGGGAACTTTTGGAGGGGCTGGACATGTTTAAATCAGCAGATCCGGATGCTCTTCATCTGAGGGTACTGAGAGAATTGGTGAAGGTCATAGCAGGGCCACTGGCATGGCTGCACTTGTGGTGCTCTGGCCAGGTCCCAGAGGACTGGTAAAGGGCCAACGTGGTCCCCATTTACAAGAAGGGGAGAAAGGAGGACCCAGGTAACTATAGGCTAGTTAGTCTCATCTCAGTCCTTGGGAAGACCTTTGAGAAAATTATCAAGGAGCACATCTGTGGAGGCCCAGCATAGGAAGTAATGCTCAGGGGCAACCAACATGGGTTCGTTGAGGGCAGATCCTGCCTGACTAACCTGGTTTCCTTTTACGACCAGGTCACAAAGTCCTTGGATGCCAGCGTTGAGATGTATATCATCTACCTAGACTTCAAGAAGGCCTTTGACACTGTTTCTCACCCTTCTCATAAAAAAACTAGGCAACTGTGGCATTGATGCCTACACAGTAAGGTGGGTGGCAAATTGGCTTGATGGTCACACCCAGAGAGTGGTGGTGGGTGGGTCATTTTCAACCTGGAGGGATGTGCACAGTGGCTCCCCAGGGCTCAGTCCTCGGGCCTGTGCTATTCAACATCTTTATCAGTGACTTGGAGGTGGGCATGGAAAGTACTCCGTCCAAATTAGTTGATGACACAAAGATGTGGGGAGAAGCGGGCACACTGGAAGGGAGGGACAGAATCTAACTATATCTAGACAGGTTACAGAGACGGGTGGATGAGAATAGGATGGAATTAAACACAGACAAATGCAAGATGCTGCATCTAGAGCGAAGGAACGTGCAACATACCTATAGGCTGGGGAACACCCTTCTCAACAACACAGTGACTGAAAGGGATCTTGGAGTCATTGTTAACTCCAGGATGAACATGAGCTGCTACTGCAAGGAAGTGGTCAGTAAGGCTTACCACACCTTGTCATACATCTATAGATGCATCACAAGCAGGTCCAGGGAGCCAATTCTTCCCCTCTATACAGTGCTGGTCAGGCCATAGTTGGAGTACTCCATCCAGTTCTGGGCACTGCACTTCAAGAGGGATGTGGCTAATCTTGAGATGGTCCAGAGGAGGGCCACTCGCATGGTCAGGGGTCAGCAGGCCAGGCCCTATGAAGATAGACTAAAGGTCCTGAATCAATTCAGCCTCCACAAGAGAAGACTGAGAGGGGATCTGGTGGCTGTCTATAAACTCCCCAGGGGAGACCAGCAGAAAATAGGTGAGGCTCTGTTCCCCTGGGCACCACCTGGGATGACAAGGAAGAATGGCCACAAATTGATTGAAAGTAGGTTCAGGATGGACATCAGGAGACATTACTTTACAGTTAGGGCTGCCAGGCTCTGGAATGGGCTCCCAAGGGAGGTGGTGCCCTCCCCTACCTTGGGGGTCTTCAGAAAGAGGTTGGATAGATATCTGGCTGGGGTATTATGATCCTAGCACTCATTCCTGCCCAGGGCAGAGGGTTGGACTTGATGAGCTGTTCAGGTCCCTTTCGACCCTAGAAACTATGAAACTATTAACACACACGTGACATGCGTTTTGCTTTCAAAATTTTGAGGTGCAGTTTCCCAGAGACCCCCACACCTATCTCCTTGAAGCTCAGCAGGCTTCATGGCCTCAGAAGGGGCTACCAACCGTTCAAGCTTCATCCAAATCAGGCAAGAAATGACAAAGTTGTAGGCAGTTTCAGGCTTCCCCCTTATAGCCTATGGGCGAAATGTCGAAACAGCACAGCATCCAAACAGTAAAACAGTTTCGACAAAATGAAACAGAACAGTGGTTTTGAAATGAAATGAAACCTGAAATGAAACACTGTCCCACTGATGTCGAAACAGAAGTTGAAACAGAACTAACCACAGTTATATGTCACAATTTTTGCTTCCTGTCACTGATTAACTGAAGGGCCCCAGCAGCCCTGCCACTCACTGCTGATTGGCTGGGAGGCAAAAACCATGGCATATATAAAACTGCAGTTTTTGCCTCCCAACTGGTTAGGGCACGTTGGCCAATCAGGCATTTGGGGGAGAAGGGGGAAAGGAAAGAAAGGCATGTAGTGAAACAAGCAAAATTAAAGGAGCCACTGAGCAGCACATTTCTGCCATGATTTTGTTAAGTCCCTAGTTATAGGCAATGCATAACAGACTGTTAATGAAAAGTGCTAGTTAATGCTAATTACTTACTTTGGTTACTGGCACCACCTCTGGTGTTTTTTTATGTAAATCAGTAATGCAGCCTCCTTTGGCATACTGTGTTCAGTCCTGTTTGCCTCCTCTCAAACAGGATCCTGAAAGCTTAATGGAAGATAAAAAAAATAAGAGGAGGAAAAATCAAGAGAGTGGAAAAACCCTCCCATGAAGGGAGATTGAAATTACTGGGCTTATTTGCCTTAGAAAAAAACTGAGGGGGAGGAGAATCAACCTAAATATATAAATAGTGAATAGCTGAAGGAAAGCATCAGGAAAACTGCTGTTCTCCCTCCATCATACTGCAAGAACAAGTGCCTGACCAACAGCATCAAGATGTGGAAAATTAAGTATCAGTAATAGAGAGTTTTTCATCCAATTTATATTCAGCTGTGGAACTTACTGAGTTCAGGACTTAGTAAGATTCAAGAAGGGGATTCAGCAAATTGGGTATTAACAGGAAGTGCAAAAATTTCTCCACTCATTATTCATACTAATAATTTTATGAAAGATGCATTAAACTTCAGGATTTAGCCCAATCTCTAACTATTAGTTGCTAGGGGTGCTACCCTTGCCTGCCTTTTGTCTATCTATTGGAGGCAAGGATAAGAGATATCTAGAGATAAATTATCCCTCATCTGCTACTTTAGGAGTCTTGCATCTTCCTCTGAAGCAATGGTCATTACTACATATAAAACCGGTCACTACTGATCACTACTGCATATAAAACACTGAACTAGAAGGACCTTGGGTCTAGAAAGTATATCAAGTTCTGTGTTCCTAAGGACCTGCTAAACTGCTTATGACACTTAGGAACCCCCAGAGTACAATTCCAAGCTGGTGCCCCTCAGCTGCTTGAATGAATGACATTTGTATAAAAACAAAAAAAAGCCCAAAATAGGTGTCCTAAGG
>NW_017729022.1:187278554-187281151 GCF_001723915.1 Gavialis gangeticus | reverse complement strand
CTTATGACACTTAGGAACCCCCAGAGTACAATTCCAAGCTGGTGCCCCTCAGCTGCTTGAATGAATGACATTTGTATAAAAACAAAAAAAAGCCCAAAATAGGTGTCCTAAGGTATTTGCACACAAAGGTTTAAAATTGACATTAGGCTCTGGAACTAAACTCCATACTAACAGCAGGTAGTCACAGACCTAAAAAAAAAACCCACTTAAGAGACAGTCTGTTTAATAACTGCACTGTGAAAACTGCAATGTACTAAGCCCAACCTGAATTCTGGTTCATTCACCTCAGTTCTTTTTAGGAAGTAAGTATTGTAATTGACTGCAGGAACCAGCTTTTTGAAGAGGGGAAGTAGCTATTGACAACACACTCATGAAAAGTGAATAAAAGAACAACGTAATGCCTAAAACAGATATTTCTTACAAACTAAAAAAAACTCTTAAAGCTGGACAGGTTGAAAGATCAAGAGCTGGATTCTTCTTTTGTCCACTGAGTACCCTTCTTACTCATAGCAAGTGGGAAACCCCCCCGACACACTCATCAGAGGAAGCACCTTGCTAAATTCTCTCTCTGAAATCCCCTTGGGAAGGTTATTATGGACTGGAAATATATTATGTGACTTAGCAAAACACGTTTCACGTTGTGAACACCAGCCTGACAATGCTGGCAGATATCCATGTCCAGAAAAATATCTGCAAAAAAGTTTCTACGGAAAACACAGATATCAAAAACAGTTCAAGCAAACCATTTCTATATGCAGATGACATAGAAAAACTCATGGCAGGTCATGTTAAAATTAGCATCCTTTTGCAGTTTTCATTTTTTAAAATAGTGAATAACATCCCCTCTTCTAGCCTGCTAGGAAAAGCCAAACAAGTTCTAGGGTTTTGAAAAGATGGGTACAGATAGCGTGATGCATCATTATATACAAGACAACATATATTCTTTGCCAGTTAAAGAAAAACTAGAAGCTTTACTAATATGCTAGGGGCCTAACGCTATATCATTCAGTTTAAGATCAAAGCAAAAAACAAATAACTTCATTGGAATGTGCACTAATTTTCTAGATTATATGCAAGGTTTAAAAATGTAACAAACTAGAAAAAAAATCTAAAATACATTGTTTTATTATTCCAGTGGTGATTGTAATTAAATGAGCATCTCAAAAATGCTTCATGGCCACACTTCACTGTCAGTTGTTTCCTGATTTAGGGTGTTTGGCAGAGCTAAAAACAGTCTACAGGGCTGTGAAACAGAAGATAAATATTACCAGGAATGGCTAGCAGACAGCCAAGTTGTTAGCCAAGACCATTAAACACAGAGAGGGCCATTAATGTCCGTGGAGTGAAGAAAGATTAGCAGGAATCAAGTAGATTACAATGAGTCACAAAGTCAATTGATTCCCTCAGTGCTGCCTCAATAGAAATGCCATAGCCCCTCTGGGCAGGTGGTTTTAAATTTTGGGTGAGCAGGAATCAAACGGGGATGCAACTGCACCCACCTACCTGGAATCTGTCCCTGCCAATATATAGCTTGACAACAAACCAATACGTATATATTGTTCCAAACTGATACGTGGAATTGCTTTGCAGCTGCACATAGACAGCTGTCCTTTTGAAAGATCTTCAGTGATCCAGTTCTTAAATACTGCACCTCAAAGTTTGTGTGCGTGTGCATGTGCTCACATGTGCGCCCATGCACAAATATGGCTTAAGTACTTCATATGAGAAATCTCATCCCATCTCCACCCCTTCACAATTCATCTATTCTCATGTTGCTTTGTTCTCAAAATGTCTCACTATGCCGACAAGGGGAAAGGGTCCTAAAGGCTAATGAAGGTCCACATGCCCTGTAGCCCAACACTGACTTCCACAATAAAAATGTAACATTTCTGAAATTTAACATTTAACAGTCAAAAATTCTCCTACAGATCACATTTAGTTTCAGCTTTTTTTTTGCCAATACCTGAAGTACAATTCCAGAAGCCTGTAAGTCACAAAACTATATGATATTCAATAATTGTGTTTATAATAAAATCCATAATTTATGCTAAGCACACTTAAAATTAAAAAAAAAAATCTAATTATTTTGCCAGTGGGGAAAGGATAAAGCAATACGTTGTGCTACCTTAACTTAATTTAGTTTTCTTAGCACTCGGTTTATAATTACATTAGGTAACCATGTAATTTGTTTTCATTAACAGTAATTGAACAGTAAATATGATACTAATGTATTTTTCTAGCAAGTCCCCAACTAGTGAAAATGTAGTGTGGAACTCTAAGACAGAGGAAAAATGCTCTCAAAGTGTATGCCAGATACAGTACATCTTGGCCAACTGTGTCAAGTTATTCGTGACACAACTGGCTTATTATTTCCATCATCATCATTGTCTGTGGAGTGCTCATATCTAGCTGCCCTAATGATGGACCAGGCCCACATTATGTTAGGTATGTGGAAAGAGAGTAGGAAGATTGACTCTGTCCCAAAATATTTATGATCTAATTAAACTAAGCCTTTTTACAGAATCATAGAATCAATGAGTCGGAAGGGACCTAGATAAATCATCTAGTCCGACCCCCTGCCATGGGCAGGAAGGAGC
>NW_017729022.1:187266245-187276416 GCF_001723915.1 Gavialis gangeticus | reverse complement strand
GAATTCCAGATCCAGCTCTTCCCCCTGATGTGGTGGCCTGTAGTATGTGTGAACATATTCAATTCATATGTGCACTTCCTCAGTGGAGATGTGCACCTGAAAGAATTGGTTTTTGTCCACAATATTTTAGTTTTTTTCACCAATTACTATGGTACTAAACACTGAAAATATTCCTTTCTTTAGTAAAAAGACAGTAAGTAATTAGGGGCAGAGAATGTGTTTCTTCCTTGAAAACTGCAATTAAAGGGAACAAGCACTAAGGGCCTACTGGTCAGGGAGGCCCACTTGTATAATTACAAACATAGGCTGAGACAGCAGTAGCAAGCCAGCAAACAATGCATTAGTGAGAAGAGCAAAAGTGTTGGCTATACACAAAAGTGCCAAGTGATCTTTACTATCAAGACATAACCCAGAGGTTGTGTATTTAAGATCTCATACAAGAGAACCCCGGCAACAGTTTACTTACTTGAAATTGTTGGGGTTAGAGTGTGCACTAGAGGAAACTCAAACCTTTTACATTCATCACAGCCTTGCAGACTATACTTAATGTACTGTCTCCCACTTGAGAGAAGACCCTCTGGCAGCATATGACACATATGATTTTCCACTTTTAGCATTTCTGATCTTGTAAAAATGAAGCTTCATGAGCTAGTAGCAATAGGTATCTGTATTAGAGGAGACAGGCTTAGCTGAGGGTTGATACAACAGTGACATCACATCTCAGCCAGGCTAAAGAGTTAGTAAGAAAAGTATGTTAGGCTATGGCAACAACCAAGGGAAGGAAGCCTGAGATTTCAGAAGGCTCACCCAGGAGACATGAGGGATCTGAGGCTAGTCTGAAGACCAAACTAAAAAAGCAGCAACAATATTATGAGGTTAGGAAATTTATCAGCCTTAGAGGTATGAAGTGCAAATCTTTCTCTTTCAGCGTTCCAGCCATTGGCTCCAGAGAGCGTGGATTTTCAAAACTGATCATTAGACCAATAATTTATTAAGTACTAGCATAAGCACCAAAGCGTAGCTGTGTGTTTCAAATTCTTTATAGAAGGTTTCTTTGTGAAATCTTGACTATATGTTTGAAAGAAATGGTGAAACCTGTTCTGCCCCTGAATATCCTTCTCCTGTGCCATCAGAGTCAACAAATGAATAGGGGAAAGGTTTATGTTGGCAATCCCATCCATGGAGGTACCTTCCCACACTCATGAAACTGCTTAGTAACAAGAATAATGCAAGATCAAGGATATAACACCAACAACTGAAGTGTCTACATTTTTAAATAGCCATAATTTGAGTCTTTTCTGATGCCAGAATAAATCAGAAATAATTCTAATGAAACTGTTCAGATTAGCGTATGCACTAAAAGAGACTCAAGCCTTTTATACTCATTACAGCCTTGTGGACTAGATTTAATCAGCTCCTTTTTTTTCTCCCAACATCTCTTTTGGTTTCAAGCCCTTTCAGAACATTGCACTTAATGATCATTAAATAATTAGACAGAGCATCATCCTACATGGTCCAACAACAAGCAAAATGTCAATCAGCAAGAACCCAGAAGAATTAAACCAATATAAATCTTACGCAGGTGTACACATGAATCAGGACCAGCATCTTTATTGGACCAGGGCAAAGAGCTCCAAATAAAGATTTTAGTACTTAGCTATTTTAACAAAACCAGAAGAGATTTTTAACAAACAGGAAAGGAGAAGTGTCTTATACTCCTTTTTTCTTCCTCCCACATCCCAAAAATCCCAGTTACAGCCCTGTATACACAAATATATACTAACTAATGAGAATTTGGTATTACAGGATCTTTTCATTTCCCCCTTAACTAGTAATTATGATTTAAATCATGTATTTTGTTTACTTCTACAGGAGGTATGAGCAAGGAAGTAATTCAGTGATTAGTAAAATGCTTCTGTTTTCTATCACAGGAACTGTAAGTACAGGAATGATGAGGAGAGGATTCAGGTTTAACAATCCATTACTATTGAGTTAGAACAGAGAGCGTTATCAAGCAAGCAAAATTTCAAATACATTAATTTTCACTGTGATTTTGGCTGCCTTAACGGGCATGAGAACTTGGGTCTAGCTTTCTCTTTTAATGTGATGTGACCACAGGAAATACTTAGCTGAGATCTGTAGAGATTTTCCCCAAGAATTTGCCAAGAGTTTTATGTACAATGATGGTGTTATCCTCAATTTTATAGGTGGGTACACTAAAGAACAGAGATGTGAAATAAATCACCCCAAAACACAGTGCATCAGTCGAAAAACTGACTACAAAAGTCAGGGCAGTTTCTTCTCAATCTGTTGTCTTAACTGAGGCACCATGCTGCACAATGTGGAGACCCATGTTGTTCCCTAGTGCACTCTCTTAGTTGATCATGTGCTATCAACAGATT
The DNA here is from genome assembly GCF_001723915.1 of Gavialis gangeticus. Lineage (NCBI taxonomy): Eukaryota > Metazoa > Chordata > Crocodylia > Gavialidae > Gavialis > Gavialis gangeticus. The sequence continues at coordinate 187,274,014 of NW_017729022.1, read as the reverse complement.
CCAGAAGGATTCCCCATCTGGCTTCACCTTGCGGAGAATATGCAATAGCTCTGGGGGAAATGCAAAGGAAAAAAAAAGACATTCCTGTATTCCGTTAAACACAAATGTGCATTGCTGATATTTGTATTCATGTTACCCCGGACACTAAACAAGTGATTTTTTTATTTTTGTCCAAAACAGCATTCAAAGTGAAATTCTTATGGCCACACTGACTTGTCTTTGAATGATCTTTTACCATTTGCAACACCTATTCGTTGCTGAAACACAATCCATAACGTGCAAGAAATCGCATACGACAATTATGATCAGCAAAAGAGATAAAGGCATAACATGATCAGGAAGCACTCATATACTGATATATGTTTACAACAAGGGTGTCAAACTTCACTGGGCTGTGGGGCAGATTTGGATAACTGGGCTCCTCATGGGCCAGATTTGGCATGAAGAGATGGCTAGGGCCACCACAGTGACAGTGGTCGCCATTATGGCAGTGGGGCAAGCAGCAGTTGGCCAGGCAGCTGCTTGTTGTGGCCGAGACATAAAAACAGCACCAGGGTAGGCTGCCACAAGGCAACTGAGGGCTCTAGTGCACAGCCCTTGCTTGCCCATCTGCCACCAAGGGCCCTGTCCACTGGGGAGTGGGGTGAGCAAGGGGGACACAGAGCCCTGGATTCTCTGCCACCCAACGTGCCCCCTTCTGGTATACTGGTGGGCTGAAGGAAATGGTCCCATGGGCTCATGAGCCATATGTTTGACACGCTGGCTTACACAATGTAATCAGACAATTTCAAATAATAAATAGTAAAAAAAACAAGCATGGTTTTGGGCATATCATAAACAGAAAACAACATAAATATTTGTTTTAACTGGCCAGGAAGTAAACAGCAGCAGATAAGTTACAAAATCATCATAGGAAAGTATCTGAAACCTGCTATTAATAGGGTACCACCTCAGAGAACCTTTGGAGACTTTTTACTTTACCTTTGATCAGATTTGGAATTGACAGAGAGAGACTTCACTAGCAAATGTACACCAGCAAAACACAGGGGGGAAAAGCAATCAACTGATTGTTTTGCTAGTTTTCAGCAAGTTCCTCTTTCATTGTTCACAGCTGAGAATGGCTGGTAGTGGGAATTTTAGGGAAAAAGACAGCTTGCAAACTCAGAATTTACTGATCTTTCACTGTCAACGTATTAGTGATGTACATGGTGCTAGCAACCCATTTAAACATTGAAGTGCATTTTCTCAGGATGTAAAAGCAAGATAGGGATTATAAAGATTCACACTTTTTATCTCGAAACAATCCCTGTTTCAAGTTTCTTACTTCTTTTCAAAGATATTGTATAAATAACATATTGATTTCCCTTAAAACTTAAGAATGGGTTCTCCATTAAAGCATTCACAATGCTTAAATAAGAACCTGGATTACTTTGTTTTTAAGCCTGTCCTGTATCAGTGTAAAAAGGGGTCTACTCCATCAAAACCTGCCTGTGATTGCAAAGATTTCAAAAAGAAATGAGGTGTTTTTTACCTTCTGCAATAAGGCTTATTTATTAGCTGCCCCCTGGCACTTAGATTGTATTTCTCCAGTTACCAGATAACTAACAACAAGTTATATCAACACTGAGCCCCCAGCCAGATGTGCAGGTAAGAGTGCAATCAGATCTGATGCATGCTGCACACAGCCTCGTTTCCTGCCATGCCACACATGCATGGGAGAAGACATGACTGTGGGATCGATTATCATATCGCATCATGCCTTACTGCCGGTGCAGGGGGAGCCTGGAATCATGCATAATGTTCCCCGACAACAGGAAGCCAGGAACAGCTGATGGGGCTTCCAGCCATGGGGGTACACTTGGCCACACATTCAATTAATGGCATGATAGGAACCAGACACAAAGTTGTTACATATTTTTTGTGGAATAACTTTGCGGCTTATTTCTTGTTTTATGACATCGTTAATTGCTTTAACATGCGGCCAGTTCACAACTAGTTAATCACCTCTTAAGCATAAAATGTGGCAAGGACCTAATAAACTACCTCACATGAGCAAAACTGAGCTCAAATTAAAAGGAGGTTTACAAAGTTTAGACGATTAAAAGTGTTTCCAAGCCAGACAGTTTTTCTCTAGATTCAGTGCTTTTTCAAAAGTGGAAATCTCCCATTTTCCTGTCTCACCTTGTATGAGTTCATGCCGAATTATATAAGGACTGAATTAAGCACAGGCTCAGACCTGGATGTTCAATTTAAAACTTTTATTGTTTCACAAAGTCATAAACTAAGGAGGTCTGTTGGTTCACGAGGTTCCCAAATCAAGCCCTTGCTTTCTAACCCGAAGGCTAGGTGCGGCTGCCTGATTCAGTAGTCTCAGAACTGGTCAACAGCTCATTTAAAAGGAGTCCCTTATCTTTTTTTAGACAAAAGATACAAAACTGTCCCCACTCTGTCTGAGTGAGGCATCTAACATAACTTTTCTATTACTTATATATGATAACACGTATACATATGCATTTCTAATTCTTACTTCTATTGGTTACTAGTTAACTCATCTATATTCTACACGCTCTTTATTATAATTGGTTACGCTTCTTATGTTAATTTCTAATAGTCTACTTATAATACTCCCCAGACTTTATCAGCATGATATATGGTTGTTCTTGTTCTTGCGGTTTAGCCTTGCATTTCTGTATTTTCTAAAAAAACACTGCTTTGCTTGCAATTTTTATCATACTGTCAGCATTCTTATTCAAGGGTCAGATAGTGAAAACCAGAATGTCAATCGCTGACTTCTCAACCTCCTTGAAGCATTCTGGGAGTTTTAGTGCGTTGTTAATTATGCTAGGCCTTGCTTAGCATGAGCACTCTCTCACACACCTACTACATTTATCCATATTTCTATGACGAGGAAAAGGCAATGGGGGACTAGTGAAGATCAGTAGCATAGAAATCAGTTCATTCATCATTTTCCCAAAGCAGAGTTACAATGCATGTGAGGGTAACTGGGGAAGGATCACGGATAACCAAGGCATGGTTGAAGTGGGAAGCAGAGGATCTTGGGAAAAAAGGCTTAACATTGACTTCCCGGCTGCAGTGCATGCCTCTGCTCAGACCAGCCTGAGTCTGTGGGTATAATACACAATCTTATTCCTAAGCATTCCTTAGCTCTCACATCCTTATGCATTTATAGTTGGCACACATGGGATGTGTGCCTTTGTCCCAGTTTGATTAATGTAGGGTTGAGGAGGTAAGCTCTCCCTAGAAATGTCTAATACTTCAGTACAAGTCAAACATGACATTTTCTGTCTATGTGGCATAAATGAAGCCTGTGTTATTAATTTAAACCAGGGGTGGGCAAAGTATGGCCCATGAGCCAGATCTGGTCTGCCAAGGGATTTTATCTGGCTCATGGTGGGGAGGCATAGAGGGGAAGCCTGGGCTGTAGTGCATGTGGCCAGTCCTGCCACCACCAGGAACACAGAGGGGCTGGGGCAGCATGGCAGCCAGACTGCTTCCTGGCAGCCCTGGAGATGGCAGCTCTTTCTGGCTTCCACTGCCAGTGTCACTACTGTGCAGGGCTCACATCTTTGACCCAGCCCCCAGCCCTGCACCGTCACCACCTTGCAATCCCAGCCCTGCCAACCTGTCTCACTCCTGGACATTGCTCCCTGCTCACCCATGACCCCATCCCATCTGCCCGGCTGAGTAGGCCCTGGGCCAGTCTTCATGGGGGTCCTGGGGCAGTCTTCATGGAGACTCTGCCTGTTTGCTCTGTCCAGCACCCCAGGACCGGTTTAGTAATCTACCACTTAGGGAGTTTTGGTGAGCTGTTGTGGGCTGAGGTGGGGGAGGTGAGGGAGTGCTGAGGAGGTAGGGGAACCAGGTGGTGATGTGGCCCAGCGCAGCGAGGAGGGGGCTGACCCAGACCACAACAGCTCACCAGAATTCCCTAAGTGGCCCTCCAGCACAAATAGCTGCCCACTCCTGCTTTAAATTCGATGGACTGAATTTATTGTGGAAAATATCACAAGGCTGAAGTAAGATATTAAGTACTGCATGAATCTCTTGCTAGTTGGCACAGGAGGGGTAAAGTGCAGAAGTGAGTGCAAATTCCTTGCACCTTTAGATTCATGGTGTATTTGGCCCTCAGATACATATGCAAATGTTCCCAATGAAGTCAGAATGTGCCCCATACATTAAATTTGATGGTCATATTTATAATTTTATACTTTGTCACATTTAAACTATAAAAGAGAAACCTGCAGAACATCAAATCCAAGCTAAGTGACTAAGGTCTAGATTTTGTCACAATGTGGGGTCAGGGTACACAAGGGTTATGTCTCCCTTACTAAGGGGGTTGTGGGTGTTAGGCACCCCTTGGAGCAGGCAATTGCAGAAATGTGCCATTGTTAAGGTGTAGGTTTGCTCAGGCCCTACCCACTCTGCTCCTGGCCTGTCCCAGATTTCACAATCCTGTTTGAACTTATGTGAAGATAGCACAGAGATTCCCCTGGACTAAAGGTAGTCCCAAAAGCAAGAAGAGGGCTTAGAAGAAGCCCCTTTGCAACAATTGAGTGATCCTGGGATCCATCTCTACGACGAACATTTTACTTTCAATAAGGCGATTAAGGTGTACTGCTTCAACAAATAATTAAAGATATTTCCATGGTATGTGCCCACACTATGATAAAACATACATAAAACTATGTCTGGGGAAGAACAGATCTGCAGAATAGTTGGTCTAATGGTAGATCTGCATTACTTACAGCTCAGGTATTTTCTGACTTCTGGATTTTGATTTGATTGTTTTCCTGCTAGACAGTTCTGTGGATGACCTCCCTGCAAACTCAGCCCCATGTTGTTACTAGCTGAATGGGAAGAGTGGTCAGGACAGGCATAATTAATTTTGTTTATCCTTTAAGTCAGTTATTGCTCAGATGTAGATAAGCACTGCATGTGTTAATACCCTGCTGGACGTAGCTTTTTGATTTTCGGAAATGCTGCTGAAGTTAGAACGCTGCTGCTGCATCAAGAGCTCAACTGTTGCTTGTAAGCTGCTTAAATATTAAATGTTTATTGATTACGTGTCCTTGGGAACTCAATAGACTTCAACCTGCTAAGTTTTTATATGAAAAAATCTTGCTCCCTGAAGAATCAGAAGGGGATGAGATTTGGAAAAGTGGGGGAGGGCGTGTAGAATGGCTTTGGAGAGGTAGGAATAAGCATTACTTGAAGAAAGACATCAGATAATATTATACAAAATTGCTTTAAAATCATTATTTGTATCAAACTGATGGAAAGGTCTTGAGGCCAGACTCTAGTGATATTGAATTCAGTGGGAATGCTAACACTGACTGCGTTGTTAGCAGAGTTTGATTCCTGGAGTACTAATGATAAAGACATTCAAATGATGCATTTCAGCCAAGAAAAGCTTCTTCTAATGGGTGGGACTTGTTAACAAGAAGGCAGTATTTCCTGTTGGTTGAGGCAAAGGGCTATGTGCCAAATCCCTTGGGTTCTATTTCTATCTGTGAGACTGAGGGTTTGTCTACTCTGTAGACAGCAATTTGCTATTGGGATAAATGAGCTCTCATTAAAATTGCTAGTTGTTTTAGCCAACTATCAATAAGAGCTAGCATTCATAGCCATCATTCGAATCAGCAGAAGGCAGGGCAGATCAGCATTTTGGAAACTAAATGGTTCAGAATAGTAGCATGGAGCCAAATGCAGGCTAATTTGCCTTGCCAGAAAAACCTGCATCCAGACAGCTAAATTGTTTCTGGTATCTGAGCTAGCTATCTTATTGTTGTCCCACACACCTCTCTATATATCTTGAGACAGCATGGGATAGGTTATTCCAAATTACCTCCTGAACCAAGTAGAGAAGTACAAGACAGAAAGAAATTGTCTACACTGCCTCAGACAGTAAAAACACACTCCACCCATTCAGTCTGTATCAGTACGTACTGAAGTTCCAAAAATAAATAGTCTAGCTGCCATAAGAGGTGTAGTGGGGATGGCCAGTTCCAGTCTAATAGTCATACTACATGGAGCTTCCTAGCATAGTCCCATAGGTGCCTTAAGGCTCCCTGTAGCCTCCTTAACTTCACTACTCAAATGACAAGTGCAGGCTTCAGATGCCTGAGGAAAGAGGTGTTCAAAGACTGTGACATCAGATCCAAAACCAAGTTCACGGTTTATCAAGCAGTTATGATCTCCACCTTACTGTACAGAGTTAAGATGGACAGCATATATGAGACACTTCAAGTCACTGGAGAAGTGCCATCAGTGCTGCCTGCAGAAGAATCCAGTGGGAAGATAGATGAATCAACATTAGTGTCCTCTCACAAGCAAACACCATGAGCATCAAGACAATGATCATCCAACATCAACTTCGCTTAGGTGGCTATGTCATCTGGATGTCTGACTCCAGACTCCTGAAACAAATCTTATTTTCCAAGCTCAATCAAGATGCACGCTCAAGAGGAGGGCAGATAAAATTCTTCAAGAATGTCCTCAAGGCCAACTTGAAAAAATGCAACATCAACATCAGCTTGTGACTATCATCCAGAACTGCCCCAAATGGAGGAAGAGTAAGCCACAAGGATCTCAATACTTTGAAACCTTACAATGACAACAGGAGATGAAAAAGTGGGAGCAGCAGAAACAGCATGTCACAGACTGAATCAAGATTCTCCCATCCAGTGCACAGATTTGGGCACTCACACCCCCAGGACGAGTCCAGCACAGGCCCGCAGCCCTCTTGGAGGTGTGTGCCCCTGGATCTGTGTGCCAGAGGAGAGGAGGCTGCCGGCAAGAGTCAGGAATTGTGTTTTGAACAGTCTGAGGTGCAGTTTTCCAGAAACCTTTGCACCTATCTCCTTGAAATGTGGCAGGCTTCATGCCATCAGAAGGGTCTACTATCCCTGCAATTTTCACTCACATCAGGCAAGAAATTACAAAGTTTTAGGCCTTTTCATGATTCCCCAGTATAGCCTGTGAGCGAAACATCAAAATGCATCGAAACCACAAAACAGTTTTGATGAAACAAAATGGGATAGTGCTTCAAAACTGATGAAATCATGGAACAAAACACTGTCCCTTTGAAACGGTGAAATGGACGTTGAAACAAAATTATGGTGTTTCACACAGTCCTAGCATACAGTTTATCTGTTGCTTCTCACTGAGCTTTGTGCATGTGCTCTTCTTGCCCAGGTCAAGACAGCTGTCCTGGGTATTTGAAGTAGGTCTCCTGTACTTTCAAGAAATAGATCATTTCCTTGCATAAATCTGCATTTGTGCAGTCTTTTTTGAAGGTGTGGGACAGGTCAGCATCCCCAACAATATAGTATAACTTCATACTATATTTCTAGAATATAATTCTTGTAATAATGCTTTAATTTGAGGGATGCATTATGGGTAGATTTCATAGATTTCATAGACATTAGGGCTGGAAGGGACCTCAGAAGATCATCGAGTCCAGCCCCCCGCCCAAAGGACAGGAAGTCAGCTGGGATCATAGGATCCCAGCAAGATAAGCATCCAATTTGCTCTTAAAGGTGTTCAATGTAGGTGCTTAAACCACCTCCGATGGCAGGCTGTTCCAGACCTTGGGGGCTCGGACAGTAAAGAAATTCTTCCTTATGTCCAGCCTGAAATGGTCTCGCAGTAGTTTATGACCGTTCGACCTCATCATCACTTGGGGCGCTCTGGTGAACAAACGTTCCCCCAGATCCTGGTGGTCACCCCTGATAAAACTTATAGGTGGC
>NW_017729022.1:187265706-187266075 GCF_001723915.1 Gavialis gangeticus | reverse complement strand
TGGATGCTTCGCCCCAAAGTTTGGTGTCATCGGCAAACTTGGCCAGTTCACTCCTGACTCCCATGTCCACATCATTAATGAAGATGTTGAACAATATGAGTCCAAAGACAGAGCCTTGAGGCTCTGTCTTAGCCATGATGAGTGACTGCCATCCATTACAACCCTCTGGGTCTGACCACTGAGTCAATTTCCCAGCCAGTGGATCGTGGTGGACCCAAGGCCACAATTGGCCAGTTTCGCCAAGAGGTGATCATGGGATACCAGATCGAAGGCTTTTTTGAAGTCAAGATATATGACATCAATCTCATCTCCCTTGTCCAGGTGATAGGTCACCTGGTTGTAGAAGGAAATGAGATTGGTCAAGCAAGA
>NW_017729022.1:187265197-187265500 GCF_001723915.1 Gavialis gangeticus | reverse complement strand
AGCATTTACGGAGGGCAGGGGATCTCCCTCACCCAGACCTCCCTGTCCCTTAGCGGGCATGGGCATCCTGTGGGACTGATGAAACACCGATGCAAAGTACCCATTAAATAGGTTGGCTTTTTCCTGGGTGTCAGTTGTCAGTTGCCCCTTCTAGTTCAGCAGCGGTCCAATGTTGCCCTTGCTTTTTCTCTGGCCCCCCACGTATCTGAAAAAGGACTTTTTCTTGTCCTTGATACTCAAAGCTATTTGGAGTTCAGTTGCAGCCTTGGCTTTCCTGGTTTGCTCCCTGCAGGACCGGGCCAG
>NW_017729022.1:187254204-187264989 GCF_001723915.1 Gavialis gangeticus | reverse complement strand
TCCTCCATCCTTTGTAGGCTTTTCTTTTTAGCCTTAGGAGGCCTGCTAGGTCCCTGGAGAGCCAGGGGGGCTGCTGTGCCCTCTTGCTGCCTTTCCTTCGAGATGGAATAGACTTAGCTTGTGCATTGAGGATTGCTCCCTTGAGGAGCAACCACTCTTCTTGAACTCCCCTCTCCCTGGGGTCATGGTCCCTTAGAGCCTGACTGACAAGCCTCCTGAGCTTGTCAAAGTTGGCTTTTCTGAAGTCAAGGACTTCTGTGTTGCTGACTGACTTGCCAGCTTTACCGCAGATGGTGAAGGTGATCAGCTTGTGGTCACTGTCACCCAGCTTCCCATTGATCACTAGGTTGCCGATTAGGTCATCCCCTGTAGCCAGTACCAGGTCGAGCAGCGCTTTGCCTCTTGTTGGCCCATAGACTTCTTGAGTCAGGTAGAGGTCATCCATGCATGAGACAGCCCAGATTCTTGTGCATTTATAATGCAAGATATAATATTCATAGCTCTTGATTTAGATATAGGTATGATGCCCATGCATCGTGGAGTGTTTCCCTCCGCTTTCCAACACCTGGTATACCCTATTGTCCATCACAGTATATATAATACCAGAATTTAGCTTTAAAATTAAGCCAAAGCTTAAGATGCTATTGAATACCTATGAACTGATCAAGCCAATTTCAGTATTGGTCTAAACTCCAAGTTTCAAGTATGCTTCACTCCAGTGTTCTGAACTTGCCTAACTTTGCTATCTACCTATTTTTTTTCCACAGGCACGGCATGTATGATCCAATGTATAGTCTCACTTTCTTTTCATGGGGACTTTAGATGACTTGGTCCTGATTTACAGGAATGCAATACCAAGAGCTCTCTTTTAATATGTAGGAAACATTTTCACTATTTTAATTTTTTCAGCAATTTCAATATTTTTTAAAATGAACATGCTCCCTACTAATGAATAATTTGCTGTATCCAAATAGTTCCTGCTAGCTTGTTATATTCAGTTAACTGTTATTAGTACTCTTACATGTGCAATAAGTGTTCTTTTTGCTTTAATGTTGATGTTACATCCCTTTGCCCACTTATAAAATAAAGAAAAGTGAATTGCCATTGATCTCTCTACTTGGAATAACAGGAATGCAACTTAATAGTAGCTACAAATCAATATGGCATTTTGGACTCAGAAAATAATATTAGAAATCCATGGAGACCCTGAGAGTTGTTATTTTACTGAAATTATCATGTATGGCTGGGCAGGTAGGTAGGTCCTGCTTCCCACTCAGTGCAAAACATTTCATTGTAAATGTTGGATTTTAAAAGTGTTGTTCCTCCTCTGTATAGCACTGGCCCTTGAATTATGGTACTTCCCCATGCTACTGACAGTCTCTTTAATATTTTATATACTTTACTCAGTAGTTCAGGAGCATGTTAAAGGCTATCATAATATTTTTTTCTTATTTTATTAAATTTTATGAGTGATTTTAGTACTCATGAAAGGGAGAGAACAATAAGGCTGCTTCCAAGCATAGGAATAGTGCAGCAAGTACTCAGAGTTTTCCAAAACACTTCTGCTGATGCTTTTCATTCATAAACTCCTGCTACTATGCTACCTGTATTTAATGAAGAACATCTACATCATTGGACTAAATTGTGTGGTAGCTTTGCATACACAGGTAAACTCAGACATATTCTTTTATTTTTTGTTTTAGATGCATGCTGCTGTGTATGGTTAATCTGCTTTCATTTTCTACCTTCAGAAGCAGTTGTATTTTTATAATGGAGAAGGAATTCTTTTACTATTATACATGTGCTAAAGATGTTATATGATACCAACACTGATTGATATTTGTAATTATAACCCATCATCATAATCTCACATTATTTTTATTTTTTTCACAAGCACTTAGAGGTCTCAGCTAAAAGCACATCATGATGTGTAATGTGGCAACAATAAGAGAGTTTTTACTATGATGACCGTGGAATCTAAAGATACATCATAGATAAAGGGCTGGTGACAAGGACTATTACAGATATGGAAATGAGACACAGAAGGCATGTCTACTAGGGCTGTGTGAAGCTTCGGTCCCTGATTTGATTTGGCAGAGGTTCAGTGGCCGAATCTCCAAATCCAAATCAAATCAGGAGATCCTTTAATCTCTCCAAATTGAATCGGAACTCTATGAATCAATTTGGAGAGATTCAGCAAGCTTTGACGATTCAGACATAGGCACAGCTTTAAAAGTTTTTTCTACATACCTCAAGGTAGCAGGCAGCTCGTGAATGCTGCAACAGTGGGGTGCATGAAGCATCCCACAGGAGGGCAGGAGGCTCCCCAGCACGCTCAGCAGCAAACCCAAAAGTAGACCAGAAGCACTTCTTCCCCCACGCCCCCCCACCTCGGCAACTGGTGTCTCCTGGATCTGAGGGGCACCCAGGGTCCCCCCATCGCCAATTGCTGAGCTGTGGTCCACTTCTGGGTTTGCCGCCCAGCACACAGAGCCCCCCCCCACTCCTGTGGGAGACTCCATCTGCCTCAGCATTACAGTGTTTGTGAGTCTCACTTGGTACCTCAAAGTATGTAGAAAAAATATTTAAAACTGTGTATATGGCCGAATTGGTGAGTCTCTGAATAAGCATCAAATCTTCAGATTTGGATTTGGCTGAATTGAATCGGGGACAGGGATCTGAATCAGCGAATTGAATCATTGTCTGCAATTCAGGCTGAATCCGAATAAAATATGGTCCGTATCACACACCCCTAATGTGTGCATGAGATGTTTTATTGCACAGTAGACTAATTTGCTGCACAATAAAGTGTCACCATCTACATGTGCACAGCAATTACGGTGTGGTAGACTAATTTACTGTGCTGTCAGAGAGTCCTGTCAGATACAAGTGATATCCGGCAGTGCAGTAAATTACTGCACTTTAATGCACATGTAGAGGGTGATGTTGGGATTAGTTTACTGTGGCTTAAAGCCGTTAGCATTACTTGCATGTGTAGACGCTCCCAGAGTTGTGAGTGACTTGTATGGTGTCACATAGGAAATCTATAGTAGATGGGAACTGAACCAGAACCCCTGAGTCTCAATCCAATGCTTTAAAAACAAGATCATTCTTTCTTTCCTGACACTAGCCAAAAAACTTAACAGTTGAAACCCAGTTAAGCTCCTGATTAGCATAGTTTAAGGATGTCTTCCAACCACAGACTAGAACATATGAATTGCTAACCACTGTATTTATATCCATATGATATCCCAAATTCTCATCAGGACTTTGAACTGCATTTCCTATAACCTAAGTGTGGACACCTTGACAATTCATAAGCCCTGGCATAGATGAACATGTGCAAAACATTGACTGACATAAGTTACAATTCCTTCACCCAGAAATTCAGCATGCAGATCAATATGAGGCACTTTAAAGTCAATTTCAAGCGATTGGGCATCATTTCCCATTGAGTAGCACACCACATCCAAGACAGCATAATGAGTTGTAGCTTGTGCCAATCGCTGTCTAAATGTGATTTTGATTACTTTCGTGCATGGCATTTAATTTTTGCCGACTGTGGAAACAACATACCTGTGATTCTCCAGAAAAGCAAAAAGTAGAATGCTGAATGCAGTAACAGAAGTGGTGACATAAAGGATTAGTCAGTACTGTCAGTGTGGAGGTATATTGTGAAGAAGTACCTTGAAGTTCAGGGGACGCACATGACAGAATGATAACAATTTCAAAAGAAACCCAAACCAACCAGTATCTACAATCTTGGCTGCCTGTGACTGGGGATAGCATTGATTAGGTGCACATCTATATAATTTCTGACCATGCTAGGGAGTGCTGTCATGAAAACACACCCCACACAATTCCTTTTGTCTTGTGTGTACCAAATGCCGACAATACATGTAATGCAGCCATTCTTTAAGCAGTGCTGGCTACACTAAACATCAACTATGCAACATGAATGGGAATTTAAATAAGACTGAAAAAGCAGCTATGCTGATCTTCAAACACTTTTGGCCCCATGGCAGTTAGCTATAACCAGACTATAGGGCACAGGGCACATGACACCTGCTTTTTCATGACTTGACAAAAACACATTTTATTCAGTAGATGAAGAGTAAGGTTACCAACAAGCTGAGTCAGGAAGCTGGGAAGGAGATCAAGCCAACAGAGAAGTCTAGAAGCAAGCCAGAGGGAGCAGCAAAACAGGCATAGATCAAATACAGTCCCATTCCTTAGATGCTTCCTGTTCCCGGTCAGAGGTTTATATGTGGGAAGTGGAGGGTCAGCTGACCCCAGCTAGCCACTCTGGTGATAGGGAGTGGGTGCAAGTTTAGGTACTCTTGGAGATTGATTTAGGTATGGATATGATGCCATACATTTTACTGTTATTGAGATACAGAGTGTAGTGTTTCCCGCTGCTTTCTAACACCTGGTACACCCTATCATCCATCATGGTGTATATATACCCGGAGGCTTCAGGCCAGACTTGAACAACATGAAAAAACAGCTGTAGAGTGGCAGGCTGAGAAAAATAGCTGTACTAGCTATGCTACGGTACCAGGTTCAAGGCCACAGTCTATACTTCTAATGGTGGTCACTGGTTTTGGTTTCTTTTGGTGGTCCATATGGAATTTTCTCACCAGGTCAGGGTCACCAAAATTTTCTACTGGTTCCCATGTGCAGTCTTTGGGTCTGTGTCCCTCCCAGTCTGATAAGTAATGTAAATCCTCCCCCCAATCCTCCACCATCTTCATTTCAAATCTAAGATCTCATGAACTAGCTACTACGGGCATGTGGAACGGGCCATATTCGATTTGGATTCAGCCTGAATCAGGAACAGTGATTCAATTCATTGATTCAGATCACTGTCCCCAGTTTGATTTGGCTGAATCAAAATCTGAAGATTTGATGCTGATTCAGAGAATCAGTAATTCAGCCATAAATACTGCTTTACATGTTTTTTCTACACACCTTGAGGTACCAGGTGCAGCTCATGAACACTGTGATGCTGAGGCAAATGGATAGTCCCACAGGAGCGTGAGGGGGCTGCCCACATACTCTGCAGGCTGGATCTGGCTCAGCAGGCCATTCGATCTGGCCTGTGGGGTCCCTAAAAAATTTAGAAAATTAATATTTATCTGCCCTGGGCTGCCTGTCAAAGATGACAGGAGCCAGGGGCAGCAGGACCTAGGGGAAGACACATCAGGACCCTGAACAGCAAGGCCCGCTCAGCCCCCTCAGCTGGAAGCCCCTGCTTAGCAGAGGCTTCTGGCCAGGGACTGTGGGGCTGTTCATGCCTGCACCAGAGCAAGACATTCAGGTAGGAATGGGGCAGCTGGGAGGCAGGGAAGGACAGTGGACAAATGCCCCAGCCCTCGGGGCCAGACTGGGCTGGCTCCTGCTGAGTCCTGTGGTCTGACCATGCAGCTAGGAGCCATGTGGTGCAGAGCAGCCAGCAGGCAGGCACGAAACTGGGGAAAGTGGCAATGGGGGCAGGGGGGACTGGAAGCAAGCAGGTGTGCGGAAGCGTGAGACCTGCGCTGGTGTCCTGGGGCCAGTTCCGGTGCAGCCCAGAGTGGGATGGAAGGAGTGCAGTGCATGGGCTGGCAGGGGTCAGTGGAGCCAGGCTAGGCTGCGCCAGCAGGAAGAGAGGGGAGCTGGCCTGGCTCCACAGAGCCCCAGCTGGCCAGGACTCCGTGCTTGTGTCACCCCACTATGGGCCATACCAGTGCTGGCCTCAGGAAACCAGTGTGGGCCCCATGCTCCCATCTGGCTGTCACTGGCTCTCATGTGCCCACGCTCTCCCAGTTCCCCCAGCCTTGTGGCACAGGCAGGGACAAGCACACAGCTGTGACCCTGTGCTTGCCCATCTGGGCTGAGCAGTAGTGGTGCAGGGCAAACTGCTGCTCAGCATGGGAGAAAAGTTCCCCCCCCCATGGCCAGTGCTTCCTGGTGAAGCTGCCCAGAGCCCATGCAGGTCTGTCTTGTGTCTCTGCCACATCAACACTGTCTCTGGGATGCCCCATGGGGCAGCAGTGACAGCACAAAGCAGGCACAGGCAGCTCTGCATAGGCTCTGAGTAGCTGAACCAGGGAGCGCTGGCAGCAGGAAGGAGGGTGGGGAATGGGGTACTTTTCTCCCACCCTGAGCAGCTGTTTGTCTGACACTGCTGCTCCTGAGCTTGGGCTCTGCACCAGCTCCAGGCTTGCCCATCAGGTCTGAGCAGGAGCAGCTGGGCATAAACTGCTGCTTAGCGTGGTGGGAAGCAACCCCTCCCCCTGGCTGCCACTGGGCAGTGTTTGCTGCGGTGCAGCTCCTTCACTGCTGCTTATAAGCTGTCCTGTAGCTGCTCCACATGGCCACTGCTGCTGCACTGGGCAGCACAGAGCCAGTGGAGAAGGAGCTGCACCACAGCCTAGTGTGGCATGGGCTTCAGATGGATGCAGCTAAAACTGCCTGGTGGCAGCAAGAGGAGCACCACTTTCCTCTGTGCTGAGCAGCAGTTTCTGCCCAGGAGCATGGGGTTTGGGCTGGCAGGGGCTGTATGGAGCTGGGCTGCACTGCTCAAGCAGGAAGAGGAGAAGCCAGCCCAGTTCCATAGACCCTTGAGGAGGATATGGAAGTGGCAGGAGAAGGACAGTGGTGGCAAATGGGGGAAAGTGGCAGCAAGTGGGAGCAGGAGGCCTGTGCTGGTGCTCTGGGGCTGGGAGCAGCAGGAGCACGGAGCAGCAGGAGCACAGTGTATGCAGGAATGCTGGCAGGGGCTCTGCCTTCCGTGGGGAGCTGTGGGCAAACGCTCCCCCTCCACACAAGTCACAACCCTCTCCAGCCACCCTCCCTCCACACACTCACAGCCCCCTACAAAATCCATACATACCCACAGCCCACACAACCACCCACCCCATGCCTACCCACACCCCCCACAAATCTCATACACACACCCACACCCTCCCCAACACCCCATATACTCACAAAACTATACTCATCCTCCCACAATATACAAGAGTAAGACTTAATTTTAAGGTATTATACTATCACCTCTAGGTACACTACACAAACACATGTAAATCAGGACAAAAATATTTTTTTAAATGAAATTAGTGACTGTTGCTGTACAGTTTGATTTTTAGAATATAATTTGGTATTTTTCTGGTTCTGAGATGGCAAACCCCCTTGCTGAAAGGAGTATTTCTGGGTGGCAAAGGTCAAGGGTTAAGGGGCGGGATTTCTGGTCCCAAGATGGCAACCAGGGGCAGGGTACCTGTCAAGGGGTGGGGCTACCCATGCAGCCCTTGATGGTTTGCCAAAACTCAGTAAGCAGCCCTCCACCCAAAATAATTGCCTGCCCCTGTGGTAGGTTATGCAGAAGGGGCTGAGGAGGCAGTGGTCCAGCTTCTTTCTGTCCCACAGAGTAGGCAGGCCCTGGGTGAAAGTGCTGGTTTTTTGCCCTTTCCAGGTGTTGCTTTAGCTCCTCCTGGACTTTATAAATGTACCATCATATAGCCATATAGTTGTCAGAGACTGTGGGGAAAGCAGGGTGCAGCCAGGGATGGAAACCATAGCTTGTGAAGAACAAGCTTTGCCTGGTTGAGACACGTTCAGAGTTATTGTATGCAAATTCTATGAGCATTAAGAGAACCTGTTATTCTGTTGTAAATTAAGGTAACAGAGATATTGTTCTAAGATCTGATTGGTCCCCTTGGCTTAGATATTTATCTGAGGATGGCAGGCTCATGTGAAATAGGTGCAGACTGCCAGTAGGTGTAGAGCTTTATGCTAGAACTGGGAGACAAATTGGGATCCACAGTCTGACATGATGCAATCTGGGAGGCCGTGGAGGCATACCAAATGACCCAAGCATAGCTTGGCTTTACCTTTCCTGAGGGAAGGCTGATGTGTGGAATGATGTGGAGCATATTGGTGAGATGGTCTGTTGCAGTCAGGATGATAGACCAACTACTTGAGACTGGGAGCTCTATGATTACAGATCATAGCTGAGAGGAAGATAGGAAGGAGTTGGAGGAGTGTACAGAGCTTCTCAAGGGAGTTTCTTCATGTGGGTGTAAACATATGCCTACATCAAGTTTATGTGGACAAAGATGTGCAAAGTCTTGCACAGTTGGGGGCCACCAAAAGTACTAATAGTTGAGGTGCGAGGAATTCTTGGTTTCAGGGTGATTTGCTGGGAAGTCATGGCATAGGCAAAGAATGGTTCTAATGATTGTAACCATTCTTTGCCTAATCCCTGTAGATTCTAACCATGTCTACATGTAGATCTTACCCTGGTAAATATGTCCCTATCTTGGACCCAGTGCTCTTATTGTGCAAAAGTGCTCTATTCTTCTGGGGGTATCTTTGCCATGGTGGTGGCATAGAGTGGGAGAGAAGGTCTGCCAGCAACGCAGTGCTGATAAGTTATCTAGAAATCAGATTGTGAGAAGAGTGCTCACTGAAGTTGTCTCTGGTTGCATACTTTAGCCTTTTGGAAATACTGCTGGCTGTTATGGTCAGAGACAACCTGCACCCTGTGACCTGCCCCTTCAAGGTAGTGCTACTACTTCCCACAAGCCACTCTGATGGCCAAGATCTCATAATTTTGTTCCACTGAAGTGAGCTTATGGAAAAAAGGAGGCACAGGGATTCACAACCTGTTCTGGCCCCGCTATTGTGAGAGCACTGTGCCTATTGCAGGGCTAGAGGCATCCATATCTACCACAAAGGCTGGATCTGGGTGGCCTAGCACAGGGGCAGAGGTAAAGACCTGTGTTAGGAACTTGTAGACTTGCTGGGCTTTAGAAGACCAGTAAAACTGGTCATTTTATATAATAGTATGGTGAGAGAGGCCACCACCTAGGGGGAAAAGATGGCAATTAACTGTCAGTAGAAGTTGATGAAGCCTAGGAATGTTTGGAGTCTCTTGACATTCCAGGGTACCTTCCATTTTTGGATGGCCTGTACCTTCTGGGGCTCCTTTTTTAAGTCCTGGGGACAAAATAAAACTGAAGAGGTCAGTGAAGGTTTGGCTGAAGAAATATGTCTGCAGCTTTGTGTATATACCACGTTGGCACAGCTTTTCCAGTACCACCTAGGCATGTGATTGGTGTTGGTCGGGGTCCTCTGAGAAGATTAGGATTTAATCCAGATAAGTGATAATGAATTGGTCCATGAGCTCTTGCAGCATAGCATTAATGAAGTGCTGGAATATAGCTGATGAACCTGAAGGGCAATTAGATACTCAAAATATCTATACCAAGTTTGAAGAGTAGTTTTCCATTCATCACCAGCCTTGATTTGTACCAGGTTATATGCTCTCCAAGGAGGAATATTCTGCACTGATCTGGTCCTGCAGGGAGCAAACCAGGAAAGCCAAGGCTGCAGCTGAACTTCAACTAACCTTGAGCATCAAGGACAATAAAAAGTCCTTTTTCAAATATGTGGAGAGCTGGAGGAAAAGCAAGGGCAACATGGGACCCCTGCTGAACCAGATGGGACAACTGACAACTGACACCCAGGAAAAAGCCAACCTATTAAATGGGTACTTTGCGTCGGTCTTTCATCAGTCCCATGGAACTCCCATGCCCGCTACGGGACAGGGAGGTCTGGGTGAGGGAGATCCCCTGCCCTCCAGAAAAGGTGACCTCATAAAGGAACACCTCAAGAGGCTGGATACCTTCAAGTCAGCCGGCCCTGACAATCTACACCCCAGGGTACTCAAGGAGCTGGTGAGCATCATAGCCCAGCCTCTGGCACGGATCTTTGAGAACTCCTGGTGCTCTGGTAAAGTGTCTGAAGACTGAAAGAAGGCCAACCTGGTGCCTATCTTCAAGAAAGGGAGGAAAGTGAATCCAGCTAACTATAGGCCCATCAGCCTGACTTCTTTCCTGGGGAAGATCTTAGAAAAGTTTATTAAAGAGGCCATCCTTAATGGACTGGCCGACACCAACATCCTGAGGAATAGCCAGCATGGGTTTGTTGTGGGTAGGTCTTACTTGACCAATCTCATTTCCTTTTATGACCAGGTGACCTATCACCTGGACAAGGGAGAAGAGATTGATGTCATGTATCTTGACTTCAAAAAAGCCTTCAATCTGGTATGCCATGATCATCTCTTGGTGAAATTGCCCAGTTGTGGCCTTGGGTCCACAATCTGCTGGCTGGGAAATTGGCTCCATGGTCTGACCCAGAGGGTGGTAATTGACAGAAGTCAATCGTCATGGTGCCCTATGGCCAGTGGGGTCCCCCAAGGCTCTGTCCTTGGACCCATATTGTTCAACATCTTCATTAATGATGTGGACACTGGAGTCAGAAGCAGACTGGCCAAGTTCGCTGATGACACCAAACTCTGGGGCAAGGCATCCACATCTGAAGACAGGAGCGTGATCCAGGCTGACCTGGACAGGCTCAGCAGATGGGCGGATGAGAGCCTGATGGTGTTTAACATTGAAAAATGCAAGGCTCTCCACCTAGGGAGAAAAAACCTGCATCATGCTTATAGGCTTGGCAGTGCTACATTGGCTAGCACTACGGAAGAAAGAGACTTGGGGGTCATCATTGACCACAAGATGAACATGAGCCTGCAATGTGATGCTGCAGCTACTAAAGCAACCAAAACGCTGGCTTGCATCCATAGGTGCTTCTCAAGCAAATCCCAGGACGTCATTCTCCCTTTGTACTCAGCCTTGGTGAGGCCGCAGCTGGAGTACTGCATCCAGTTTTGGGCCCCACAATTCAAAAAGGCTGTGGAGAAGCTTGAGAGAGTCCCGCGAAGAGCCACGCGCATGATCA
>NW_017729022.1:187226159-187249204 GCF_001723915.1 Gavialis gangeticus | reverse complement strand
TGAGCACCCCACAATGCAGATCGTCTGCATACATCAGTGATAATTTGTAATATTCACTTTTCATGTACTTTACATTTTCTAGCTAGCTAAAATGCTGTTGTAACCACCACAGTTTGAAGCATCCATTTATAGCAACTTAACCTAAAAATATTCTCTTGACCTTCTCCAAACAGAATAGGAATGTTACATATGAGAATATAACTGATGATAAAATTGACTGACTGTACATGTTAACTCACTGTACCTTCGTCTTCTCTTTCCCTTTGACTTGTTAGCTAGGCATTGCAAAATAGCAGAGACTACAGAGGAAACCTATAAATCTAAGTTTTATTCTTGACCTTCTGTGTGTCCTTCAGGAAATCATTTTCCTTCTCATTGCACTTATTTCCTTTGACTGAGTATATTCAAACCTATTTGGAACAGATAAATAATGCAAATATAGTTATATAGATAAAAATAAAGAAAATAATAAACATCTCCTTCACTTTATTTTTGAACATATAGAACTCTTTTTAGCATTCAGAACAAAAAAGTTTATTTTTCTACCATATATTTCCATCAGCTTCCATGCTACTATGCATCCCATGGCTGTTTTTCACTTTCTGGTGGTGAGTCCCCACTATAACAGTTATGGAAAGGATTGTCATGTCTTTGTAATTATGGCTGAATTTCATATTCCATTCAAAGCAGAAATCTGGGGTGTTTTTTTGTTTGTTTCTTATCAGAAGTGCATACAGACCTTACTCTTTCAATTTTGAATGATTCTAAAGTATGTACAAGTTTATTGCTGATTTTGCTTATAAGTTTAAAAATTGGAAATGGAGTCATTTAGCATTGTTGCCAAACTTTTTTTTTTTTTACTCAAATGATCTTGAAAATGGAATAACATGAGCTTCTCAAAATTTTCACATAGCTAAAATTCATGGCAATCTTGTGCATTAGGTTATATTTGGAGAACTGAGGCCATTGTGACACTAGATTCTACATCTAATTTACCTACACCAATTCTGCTTCAGGTACTGGCTCCATTGTATGAGAAAGAATAGATATAAAGATCTTGTTAGATTGATTGGCTTAACTATCAGTGCTTTTTACAGATTCTATGGCTGCATGGTAGGTTTGGCATTAGTACTTAGAAAGGTACTATTAGTATAGGTTATCTGAGCCCTGAGGCAGAAGACTAGAGGAGCCCTTAAAACAAAGAGAATTCCAGGATTTATATCTGAGTGAATTCTTCTTTCACATTACGTCATTCCCATCAACACAGTCCTCTAAATCAAGAATTCAGTAGTGAGTTAGTCTGGATTAGAAGTATTTAGGATCTTTTAGGTTTTTGATGTTTTACCTGTGCATTTCTTACCATAATAAGCTTTGCTTTCTTTAAGAATGAAGCAGGGAGGCACTCTGAACCTGAAAGGTGGTAGAACACAGTGAGGTGGGGGCCTCAGTGCAGGAGCACCCCCTACTAGCCTCACTTGATAACCTCACTTTCTGTTTAATCTGGTGTATTGGCTGGGCTCTCTTAGACACTCCTGGCTTCCTGACTTGGCTTGTTGGTAAACTTGCTCTCCATCTACTCCTCTGGTGCCCTTGGCTACATACAAATATTATATGTATCATGTGGCAAGTGCATAGAGAGTGTCATAAATTAATAGGCATTCATGGAACGCTTTAAAAATGGCAGATCCTATACTAAGTTAACCCTGGATGGATGTGGTATCAGACTAAAGGGATTTAGATTAGAGTTCTTTATCCCATCACAAGTTAAAGTGGGTCACATTCTGTCGGCATCTCATGGGGATTTGGGGTGCTCCACTCACCTCACATGGTGGTGCTCTAGCCTTGGCCAGAGCTTGTCTGATCTGCCCGAGTACCAGGCCGGCCCTGCCCCTGGGCTGTCATTGACAAGAGTCAGTAAAGCCTCTGTCCCCATCCCCACATCCTCCCTCCAGCCACCTGTGCAACACAGCCAGGCTGGGGTGGCAGGGGTCTGTGTCAGGACTGGAATGGCACAATGGCAACCCTGTGGCATTCATGTCTTGGGCACTATCAGCAGGTACCAGGTCCATGAGCACCTGACATGCTGCAAAGTTTTTTTGGTCTCCAGCTCTTCCAGGAGTGAAGAGCATTGTCAGAATCACATGGTGTCTACTACAAACCCCTGGAAAGGTCAAGGTTGTGGGTGTGGCCTGACCAGCAGAACCCTGGTCACTCTAGAGCAGGGGCTACACCCAGCTGAAGTGAGAGGGAGAGGCACACCAGGACCTGTACCTGCATGCTTTATTTGCTTCTTCCAGCCATCCACTCTTCCAGTCTTTCATCCACCTCCTTGCAGCCAGACCTCACCCACTGATGGACACCAAGACCTCACAGGCACTGTCATGGACTATAGATGACTCAGCCCCATCATCCTCCACCAGCCAAATGCAGGCACAAAACTGGGAGTATGGGGAGATGAGAGAGCTCACCATCTGGGGCAAGGAAGAAATCCAGAACAAGCTCAAGAAAGGGTACTGCAACAGAGATATCTTCAAGTGCATTGCCCAGCAGATGCAAGTGCAGGACCGCAACTGGGACTAGTTGCAGTGTCATGCCAAAATGAAGGTGATGAGGAGACAGTATCATGGCATGCTTGACATCAACAAGAATTCCAGGAGCTGGAGGCAAACCATGCTCTTTTACAAGGAGCTGTCCTGCTTATGCACCAAGGAAAGGGCCATCAACACCCCCCAGATCCTTGGCACTACTGGGGAGCCAGAGGCATTTCCAGCAGGGACCCCTCCAGTGGAGGAGGAGGCACAGGGAGGCCTTGACCTGGTGGGGCAACTGGCTGCCCAGGAGTTAGTTGTCAGGGGCAAGAGCACAGCTGCTTGAGCCAGTCTCCAAGGAGTCTGGCATGTTGTTGCTGGTCCCCACATCATCACAGGATGTAAGCTAAGATGTACTTGCTGCTGGAAGCATGCTCCAAGGTCTTTTTGCCTGTAGCTGAGAGCATGAATCATGTCATGCCAGAGGGTGAGGAAAGCTCTGATGCCATGAGACATGTGTGCTCCTGAAGGGGGGGAAGTGAGAGGGGAAGGGGCATGGGCAACTGGTGCCACCTTAGTCACGGGGGGTATGCCTTCCCAGCGACCAGTCAGCAATTGTGTGGGGGGATCCCCCATGCCTGATCCCACTGACTGGGGGGGTCCCCTGAGGCTGATTGTGAGGTGGCCATGCAGCCACTTCCAAAACTTGCTCAAGCCATTTCTGGGAGTACCACAATGGTCCCACTCCCTGGCTGGTGCTTGCCGCAGGGGCACTAGTGCTCCCACCTGCACCCCCTGCCCACCTAATCAGCCAGTGAGGCTGGTCAGGGGGTGCACTAATGCTCTCAGGGAGTGCATATGCACCCCTGTGCATTCCATATGCATCACCACCGGGAAGGGTATGGTGTGCAGGCAGCCTGCATTGTGGGCCCTTGCGGTTGATGAATGCCTGGGCTGGGCAGAAGATGGGGATGTGGGTGCTGTCCACAGCCCCCACACAGTTAGGTACGCCCATGTGGTGGAAGCCAGCAATCAACTTCTGCAGGTTGATGAGGCAGATGAAGCAGTTGGCCAGGATGTCCTAGATGACTAGGCACACATTCATGGTCTCTCTGGCCATGGTTCCACCTAGGAGATGACATCTAGGAAGGTGGCCCAGTGCATATGGAAGGTCTAGACCCACAGTTTGTCATCCCATGTGCCCAGGGCAATGCACTCCCATCAGTTGATGCTGGTGACACAGGCCTAGAACTAGGACTTGATGATCTGGAGGTGGTGCCATGGCATTCTGGATGGCTTCATCCTCATCAGCCACACAAAAGACAGCAGCCCGGTCCTGGATGCTGGGCAGGCAAGGGAGTGTGATGGGTGGGCATGTGCAGGATGGCCGGCTGGTGGCTCATGGACATGAGTGTGCATGCCATGGTGCGCTGCTGCCATATCAGGTCCAGATGGGCATATGTGATGTCCCGCATCCTCCAGTGAAAGTCAAGCAGGGCAACCAGCAGGACCCATCAGAGCTCCTGGGTCTCCCTGGTGCATATGTTCACTCCTCATCTAAACTAGATTGCTCTTAGTAAAGCATGATACTCAGAATGCTTCTGCCTTGGACTTCTTGACCACCTGTACTTACCCCTTGACTCAGCATGCTTAAAGACTTCAGTCTGTGGTTGATCTCCTGGTCCCCTGACCTGGTTTGTCACCTGGATTCTCTCTATCTTGGCCTGGCTCAGTTCCTTGACCCACAAGTGGCCCCAGACCCAGCTGGCTACATCCCAATGTGACAGTTTGCCCAGGCCACCTCATTTGGTGAAGAGGGTTCAGCCTGGAGCCCAACCCCCTGTTGGTGCTTGTAACCCACCACCTTATTGACACCACAGCTTGGGGAGACTTGCAGGCCAGGCAGATCAGCTGAACCAGCTTGCCTCCACACGACAAGTCCTGGAAGTCTGGGTGCAACAGCATCTGGCTAAGAATCAGTCTTAGGCGACGTACCATCAGGAGAATTACCAGCAATCATGTGAGGGGTGTTACCTCTCAGCTCTGTGTTCTTGGGGAGCCCTGTCATAGTATGCAGCCTGTCTGACTCACAAAGGACTCGCCCCCTCCCCACCTCTGCCTGAACAAGAACTGATTAGAGGAAGGACTTACAAAAGACAATGAAGATGCAGTGGGAGATGCATCTAAAGCCCTCCAGACAAGGGTGATAAGAGTGAAGCTCCTCTGATCTCATTTGAATCAGAGATAGAACCAGATGACAACTCATTTAAATGAGAGATAGGACAGGAAAGCCCCTTCATTAGCATTCAGGGTAGAGAACGAAGATTACAAGGCAAGGACTGCACTGAATTCTGGGACCAGAGAAGCAGGGGAGCACTGCATGATGGGGGATCCCTGCTCCAAATGCTAATCAACCCACACCTACAGACACCCATTTCAGCATTTATTAGACCAATTCTAGTAATGACTCCTTTATTGGTACCCAAAACACTGAATCTGCCTGTCTGTGTTGTGAGCTCCCTCAGAGTAATGTCACCCATAGCCAGGAGTGATCACTTCCTATTATCCAGCACATAAGCCATTGTTTACCCATAAAAAACCTAGTGTTCTCCCTTAAGCCATTGTTAGTTCTCTACAAAAACCCCTACCCAAGTTCTGTCCTGGTGCTTGGATCCAAAGCTGCACCAGTTCTACTCCTTTTCTGCCTGGAATCCCTCCATTTGATCATGCTGAGAACTCTGCCTGTCTGCAAGCTCCAACAACACCTGGTTCAAGCTTTGCTAAGTGGTGAGCTCTTGTTCCAGACACAGTTTTCTAAACCTGACTTTTTCTGATCACTCTCTCTCTCTCTCTCTGACTCTGGGAACCTGACTTTTATTCTCTTACTCCAGGCACAGCTTTCTAAACCTGGTGTTTGCTAATCAAATTTCAGCTAGGCTTCCCTAAATACCTAATTGAAATTATGTAATATTGTAACTGTTTTATTTGTCTCTCTTGTATTTCTATTACTACTGGTATCATCTAGAGGCCAACTGTCACTAGCCAGGGCCTGGAATTGACCCTGGAACACAGAACATCTCCTCTCCCACCCCATGGAGCTCAGGACTAAGCCCCGAGCTCTGCACTGTCCAGAGCTGCCCCTAGAGCCAGGACCAGCTTGTCCAGCCCCCAGAGTCTAGGCCTGATCCCCTGGAGCTTCCTGCCAGCCCAGGGCTGGTGCCTAGACAGCTGTGGCTGGAGCCTGGAGCTCCCTCTGGCTGCTGAGGGGGTGGGGTGCAGAGCAGGGCAGGAGTAGCCCTGGCCTTAACAGCTTCTCCCTGGTTCAGTTTGCGCCTGACCTGGGCGCATGTGTAGACACTGTGGCTAGGAGTAGTTTATTGCAAAGCAATTTGCTCTGCAGTTTATTCATGCGCAGTAATTGAATGCAGATGTGCCCTGTGTGTCACATATACAGCCCCATCTATCTGAAGTTTGTAGATAATTGTAACTCAAAAGGAGCCTTTCATGGGCTGTGGTACAGTTTGACTTAAAAGTGTGTCATAGATATATATAGATGTCATAATGATCTGAATGATGATGATGATGATAACAATGTCACAAATTCTCCACTTAGTTGACTAGAAGCTACAAGTTTAACAGCAACCTCTATATACACGCTTTTAGAAAAGATCTATTTTAGTCCCCAGAACACAGGTGTCCTCTTGCCTTCCAAAAATAAATTCAACTAGAACTGTTCAATGTGTGTATGCAAAATGCACATTAATTTTTCTTTCTTCTCCCTCCCAGAGCACAAACATAAGGACTGAATCTGCAATATATTCTTATATAAGTAATCCTTTCTTATGTAAGGCTTGAACCAAACTCCCATTAAATATATTGTCAATTAAACCTATTGACTTCAGTGACCCTTGGATTAGACTGGTAGGTAGTTCTACTGAGAACAGCATTTTAGATACAGGACATGTTTACACTGCAGTCAAAGGCAGTAGCACAGAGGTGGGTGAGCAGGGCACTAGGATGGTAGTGCTCAGGAAACCTGTATGGTGTTGGTAGCAGCTTGCAGTGGCAGAAGCAGTATTCTCACTTTCTGATAGTGCTTAACACCCATCAACTTCCTGCCCAGTGCCCTGAAAATGCTAGTTGTGTCTCTGGTCAAGGGTAGGACTGCAGCTCATTTAGAACTACCTAAGCTAGATTTAAACTAGCTAGCAAATTTAGTGATACCTGTAGCAGCACAAAAGTCAGTGAAGTTCTGTGGACAGGTTTTGCAACTTTGTTGAGCTTGGTACTGGCTACCCAGTTATGAATGCTAAGGAAAGTAGTTTACCTTGCTCAGGATGTCTTCACCTTTGACTACAGTATAGTCAACCTTAGACCTAACTTTAGAATAATAAGCAAAAAATTTTTTGCCTATAAAATCTTTTAACTAAAATATATTCCTGTTTTTAAATTTTTTACCAAAAAACCCTCCTTCTTCCTTCCCTCCAAATAAATAGAAACACTGCCTTTTCTGCTATTTCCATTAATTGATTTGGATAACAAATACATTTCAGAAGTTTACAGTCTTGGGATATTTTAAAACTAGCACATTTGGACCTAGATTCTGCTGTTAGTTACAGTGGTACCAATCCATAATAACTTAATTGGCTTGAAGAGATTAACTGATGTCACAGACATGGCACCTTGGGTACCCCAGGGAATTGGGTCCAGTAAATGAGTAAAAACAACTGTCTACATGTTCCCACAATACCACAGGGGGTACTGTGATCCTGGAAAGTTTGTGCCTACTTATCCCAACCATGCAGTTGATCCATTAAAAGATATCACCCATAAGAATTCTTGCCTCTATTGCATTTCCACTAACTTGTATAGGAATCTTGTCAGAACAAAGTACAGTAGTAATTGATGTTACCATGATCTGGGTTAAGCCCTATAACAAAAGAAGTTCTGTTAACAGTCTCATGCTATTGATCCAAAAATCAAGACGTCAAACACCAAGTGTGAGTACCAGTATGGGAAAGACCAGAAATTCACATGACCTTCTGTGATACTTAAAATTTAAAGTCAAATGCTAATTTGTTTCTAAATAAATCATGACTAAATACTATCAAGGCAACTGGCAAATTGATCTTAAAACTGCATAATTAACAAGATGTCTGTACCACATTTATCTACAAGGAAGTATTTTTAGATATCCTGTGTCAGTTGGACTCTGTCTTCTACAGCATATGAAATGTAAACTTTTTGCAGGTCATTATCTTCTACTATTTGCTGTGAATTTTAGCTCTAACTCTTAATTAGAGAGCTGACTCCTGTCTTCACTCTGCCTGTAATAGCCTGCTTTCGCCACAATCACTTCTGGGCTCTCTATGCATAAGACAAACCCTCCATTAAAATTCACAAAGCCAATAACTAATCCTCTTTTAATTCCCTCCTAGTGACCAATCATTGGATTTATACAGGTGGATGGTAGGTAGGCAGGGAAGGGCCAGCAAGACACCAGTATTGAGCCAGAAGTTTCATTACAATACTAAATAAGGCCATTCTGAGAGATAAACACATTTTTATCTGGAACAGGATGAACCTGGTCATTTCATATGTAACCTGGGTGGTACTCCAACAGGTACCCCTTCTCCAATTGAAGGGATCAAAGCAGGTGCACAAGCGCTGTGGGAGGTGTAGAGACTCTCCTCCCCTATAGAGCAGAGCCAGACCACCAATGGGGACTTAACCATATACCTTTTAATACTGGGAACACAACAGGCATAAATCAGAGGGTATGGTGGACGCTACAATGCCCCAAGGGGGCAGGATTCAACAAAGGTTAGACGCGTACAATCACTGACAAAACACGGTTAATAAAATATAAAACTCAAACAGCAGAACAAACAATACGGGTTGGTGAAATATACAAAGGGCACAAAACACAAAATGTCAAATGACAAGGAAACATAGGGCCTTGGTACCGGGAGGGGGAGAAAGGGGGGAAAACACAATGGCCCCTTTCCACTGCAAGAAGACTTGCTTCTTGTTGTCTCACTCACCCCAAGTCACCTCAGCTGGGACTTGATCCTATACGTGGTAGGCAGGAACACTGCCACACAGCCACCACTGGTGACACTGCTCCAGCCTGCTAGGGGTCTTGACCTTCCCGGAGCCTGGCTTCACGTTGAGCTGCCTGGCCTCTGATTGGAGGAGCTGGAAGCAGAGCTGGGAACCCCTCAGGTCACTGCTCAGATCCTTCCTGGAGCGGGGGAGCCTCTCCTGCTAGCTGCAGCCTCTCCTAGGGGATCCTGGAGCCCAGCGGGTAGCCTCTCCTGCCGGCCACATGCCACACTGGTGAGGG
This sequence comes from Gavialis gangeticus, assembly GCF_001723915.1. NCBI lineage: Eukaryota > Metazoa > Chordata > Crocodylia > Gavialidae > Gavialis > Gavialis gangeticus. The sequence goes on along the minus strand of NW_017729022.1, from coordinate 187,240,330 downwards.
TCCCACTGCTGCCTGCAGGTCCTGCTCTTTCAGGCTCTTCTGGGGCACTGCTCCTGCCCCCGCTGGCTCAGCTCTGTGAACCTCTTTCCTTGTTGTCCCTTGCTGGTCTCTCCCCTGAGTCAGCCCACACTGCCCCTTTTATCCCCCTCTAGGTGACCCAAGGGGCCGATCGGGACATGGGGGGGTGAATCTCTGGGGCCTGATTGGTGCAGAAAGGGAATCCCAAGTCCTCCAATCATCTTTTACCCCTTCAAAACCCCTGGGCAAAATCATTACCAGATTGGTGAGGAAAGAGAATCCCAAGTCCTCCAATCATCTTTTGCCCTTTCAAAACCCCTGGGCCAGGTCACTGCCAGCCAGCCCGTCACACATACAAGTCACCAAACAGACATCAGATACTAACAATGTGTGGTCTCTGTTGCTAATCTGGGATAGACTTAAATCAGTGACCAATAGACAAATAGCTCCATATCTTATTAACAAGTCGCTTTGGATCCCTGCATGTGTAGACGTTAATTAATTCCCATTAAGACAGCTCTTCAAAGAAGCTATCCACTACTTTGCAAAGTTAAGCTATTCATATTACATGGTCATTGTTGTTAATGGGCATAATTATATGATTTTAAAATAGGCTTATCTATAGTGTTATCTTTTGCCCAATGGCTCATATTAAAAAGATGGAGCTCCAGTAGTTAAACTCTAGTAGACATGGGCTCATGAACACAAGATTTATAAATTATAAAATCTCTTACCATTAATTAACTTTACACAGAGGGAATGTACAGTGAATATTAAAAAGAGCATAGAATGAGAGGCAGTTCATTTGTGAGATGTCAGAATTGTTACTGAGAGAAACTTCAGAGAAGAATGGCTAGTCAGGATCATGTTTGTTTTTCATTCTATTTTGCTTTGTTTCTTTTTTCCCCCCTATAAATTGCCAATGGAAATAAAACAGGAAGAACCAATTTTTTCAGTGTGGCCTAAACAAGTATCCATTTTTATATCTGTAATCTTATGGGTTATAATTGTAACTCAATTAATTGAAAGCTTAACTTGAGTTATTTATTTCCTGAGGAACTGATTTTGTACAAAATACTGCAGGAAATTCTTTAGACTCTTAAATGACCAAAGCTGCACTTGAAGATAATTTAGGACAACAATTATATGTTTACAGAAAAGGATTAGCATAATCAAGTTCTTTGGTGCTTGAGTGCATGAGACCTATGGATGAATCTGAACAAGGAAGTTATGCTTCTGATTTGTTTCCACATATTGGACTGAATTCTGTTCTCAGTTTCACTCCTATAACTTCCATAGGGTAGCACAGGTGAGGTGTAAGCAGGCATATCTTGCGTCAGTAATACTAGTGCAGTATGAAATATGTAACCAGAACATATTTGTCTTTGAGAGACATACATTCAAAAACAGATCTGTAAAGCATGAGTGAAAATACCACGCCGTCCAGGAAGAGCACAGACCATCTGCAGATGCTTCCTCAGCCTGACAAAGGGTTTGTGGCCAAACGCTTGCTAAGAAGAATTTTTCCAACTACTTGAGTTGGTCTAATAAAAGATACAGGATTTACCCAAAGAACCTTGTCTGCCTGAGTGAAAATACGCATGCCTGAGTTATTGTGAATTACTGATACAGAAGCAAATTAAGGCAAGTACATAAAGCTAAGTAGTCAGGTGTGCTAATGCTAATTGAGATGCCTAACCATTAGGGCTGTGCAAAGCTTTGGTCACTGACTCAGTTCAGCAGAGATTCGGCCAGATTCAGTGGCCAAATCTCTGAATCTGAATCTAATGTCTCCGAATCAAATTGGAACCCTCCAAATCGATTTGGAGAGATTTGATGATTCAGACATAGACACAGCTTTAAATGTTTTTTCTACATACCTTGAGGTAGCAGGTGGCTTGTGAATGCTGAGATGATGGGGCAGATGGAGCATCCAATGGGAGCGCGGGGAGGTCCCCAGTGTGCTCAGTGGCTGACCCGGAAGTGGACCAGAAGTACTGCTCCTGTGGGATGCTCAATCCACCCCACCATCTCAGCATTCACGAGCTGCATGCTATCTCGAGGTATATAGAAAAAACATTTAAAGCTGTGTCTATGGCTGAATCGCTGATTCTCTGAATCAGTATCAAATCTTCAGATTTGGATTTGGCTGAATGGAATTGGGACAGTGATACGAGTCAACAAATCAAGTCACTGTCCCCTGAATTGGGCCGAATCCAAATCTGAAAACAGCCTGCTTCACGCATCCCTACTAGCCATACCTTTGCAGGATGTATTTTCCATTTGCCACAACTGCACAAGGAAATGTAGGAATGCAATTATGAATATATCTTTCAGTTTACATTCTAATATGCTTAATCTTTATATACTGTATGCAGTTGTCTTTTTGTTGTTATATTATTTTGAAAAAAAAGTGAGGCTATTTAAAAATAAGAACCATGATTCTGTGACCCTGTGCAACATAAATGTAGAATAACTTAATTGATTTCCCAAAGAGATGGTTTTACTGCTCACTGTTTCTTGTAAAATAAGACACATGGTTCTGAACAGTGGCAGTAGCACAACATACTCCTTGAGGGGGGAAAAAAAAACTTTTATGATGAAAACTACATGTCTTATTTTGAACCCAGATTCAGCAAAGCAAACAAATTTGGGGCAGCCCTGAACCATGTGCTTAACTTTAGCTACAGAATTAGATCTTACTGACATCACTACAACTTAAGAACATGCTTAAGGCACAGAGTTAAGAGTGGTATTAAGGACTTTTCCTGAATCAAAACCTTATTCTTCACAATTCTTCTTTTATTATAAATGACCAAACTCAGAAGCCACAACTACACATGCACTTTTTGTGGAGTGGACTTATTAGCTGCAGAGTAAAGCATCACCGTCTACACATACAATAGTACAACATCACAGTAAGCTAATTAACTCCACTGTAAAATAATACTGCTGGGGACAGTACTATCTTATGCCGGGTAATTAGCTGTGGTTAAACACAAGCGTAGATGCTGACTATGGCCATAAATTGTGCCTGGTCACTCCAGTCAGCAGGGGGCCAAATTCCTGCCCTGCTGCCTAGCTACATCGCTCTGCACTTTCAGCACTGTCATGCCCCAGCCAGGCCCTTTGACACCACCACCCAGAACCTGGGATTGAGCAGGGCAGGAGCCACCCTGGTATAAACTGTTCTACCCTGGCTCAAATGGCTGCTGTCCCAGGTGCACATGTAGATGCCGCACCTGGGAGTAATTTACTTCAGCTCAAACTGCTCTGGAGTTTATTGCTTTGAATTAATTGCATGTGTAGATGAACCCAGAATATTCTTAAGAATATCTCTTGGCAGAAGCAGTCACAGTACTACTTTTCCATCAACTTTCTTGTAGATAAAGCTCAGCAACCTGCCTTAAAGACTGAAATCTGTTATTATCTTGTGCTGCAAAAGAAAAAAAAACGACAGGCTCTCTGGTACATATCCACCACACAAAAGCACATGTGTTCTCTCTCTCTTACACACATGCTTGTGCATGGACATGCACATACATACCCATAGACACACAATGCAGACTGAAACAATGACTTAGAAAAAGTTAGGACCAATATAGAACTGGTAAGATGCTACATAGGAAGCTAGTTTTCACTACAGCTAGGAAATGAAATTTCAGATAAAAAATACTTGATATTTCCCTTTGTTATTTACAGTTTCCCAACTAGCTGTACTTTTTACTTCTACCATTCTGTCTTTCCCATCCTGCTAGGTATGTGCATAAGCCAGCAGCCACAAGAAGAAACAGACAGAGACAGGTGTTGTGCAAAAGTCACATTAAGCAGCATGCCCTTATAATTTACAGAGAGAGCTAGAGGAAGCAATAACTCACTGCACATTCTGCAACTGATCCCAGCACAGGTACACCAGAAAGCACACCTTGGTCTATAAGGAGAGAAGAACTGGAGAGTGGAATTATCATTTATCTTTTTTTAGAAAAAAATACACTGGCATTGGAGACATGAAGAAAAACATTCCTTAGTGACTTTTGGTTTTAGGCTATCAGTTTCATAATAAAGTTCAAAATAACAGACTTGTAAAACTGCGCTTGGCATGACAGATTGCAGAGATGACTCACTTTTAATAACTAGTCCATGTAATACAAGGAGCTCTGGAGATGCAACAAATATGACATACTATAGATATACTTTCTGAGGTAGTAATCACTGTGTGGTCTGAGATACACTGTGTGGTCCCATAGCACTGGGAACATTATAACTGGAATTGGTTTGAAGCTATGGATTCAACTAAATCTTCCATGACCTCTGTGCACCCTCTTAGGGAATAGAAAGAAATCATGTGATCTATAGGTCTTAAGTCCTCTTGCTGCTTAAATTGCTTTACATAGATGTCCATATAATTGATTTCACTGTAATTTACTTGTCTGGAAGTGAGAGGAGACTCTATGAAACATGTCCATAGGTGAAGTAAATTGGAAGAACTCTAGTGTCCCAAGTAAGTATATCAATTAACTTCACCTCTGGATTGGACTTCATACAGCCATTCTGGAGAGAGCAACCCAGCTCAGATTCTGAGCACTCCAAACCAAATGCTGGCACACAATCCTCATATGAATGAAATTCGTCCTTGTGCAAGGCCAGTATGAGGCCTATGGATCACTAATGTCCCTCATAATCCCACAATATATGGCTTCAATGGGTTTTATGTGCATTATAGATTTTGTGCTAGCCCACTATACACGTGTGTGCTGGAATAATTATGCATGCTGGTCACAGGAAAATCATGACTAGAAAAATATTCCCTCTGAATTATTCACATAGCCTATAAAGTAGGGATGCATAAAACTCTAGAGGAAGCTGCAGTGGGTGAAAAGGAGTCCTTTACTGTACTTCTGTAATTGAGGGATTAATCTTTATGTCTTTGACTGTTAAACAATTTCCCACAGGTATGTGAATTTGAGTTTAACAGCAGGTTTTACACAGCTCAGCCCAGTCACACAACTTCATCTCTCTCCATCATCATAGCTTTTAACTATATATGCACTTAATATTGTGCTAACTATTAAAAGTTCTGGAAATTTGAAGGTTGTGACTGATAACTAAAAGGATCAGCTCTCATGACCAGCGTCTCTTTATTTCCACATTTTCATGGTAGAGTTACTTTCTCCTGTAACTCTACATTTCCATGGTAGAGTTACTAACATTGTTAGTATAGAGCCCTTTAAAAAGAGAACACCCAAATTTGCAGCTCCTCAGAATACAATGGAGCCTTCTCCACAGAAAACAAAGATGACCATAAAGTAAGAAGTGAAATAAGCATTCAACACCTTTTGGAATCTTGTGCTTGCCAAGGTTTTACTTCTACTATTACTCCAATTACAAACAGCAAAGCATATGTACAACTGTTAAAAGGATAAATACATTCAAATATAATTCCATTCAAAGTAAAATAGCTCCACCAGGGAAGAATTCAGTCCAAATAGTTCAAAAACAGGATTTTAGAAATGTGAATTATATGGACCTGGGTAGAATAAAGTTTATGCTCACAAAGAGAGGGAGTCAAAAACCAACAAACCAATAAACCAAGGGAAGCTTTTACATCCAGAGAAGAATATATCAGTTTTTGCTGACTATTTCTGGATCAGGGCTTTCAGGAGTTCTGAACAGTTTCTAGATGGCTCCCTTTACATCTACCACTACTTTTCTTAATATTTTTGAAGTAACAATATACTTTTCCTGAATAAGCTTAAGCTATGGTGTGGCTGACCACCCATCTGCAGCATAGCAAAGATTTCTGTGTTATTTTACATTTTTGTTGCTACCTGTTTGGGATGTTCTATTTGCATCTTTCTCTAATTTAGGCCTTGTACAGACATTCAGTTTCTCCTGGAAGAATCACTGCTTTTCCAGGAGAAACCACAAGTATATAGATGTTCAGGCTTTTTCTCCCAGAGTAAAAAAAGCCACTCCAGGAGAAAAATAATCTGGTAACACCCAGAATTAAATCACTCCCAGGCAAGTTCCTCTGGGGAAGAGTGAATGTCTATGTCTATACATGCTGTGGCTTCTCTCAGAAGAGAACGTAGTCCTCCATTGTCCGCCACACTCCCCACCCCAAGGAGACAATATGTTGCTTGTAGTAGAACTCTACTGATGCAGCAGGGAGCAGAACACACTCCCTTCAAAACCCTTACTTTTTGCTGCAGGGAAAAACAGTCTGACCATGGGCAGTGTGGGTCAGCCAATCAAGAATGCCCTATTCACTGCTGCTATGTTGCCAGGCAGACTAAAAGGAACCTGCAGAGCATGCTGTGATGTTTGCACAGGTGCTCCCTGTGGCTACACAGTGTCAGCATTGCAAGTTCTCCACTCTTTAGAGACACAGCATTCAAATGCCTGTGTGAGTTTGACAGCTTTGGGTAAGTTACCCAGCTCTGGGTAAGCAGCTCTGGATAATTTTTTCTACCAGGAGAACAAACCTGGGAGAATTCTCCTAGATTATTTTAATGTATGTACGCAGCCTTGGACAGGTTACAGAAGGGGTGTCAAAGACACAGCCCATGGGGCAGATCTCACCTGTGGAGACCCTTATCTGGGCCCCAGTGCTGCCCCTGGGTCTCATAGTTGACCCAAATGGTGCATGCCAGATTGACCGTGCATGTGGCGCTTGTTCCAACTAGTCAGGGACTATCAGGGACAACTCTGGCTAGTCTGAGATACAAGCTACACAAGGTGCCTGCTGTGAGATGCAGGCTGCACTTGGTGCCTGCTCTGGGAGATGTGGGATACAAGTTGCACATGAAGGACACTCTGGTCAGTCTTGGACACGAAACTCATGTGGCATAGGTCCCAGACCAGCTGAAGTGGACGTTCAGGGAAGCACAGTCCCAGAATGGCCAGAGTAGGCACTGGCTCTAGCATGCAAGGTGGGGTCCATGGGTGCCCCACATGCCTGATCAAACGCCCATTCTAACCAATCTGGGACTGTGCCCCCAAGGCACCTACTCTGGCACCTGCCCCATTGCATGCAGCTCACCTCTAGGACCTCCCCTCCCCCAAGCAAGTGTCAATGAGCTGGATCCAGTGTGTGCAGGGAAGGGTCTGTGGGCCTGATGGGCTGGCCCTGCACCACTCATCCAACTGTGGACCAGCCCTGTACCCTCTATATGGCTTGTGGAAGCCAGATGAGTTTGGCTACTGTGGGTTACAGCAATGTGGGTTCTGCATAGAATCCCTGACCCCAATGTTTAAGCACATGATTCACTCAAAGTATATGAATATAGTCCTTTTCAGGCATAAAGCACCTAAAAGAAAATTCCAGCTTGTAGCTTTCACTCGTTTGTGACTAGGGAAAAATAAATAGAAAAAATGTTGCAAGGAACATAGAAAGGTCACTAAAGATTGCTGTTTGAAATCTATTAGTTTATTTTGTGACTCGTGTAAGTGTTTGCACACCTTACAATGCTAATATTGCACAGTACCCTTTAAAGGAACTCATGGAACTCTGGTTGAGAATCTCTGGAACAACACAACCCACGGAAACAAAGTAACTCATGTACTTATAATTGAATATGTGCATTTCATAATGCATTGTTTTATTTTAATAATGCATTATTAAAAATGTACATAGGGAAGTGATCACTTAATAGGACACTCAGAAACCTAGCTACTGTGGTAGACTTTGTGTAAAATGGTGTAGAATTTTACAGATTTGCATGTATGTGTAACATGGTATGAGAAACTGACCAAAGAATAAATAAACAGTCTACTTCTCTCACTTTTCCTTTAACAGAGGAACTCTTTCCACTTTGGTATTTGTTATTTTCTTCTATGTATCCCATTCATGCAACTGCTTCTTTATGTTGCACCTTCACTTGTAGCAACACTAGTTTCAGCTTGGACAACCTCTCCCTCCTCAGTATGGGAGTTTCCTATGAACTATCCATATGAAAATAAGAGTATCAGTACTGCCATTTATTGGATCAGACCATGGGTCCATCTTGCTTAGTACTTTGTGTTACACAGTGGTAGAGAGTGGATGCTGAAAGGGAGAGTGAACTGGGTATAACCAGGGGTTTTTCCAGGGTTTCTTTCTACCTTGTAGTCTCCAGCATTTAAGGTCTAGGAAGTTCTGACCCAGGAAGTCTGAACATCCAGATCTGAACATTTCCTTTTAATAACTCCACAGAAAATGACTGATTATCTATCATATCATACTGATTATGATGGGTCACATACTGAGAAGGACTATAATCACACTTCTAGTTCAGGAGATTGGACTGCAGTCACACTAAAAGTCAATCCTACACTTCACCTGATACCCTGATACCTTCACATGCTTTCAACATTCCTGAATTTACCTCTTACCATCTGCTACCTAGATGCTCCAAATAAATAAATTTTTACAGTTTCAGTTCTCTGTGAAATAGATTACCCTGCCCTTCCACATCTCCTCTGTTCTGCTTCAGAATATTTACTTTGCATGCAAATGTCCTCCTCATTAGTTAAGTTGCTCTGAGTTAAATGGCAACCTTAAAAAACAGTCTGTCTATCTTTGACCATGTGGGAAGAGTGATAGGAAGCAATTGTCATGCACCAATTAAGTACCAGTCATGGAATAGAGAACTGTTGATATAATTGGAATATCCTATCATTTATTATTGTTAAGCTACTGCAGCTTTCTGTAATGAGAGTCATTCCTCCTTCTTCAGGCTCACTTACACAATGTGAAAAGACTAAATTCTGTTTTGTTGGTAGATTGTTTTATGGACATATATAAAATGGTTTAGAAATGCAGACATTACAGCAATACAACATGTAAATTAAACATGACTGGGCAGACCCTGGGCTGCTGTAAACTATCATAGCTTTTTGGACTTTCATGGATAAGGCAAAGACAACCTACATCAGAAAAGAAGGCTCCACTGTGTTTCAGGGAGACGGTTGGGTGGGGAGTAAGTTCTTAGTGACTACATTGCTACTGATAGCAGATATTGGGCCCAATGAGAAAATACACGTAACTTAAAAAAAATAAAAATCAGTTTAGAAAAAATATCCATGGGGGTTACTCTGCTTAATGTGTGGGCCTTGTTACACATTATACTTAGCATATGCTAATTCTAATTGGTTTTAACATTAACACATGCTTCGATAAGTCACACGTTAATGGTTAATAGCCCTCTGATATACATTGTTCAGACTTAGATGGTCGGCAAGCAGGGGCTGGCTAGGAGCCAAGTTGACTCTGAGCCTGCCCAGCTTGCCTGCTCTTGGGGGCAGGGGAGGTGGTCCAGACTGTGGGCAGCCAAAGGCTGGCAGGGTCCTATCAGGCTTGCCAGCCCCTGCCTACCCTGACTGTGTGCTCCCTGCCCCCAGTACCCCTGGATCTAGCCCACTGCCTCCTCACTCTCCCCCTCCTCCCCCCACTGGTTCAGATCAAGCTATCCACTGTCTCCCCATCCCCCGCCCCCAGATGTCCCTTCCTCCCTGCCCCTCAGGGCCCCCCTTCTGACCTCCCTCTGGCCCTTGGCCCTCACAGCTCACCCCTGAACTTTGGTGCTGGAGTTGTCTTGGGGGAGCAGGCAGGGAAGGGGAACCCACCTGGCTGGCCACCATCACTGCCAGACTGCTACTGATGCACCACCTCCCAGCCCAGCCCAGCTCAGCCCAGCCCAGCCAGCCCAGTCCAGAGAGTGGCAGTAGTAGTGGTAATGGCAGCAGACAGGTTCCCTTTTCCTTCCTGGTCCCCTAAGACAGTGCAAGGAGCTACAAATAAGCTTGGAGCTGCCGGGGTGGGGAGTGGGGGTCTGTGATGCAGGGTGTGGGGTCTGGTTTGTTCTGGGCAAGCAAGGTGGATTCAGTCTGGGCCAGTGCGGAAAGGGGATGGGGTGCAGGCCCACTGGGCAGGTGGTGGGGTAAGCAATGTGGCAGGCCCAGTCTGGGCTGGGGGGGACTTCTGGCTTGGAACAAACCCACTGTGCCACATGTCCTCTGCACCAACCCAGATCCAGCCTGTCATGCCATCTGCTCCTTCTTCACCCCCCAGCTCCAGCCTGTATCAGGCCCACCATGCTGCTTGTGCTTCCTCCCTCACAACTTGCCTGGATCAGGCCTTCCACCCCTGTACCCAGCTCATTTGCAGCTCCCACCAGAGCAAGCATGGAAGAGGAACCTGGCCACCACTCCCTGGCCTGGGCAGGGGCAGTGGCAGTGGCAGCAGCCAGGTAGGTGATTTCCCCTTCCCTGCCTTCTCCCCTGGGACAGTGCCAACAGTGCAGGAAACCTGGAGGAGGGGGGATGGGGAATCCTGAATGACAGGGGAAATGGGGGAAGAGGAGGAGTCTCGAGGGGCAGGGGAGGAGCTGCCCAAAAGCTGCCTAAAACCAGTTAGAGATAATCCTTGATGGAAGAGAATTATCTGCAAGTCACTCAGAGGGTCCTTAGCACATGTTTCCCTGCCCTAATATGTGGACACTGCAGAACCCTTAACATGTATTTAAGTTAAAGATTAACAACATGCTAAGAACAGAGAAAGTCCATGCAGCCAAATGCCAACATGATGTAATGCCAGAGCCATCATACCAAGGATGAAGCTGTGGCACTGATTTCAATGAAATCATTGCCTTCTGTAACTTGCAGATCAGCCACTGGTTTTCTTGATCAAGGTTTCTCAGATGCCCTCTCTGATTTACGACCAATATATTACAGCACAGTGCTATTGTAAAAGACAGAAAATCATGAGAAACAATAGGATGGTAAAACTTAGCCCTTGGTGTAAATGGTTCACTGGTAGATCTAATTCAGTTTATAAATGAAAATAAAGACCACTCCTCCCCACCATTTTACAGACAGATAAGTATCCTTCTCAATCGTTCAGGCAGAGGAGACCTTCAGCATTCCTGTTGATCATTCCTCCAACTGATAAGTGCTAATACAAGTTAACTCCATTAAAATCAGTGAAGTTTCCACAATGTTGCACTGTTTACATTATAAAAGTAGAGTTCTAAAACTCTAACTCTGCTACTGCCTTTTATTTACTTTTTCATTTCCCTGCATGTGACTTTGAAAATAGACTTTTAGCAGGAGAAACAGTATAACTCAGCGGTTTGGGAGATAGATTCAGAGTCAAGAGACTTCATTTATCACCCCTGCTTCACTAGGTACCTGCTGAGTGACCTTTTACCTCTCCTTTCTGCCTCATTGTCTTTGTCTGTAAAATGTAGGTAGTGATCTTTATCTTCATTTATAAAATGAAATCAGATCTATCTGTGAATAATTTACCTCAACAGCTAATTTTTACAATTATATTGCTCCTCAGTTTTCTGGCCTTTGTAGTAGTGCTGTGCTACGATTTGGATCATAAATATTGTTGAAGACGGTTTTAAACTCCAACTTTAAATAAGTTGCCTAGTTTTTTTGTTTGTTTGTTTTAAATTGGTTTAAACAATTTACACCAAGATTCTAAAATTGTGTCCTTATGATATAAGCAAGTTCAGGACTTTGACCTTTGCACATGGATGTCTAACGATTTAACTATCAAGAATGATACTTTAAACCCAGTTACATGAAATTTTCTGTTGAGCATTTAAAAAGTGCATCTGTTTTAAGGATACCATCCATGTTGCTCTTAGGAGATTGGCCCATCCTATTCATATTCTTTCATTACTAGTTACCCCTTGTCATGCATATGTTACATTTAAAGTGTCAGGGAGTAGCAAAAGGCTATGTCACTTCAATATGATTTATCACTACAGCCTGACAGGAAGTGACAGAGGATTTGACCTGACTTTGTCAACTGACAATTACAGTTCCTCTGGGCCTCACCATTAAATTTCACTTACAGTGCCAAAACCAACTTTTCACAATGACTGTACTTTTCTGAATCTACTGTCCTTTTATCCAGCCTTATAAAAGACAACCCATGAGAGCATGTAATGACTCTACAGCTGTACAGATAGACACTAGAGCTGTGATTCTCAAATAGGGTGCCACGGCACCCTGGGGTGCCTTAACACTTTCAAGGGTGCCATGGGTTACTGTGACACAAACATGATTCACAAGATAAACCCAGAGATTTATAATAAGAATCCATAATGTTAGAAACATTCTGCCCTGTTGTGGTTCTCCTGAGTTCTTTGCAACACTAAAATTGCTGTATTATGTTTCTGTAGACAAAAAAACAGAGAAAATTAGGAGCTGGCATTTTCCAAGGGGTGCCTTGAGTACAAAAAGGTTAAGAACCATTGCATTAACAATCAGCAGGGATCAGACTTGAACACGTATACAGCATAATGTGAAGCACTGCCACCTTTCCTCCGCTAAGCCTGTAGGTTCTTATTGTATTGTAATTAAATAATGAATTCTCCATATCTTTGGTAATCACATCCAGAATCCTCCTGGGACTTGTTATAAGGACTGTCATGTTTTGCATGTATGGTTGTTATATGCTTCTTTTGAGAGAGGCAATTTTCATAGTTTCATAGTTTCTAGTGTTGGAAGGGACCTGAGAAGATCATCTAGTCCGACCCCCTGCCATGGCAGGAAAGAGTACTGGGGTTAAACGACCCCAGCAAGGTGTTCATCTAACCTCTTCTTAAAAACCCCCAGGGTAGGAGCCTGCACCACCTCCCTTGGAAGTTGGTTCCAGACCCTAGCCGCCCTGACCGTGAAATAGCGCCTTCTGATGTCTAACCTAAATCTACCCTCTGCTAGCTTGTGACCGTTGTTCCTGGTCACTCCTGGCTGTGCTCGGGGGAACAGTGACTCCCCCAATGCCTTCTGATCCCCCCTGACCAGTTTGTAACAGGCCACAAGATCCCCCCTCAGCCTTCTCTTGTGGAGGCTGAACAGGTTCAGGTCCTGTAGTCTCTCCTCATAGGGCCTGCCCTGCAGTCCCCTGATCATGCGAGTGGCCCTCCTCTGGACCCTCTCCATGCTGTCCACATCCCTCTTGAAGTGCGGCGCCCAGAACTGGACGCAGTACTCCAACTGCGGCCTGACCAGTGCCGCATAAAGGGGGAGGATCACCTCTCTGGACCTGCTCGAGATGCATCTGTGGATGCATGACAAGGTACGGTTGGCCTTCCTAACTGCCTCCCCACACTGCCGACCCATGTTCATCTTGGAGTCAATGATGACTCCAAGATCCTTTTCCACCTCCGTGCTGACAAGAGGGGAGTTCCCTAACCTGTAGGTATGGTGCCGGTTGTTCCTCCCCAGGTGCATCACCTTGCACTTGTCTGTGTTGAAACCCATCCTATTCTTATCTGCCCATCCTTGTAACCTGTCCAGCTCCAATTGTAGCCTGCTTCTTCCTTCTAGTGTGCCCACGTCCCCCCACATCTTAGTGGGGGGGGGTGTGATACAGGTAGATACAAGTTTTTTTGATACAGGTTGATACAAGTTCATTATGCTAGTTCTAATATTATAAAAGTTTTAGTCTGTCTATCTGTCCATAATGTTTTACTTGTGCTCTGATTGGCTGACAAATAGCCAATCAGATTTCAAGGAAGTGTTTGGACAGGTGGCAGTGTGCCACTATGATGGCAGGGATACAGGGAGTGGAGGGGGGGGAGGGGAGCGGCCAGCATAACTGGCCTTGCTCCCCCTGCCCTGCTCCCTGGAGGTGGCAGCAATGGAGTGGACAGAACTGTGGGGGGGGCAGCAATTGGCTAGTTTATTATATATTGATCTATATATTGATTGGTTGATGCTTGTGTATTATATATTGCATGTTATAATTAAGTAGGTAATGAATTCTAGAGTGAGGTGTCTGTCACAAATTTTGAAGCAGGCTGATTAGTTGAAGAGCATCTGGTGAAGTGAACTTGGGTTGAGAGAAGCTTATGCTCCCGATATATACCTTATTTCATAGTTTCATAGTTTCATAGATTTAGGGTCGGAAGGGACCTAGTAGATCTTCTAGCCCGACCCCCCGCCAGGGCGGGAGAACAACAAAACCCCAAAACAAGAAACGGGACTCAAATGAGTCCAGCCAGGTAGGCATCCAGCCTCTTCTTAAAGACCCCCAGGGTAGGGGCCAGCACCACTTCCCTTGGAAGTTGGTTCCAGCTCCTAGCCGCCCTAACTGTGAAGTAGTTTTTGCAGATGTCCAATCTGTACCTCCTCTCCATCAACTTGTGCCCATT
>NW_017729022.1:187225909-187226131 GCF_001723915.1 Gavialis gangeticus | reverse complement strand
TTCTGGTCCCCCCTAGTGAGTTTATAGACGGTCACCAGGTCCCCCCTCAGCCTTCTCTTCTGGTTTATAATTAGTTTATAAAGGTGTGTGGCAGCTGCAAAGGCTTGCTTGGCTGCAAGCTAAGTGGGTGAGCTGCGCCTGAGAACTTAGCGAGAAGGGCGCCAAAAAGTTTGCAGAGGGTGTGTCCCGGAGTTGGTTAACCAAGCTCACAGTGTCACGGTT
>NW_017729022.1:187225666-187225898 GCF_001723915.1 Gavialis gangeticus | reverse complement strand
CTTCTCAACCTCCTTGAAGCATTCTGGGAGTTTTAGTGTGTTACTAATTATGCCTTGGTTAGCATAAGCACTATCTCACAAGGACAATCGGGTGGTTGATGTGATTGCTGAGGTCGAAAGCCAGGTGAGTCATAAACGAAGCCAAAATTGAAACTGTAGGGATGATCCGGATCGGTGGTCGATGATCGGTGCCAAAGGTAAATCGTAAGCCAGAAGATCGGTATATCAAAAC
>NW_017729022.1:187219022-187220666 GCF_001723915.1 Gavialis gangeticus | reverse complement strand
ACGATACGAAGCGCCAAGCGAGGAGGAGACCAATAGGCCTAAGAGCCTAACTGAGAGACAGCGCTGAAAGGTACAGCCTCTGTCTCCAGCTAACCGGGTCTCTCTCCCCCCTGAGGGAGGGGCTCCTTAACCTTTATAGCAATCTGGTGGCCAATTACAATGCGTCCCTCAAAGAACTTTCTAGCCGAATGACATCATGCTCTTAGCTGACTGAGCATGTGAGAGTCTGAGCTCTCCGCTGTTACCAAGCATGCGCAGGGCTGAAAAGTAGGTCAGCCTGACTGACAGCTCTTGGGGTCACCCAGGAGACACATGCTGGGTGAGCCCAATGGAAATTTCCATGAGCCAGTGTTATCTGCGCATGATCAGACTTAACTCATGTGTTGCCAGCACCTCTCTAGAATTTTGCTTGGACAGGGTGCAATAGTTTTCCAGGCAGGAGGGTATGCTGTGCACAGTGCATGTTTTTTACTGGATCATTTGAACTGTGACCAGAGCCCCCATTGCAAACCAAGGGCTTTGGTTGGCTGCTATTGAGCCATAAAAAAGCTGACAGAGGGAAAAGAAGAAGAGAAGCCAGGGGTGAGCAAAATCAGCCTGGAGAGAGGGGCAGAGACTCAGTCTCTACCCTCTCCCTGCCTCCCCCCAGCAGAAGGAACAGAGCTGAGCTTGCTGGGGAGCAGACATCAGGACAGAGGAGAGCTTGAGTCATCCCAGGAGAAGCTGATTCCCCACCTGGGTCAGAGCTGGGCAATCAAGGGCACAGGTACCCAGGCAAAGAGTGGGGAGGGGCTGGTAAGCTGTCGGGGAGCTTGGAGAAGCTGCCTGGTCAGAGACCTGCAAAGGGAAGTCCTGTGTTTGAGTTGGAAAGACTTGTACTGCAGGAACAGAGACCTGCAGAGGGAATCCACTGTCTGCATGTAGAGGTGTTGGGGGAGAGAGACAGCCCAGAGAGGGAGTGGGCTGTCAGAATCTGAAACCATGCATGAGTGTGTCAGGGGATACTTAACCCCTAGTGTTTGCAGGAGGTGTATTTTTTCAGAAGGAAACTAAAGAAAAGAAGCCTATTACCTGCACTGGCTAATTGGAGACTTGTTCTGCTGAGTTACCAAGAAAGACCAAGGAGTCCATGTTCCTCGAAGCAGCAGAAGTCTCACCTCTGCCATCTATGGTGGATAACAGTTAAAGCTATGTTGCCATTTATTGTTATGGGAAGAGGATTGTGACCACAGGGAAATCAACCTGGGTTATGGGAGGGAACTGTTTTAAAGGCTTATAACTAGGTGAATGTAATTATTGAGGTTGTTTCATGCAAGTGGGACCACCCAGTGTGTTGGAATTATTCACCTGATGTTGCAGTTATAAATTGTATTCAAATTTTTGGTTTTATTATTAACTATTGTTATTATATATTATTTTCTTCTTTTGCTAATTAATTTCTTTTCTGTATATAGTTGTACATAATAAAGAAACCAATGTGTTCATTGGGTTCGGAGTAAATTTCTGGGTGATGAGGGTGAGGAACACACCTCTCCATGGGACACAGCAGATCTGCCTGAGGGAGTTCTCAGGGCTACTGGCACCCTTAGGATCCAAAATCCAGCACATCACCCAGCCTACTGTGCTGGCATGGGTTACAGGTGC
>NW_017729022.1:187211074-187214022 GCF_001723915.1 Gavialis gangeticus | reverse complement strand
GGAGTAAATTTCTGGGTGATGAGGGTGAGGAACACACCTCTCCATGGGACACAGCAGATCTGCCTGAGGGAGTTCTCAGGGCTACTGGCACCCTTAGGATCCAAAATCCAGCACATCACCCAGCCTACTGTGCTGGCATGGGTTACAGGTGCATATCTATCCTGCCTTCTGACTGACTTCAGACTAACACAGCTCTTTCTGCTCAAAGAGATATGAAGCCTGCCATTTTTAGCAGACCCTACCGTTTGTCACTGTGATTAACAGGGCTTCACTTGATCTATGCCTGAGTGCTGGGAAACCCTTGAAAAGCCTGGCAGAGAAGAGAGACTGAGTGTTGCTGGGAGGATTGTGTGGGGAGCAGGTTAAATGAGCTGCTCAATCCTGGTATGAGCAATATGGGTCTAACAGGTCACTTGGCCCAGGCAGCCCAATTCATAGTCCAGCATTACATGGGGAACAAGCCCTAACACCAATTTGTATGACAGGAACCTGAGCCACAGAAGAAGAAACATTACTTGCTAGCAGAACTTTGGCAGCAATGGCTAGTGGGTAAGGAGGGGAAATGAGGTCAGCTTGAGCTTTTGTCTGCTGTGGATATAGGATACATTTTGGCTCTTTAGTTAGAACTCAGTTAACTGTGCTATGCTGATGCATAAGCCATAAGAGAATTTAACTTTCTTTCTGATAGCTCCACTGTCTGTGCAAGACTAACAGTGAAGTCTGAAAAAGCTGATATTTTTATAAAGTCACTTTTCAGAAAAGATTTCAGTTTTAAGAAGAGGACTTCATTGCCCAAATGATGAGCACCATATTGGGACAGTACATGGATAAGCAACACCTCTGGCCTTTTCTGGGTAGACATGCTTTTTCCAAATAGGAGATCTCTTCCTGCACTCCTCTAGAGTTTCAGGCTTAACCCGCTGTTAGCGGACATCACCAGGATGCACCGCTGTCCACTCCTGCTGTCTGCCGACACTACAGAGCAAAGAGTACCTTACACCTTGCTAACCTACTTCAACCTTAGAAGTGCACTGCTTGGACTGGACCTAGACCTAAGAGCATCCCTATTGTCAAGCACACTGACCCAAAAGATTCAACTGCAATGGCCATCTTGCAGGATACATCTCTCCAGAAGCCTGTGATCAACAGCTAATTAAAATGATTCAAACAGCAGTTCCTTCCAAACTGTCAGACTGCTGCATATTAATCGAAAGATACCCAGCAAGCAGAGAATAGGGTTGAGACCACTAAAGGTGCACTCACCTGAATCTTGTCCAGAGTTCATCATCTCTCAGTAAACTGAGGCTAGCCCAGCTGCTGCAGCTACATCCCACAGAGCCTAACTCAGCCCCACGGCTCTTCTACATTCTCTGCCCCTCTTGGTGTCAAGCCCTTAAGCAGCTGCTGCACCCACTTTCCCCTCTCTCCTAGGTTTTATTGATTCATTGTCCTTTTGACCTTCAGCCCCATCCCTGGGAAAAATCAATCTGTTAACATGACAGGCAGGCAACAGGCATTTGCCAAGTGAAGGCCCCCACTATTGCTCTCCAAAGGACCCAAAGAAGTAATTTTCCTCAGAAAATATCTTACCTCTAGTTCTTCTTTCATTTTCTGCTTTCTCTCCCTAACAACTTCTTTTTATGCAATACAGTATAGACAAAGTAATAGCAAACTGGCAAACCAAGGTACACAATATTCATAAAAATAATGCCAATATCTTCCTTGTTCTCCATATATCAAAATGACCCTTTACAATGGTTTGAAAGAAATGTGTAGCTCTGAACTCCTACTTAACATTCCTTTTTCATAGCTG
Organism: Gavialis gangeticus; assembly: GCF_001723915.1. NCBI lineage: Eukaryota > Metazoa > Chordata > Crocodylia > Gavialidae > Gavialis > Gavialis gangeticus. The sequence goes on along the minus strand of NW_017729022.1, from coordinate 187,212,209 downwards.
TGATGCGTGTATCTGTCAGAACCCCCCCCCACAAATACTATTTGTTTTAGTTTCTCAGAAATTTAGGGAAGCAATTCTATTGACCCATGTCTTTTCACACTTTAAATAAGGATGTATTGTGGGGTGGGGTGGGGTGAGAGATGAGGGGATGGAATCTGGAAAGAATGGTATCAGAAGCTACCAAACAGGTGAATTAGGCACTTGGATCAGGAACAATGGGATTACATCAATTTCAAGGGCATCCTTAATCAAAAAAAATGTTGCTGCGTAGTTTTTAATCTTATCAAATCTGCATAGAGATGAGGTCTAGATACTGCAGACTGGGCTTGTTGTTCACCACATTTTGGTAACCTATAATTCTCCCTTGACATTTTCAGAACACAGGCCACCATATTTTAGAAATGATTCATTTTGAAAATAGAAATGTCAGAAAACTCCAGCAGCATCATGCAGGCAGTGCTAGCCTGCTGATACCTCTGCCATAACAAGAAAGATTCTTCAACAGTGTGACAGGCAAAACAGGTTTGCATAACCACTGCCTACTTGTAGAAGTGCACTACAGTTCCTACAGTACAAAGGGGAAGAAGGCAGGCATAAATGGCCCAGGAATTTGCCACTAGTTTTCTTTCATGAGTCCAATTTGGACCATTTCTCTTTGTAATGTTATCCAGAGGAAAACAATTAATTTGACAATTCTTGTTTGCAGACCCATGCTAAATGGGAATATCTGAAACAAATTTAAAATCAATTAGACACAGTGTTTGGTAGCTATGTCAGTTAGAGCCATGGCAGGTTTTCAGGTTTTTGAAAGACCTTCTGTCTTTTCAGGGAAGCACATTTGAAAACCAGCTTAGGCTAGAATCTCTCCTCTATGGCAGTTCATGTCACTGGGTATTTTGGGGCAGCTGGAAAATGCAGTTTAGAATCATTTGATGTGGGAAAGATGTACCTGGATCTTGGGCTGTATTTAAATTTAAATGTATTTAAATTTTACAAATCTTCTTATGGTGAGGGATTGTGATCTGGTGGCCAAAGCAAAAGAAGGAGAGTCAGGTCTCCTAGGCTTCAAACCAAAGTTGGCTTTGCCACAGCAAATCCAGGGAGAGGAGCTTGACCAGGAATTCTTGGGTCAGCT
>NW_017729022.1:187208385-187211063 GCF_001723915.1 Gavialis gangeticus | reverse complement strand
TCCCTTCCGACCCTAGAAACTATGAAACTATGAAACAGCACTAGTTACTCTGTGATGTGCCCTGTGATGAAAACTGGTATGTCCACACATCACTTTTCAAGGCAGGTTTAAAAACTAGCCCTTTTGGTAAGCTGACAATCAGATGAGGAACTGATTGTTAAAACTCGATGCCCAGCAGCTCTGGCCAGGCTGCCAGGGCATGAGGGATCAGGTGTTTTTGTCAGGGGAGCCAAAGGGAACAGGCCAGTGAGAACTGCCAGGAGCAGGGTTTAATGCTCCACAGAGGGAGCTTTTTGGCTCTGGCTTCATCCCCCCGCCCATCACCTGCTGTGGGCAGTTGATTGTTTACTAGGACTTTTTAGAAACTCTGTATGCAGCTTTGCTACACATCCAGTTTTCTGACATACCTGCAGCACTGGGACCCTGGGATTAAGGGGCCATTCCTCAACCCTGGCTTCCCTGTACACCAGATTATCAGAAACCTGTGCATCATTTTTAAAAAGCCCAGTGCACTGGGACTAGGGCTGACAATCAGCTGACTGTTGGCTGTGCCAGGGCATATAAAAAAAATCTGTCTACCCCAGTTGGACTGCACATGCAGTTTGTAGAGATCCCTGGCACACAGAGATCCAGGGACTGGGGAAAAGCTTTCTGAGCCTGGGGGTCTTTGTGTGCCAGGCATGTACAATGCACCACTGCTCACTGATGGTGCATTCTGCCAATGTGCCTTAACTGTATAAAGCAGTGATAAAGCAGAAAAACTGTTAATAGATATTGTCTCTCAAACATTTTTGGGTATTCGTGACAGGACAAGTGGTAGGACATCTATACACTAGTGTTTTGTCCTGCCTTCAAACTTTTTGTGTTGCCACAAGGCCAATATTTATTCACAACCTTGGTTTGTGGTACTGGTTTCATGTATGCCAGTACCAGGTCCATGGTTTCTGTTCCCAACTCTCTATTGAGAGGTACAAAATTTAGCCATCATAACTACCTCACATCAGCTTTCATAAGCTTCCATAAGGAAAGAGGCTAAGGTCTACATGAATGAATCTGAGTCTGCAATAACCACACTGGAAATACATATCACATAATGATGCAGGCAAGCGGCATTCAGAGAAAATTGCTTATTTGCATGTGCTCCCATAACTGTGCATGACCCTGTGTCTTTGTTTTGCCACTAGTAAAATGATTATTTGTATCCTACTTCACATTGCTGAGGCAAAATTAAATAATGTCTGTAACCTGATTTTGGATTTTTATTTGAACTTGTTGCATAAATGCAACATTTCATACCATTTTTTCCTGATAACCTTGTAGGTCATTAATGTAGATACTGATAGGATAACATTTCTGGTTTGTCTATCTTTTCAAAGACATAGATGATTCTCAAAAATAAAAGGCCATTTAAAGCTAAGAAGGAGGGAAAGAAAAGCAGGGCAATGTAATTATGTTTTAAGGATAAGGATTTAGCTATCTTGAATGGTACGCATCATCTACTTACATAAAGGATTGAGTCTGTGGATGATAGATACAAACAAGCAAGTATTTAATTAATGTCTATGGTGCCTCCAATTAGCTGCTATTAATTTAAAGGCTGCTTAGCTCTGGTAATAATTCAATGAATCTGAGTGACAGTTTTCAGATGTGTGTATCCAGATGAATGCAATGTGCAAGTAATCTAAATTAAACTTATCCCAATATACTCAGAAATGCATGTCATCCAGATCTATTTCAAGTAATGGCTTTTTGTTATACAAATCAGTAGTATGAAACATTGTCTTGGGGCTTTACTTCCAGAGATGCAGATGACTGAGTTGTGAAGTTCAGTTGTTGGGGGTAGAGGGGGAAGGTCTGAAGATTTTATCAGACAATTTAGGTACAGTTTAGTTAATTTTACATCCAGCATGACTCAAACTCAAAAACCCATAACATTCAGTCCTAAAAATTCTTCTCAAGTTGGCACTGCTGTATTTCAAACAGATTTGTCTTGAGTTAATTGGTCATTTGGACTCCTCACTGCAAATTGACTATCCTGCCCATTTATATAAAAGAAGAATTAGTTTCTGCATAACAAAACTTATGTTCCCCTACCAGAAAGTTACTACAGTGACTCAAGAGCACCATGTATGCATTTAAGTGTGGTGAGGCAGGTACAAGCCTGACACAAAGTTATTTCTATTATTCTGTTAATTAACTTGAATGATGTTTTGAGACATATTAAGACAAAAGCATTCATTCATCATCTCAGTCAACAGCATCATACACACTTGCCATAGCCAGAGTTCTTCAAAGTTCAGGAAACACTGTGGGTCATATCCTTTGCATGGTGAAAATTGCTCTAAATGCATTGACTTCAATCCTTATTAGTATCAGGAAAGAACTTAGCCCCTGTTTTGGATGTGTATGCTTAATATGGCAGAGCTTGGACCTGCTCATATGCATTCATAGAATCGTAGAATCATTGAGGTGGAAGGGACCTAGACAGATCATCTAGTCCAACCCCCTACCATGGGCAGGAAGGAGCACTGGGGGTGGCAGGGGTCATAAGACCCCAGCCAGGTGCCTATCTAGTTTCCCCTTGAAGATCTCCAGGGAAGGTGAGAGCACCACCTCTCTGGGAAGCCTATTCCAGGCTCTGGCCACCCTTACAGTGAAGTAGTTCTTCCTAATATCTA
>NW_017729022.1:187201395-187203385 GCF_001723915.1 Gavialis gangeticus | reverse complement strand
GAGACTGAAGAGATTCAGGTCCCTCAGCCTCTCCTCATAGGGCTGGCCACAGAGGCCTTCAACCATATGAGTGGCCCTCCTCTGGACCCTCTCCAGGTTCTCCATGTCCCTCTTGAAGTGCGGTGCCCAGAACTGGACACAGGACTCCAGCTGTAGCCTGACCAGCACCACATAGAGGGTGAGCAAGACCTCTCTGGACCTGTTAGTGATGCTCCTGCTGATGTATGACAGGGTGTGTTTGGCTCTGCCTATTGATTCGTCACATTGGTGACTCATATTCATCCTGGAGTCAATCATGACTCCAAGATCCCTCTCTGCCTCTGTGCTGCTGAGAGGGTCAGCCCCTAACCTATAACCATAATGCTGGTTCCCTCTCCCCAGGTGCAGCACCCTGCACTTGTTGAACTGCATCCTGTTCAGATCCGCCCACTTCTGTTCACACCTTGCATTGGTGTGAACAGAACTATACCGCAGAACTATATTGCAAGAGTGCAGTTCCAAAAGATACAAGACCTCATCAAGCAGTGGTGATGCCTGAGAGCACTGGGGCACCCCATGTCAGGCTGCGCTCCCTGTTCAGCTGGTGGGCAGGGGGGCAGGCAGGAGCACCAGTGCTCCCCCTGCGAGCACCGGCTGGGAAGCAGGGCCGCTAGCAAAAGTGGCTTCGCTGCTTCTGGAAGTGGCCGCTTTTTGGTGAGTCAGATTGGCCATGGGGACCCCCCCACCCCAGTCACTGACTGGTGTCGGGGGGGGCACATGCCCCCTCCGACTTGTGGCACCAGTCACCCATGTCATCAAGTGCAATTGTGCTACTTGAAAGCAGCATAGCCACATTAGCATGGGTCAATTGGCTCTTCTTCTTAAGGGCCTTGTTATATGTTGTACTTTGAGCCGCACAAATGTTGATTGGCTAGTATTAGCTTGGAGCAGTTGCATTTTCAGTCTAGAACCCTTTTCTGACTGTTCCATACCTGCATAGCTATGAGGCCTGGTGATCAGGTAGGTCCCTTCTAGCCCTACTTCGCTATGATTCTCTATGCTTTTCCCATTCCTTGCCTGCCACAGCAGCAGTGTTCTGGGCTGTGGGGAAGGGAGGGAGGCAGCGAGGTCCCTTGGGAGCGAGACTGAGGGACTCATCAGAGGACTGCGTGGGGAGGTCACTGCCTGCCCAGCTCTTGGTGCCCACATGCTCTGGGCTTGCTGTCATACACAACTGGGCATGTCTTCTGGCTACATGCATCCTGCAGGCTGTTTCCAGCACCCAGGCAACAGAGGGCTCAGTTGCTCCCCTGTGTATCTGCCCCTCCCACCCTGCCAGCTCTGCTCCATATGAACTCCATTCCTCCACACCTACTCAGTGCCCTAGGCCCTGTAGGGGCAGCCCAGCAGCACATGGGGTGAATGTACAGACACCCCTTGGCTTCAGGGCAGGGAGAGGACCAAACACCAGCCCCAGGAAGTCAGTGGTGGCAGCAGAGGCAGTGGCAGCAGTCACGGGACCAGGGCCAGGGGCTATGACAGTAGGGGCTAGTACAGCCAGCTGCCTGCCAAGTTGGCTTCACTCCACAGTGGGGAGAGGAGTCTAATCTACCCACATATGGAGTTAGTGGGGGAGGGGCCACTGCACCCCAGTATACTGAGCTCCAAGATCAATATGCAACAAGGGCCTAACAGGACTAATCAACAGCCCTGAACTAACATGGCTACATCATTTCTGGCTAGATAGCTAGCAAGTACTTCTAAGGATGGGACTTATGTCTTACACATAGTAAACCACAAAACTGGTCATTGTCTGTGAAATTGGGCATTTTCTATGAAATCTGCAATATATTTAAAAAAAGCTTCTTAAAAATAAAATGTTGGTTCCCCAGTGGGAGCCAGCAGTCCTCATGGCTGCTGCAGCCTGGCCTTGCAATCTACCAGTGGACGGGGAAGCCACTGGTATGAAGGGAACAGCCAAGATGGCTGCTACCCCTCCAACCGCCCCCCC
>NW_017729022.1:187196025-187201139 GCF_001723915.1 Gavialis gangeticus | reverse complement strand
CCCCCCCCACTGACTGGCTGAGAGGGCTGCCTGTTGTCTGGCCCCACCCTTTCAGCCAATCAGGAGCAAGGGGCAGGACCACATGACAAACAGCCTTCTTGGTCAATTAGCAGTAAGGGACAGGGCCACCAGGGCCCCTTAGCCAATCAGAGGGTGGTTGGGGGGGGACACAATGATCAGCTTGTGAAAATGGTGGCCAGCACTGCAATCAGCCCATGAAATCCTTGATTTCAGTAGCTCCCTACTCACATGCCTTTACAGGGTGTAAAGGTATGGGGGAGATAGGGAAGATGCATTCTGTGTGGAAGCATAGGGGGTACAAAAATTACAGGATATGGCACTGATTGTAATATTAGGGACTCTCATGTAAACAGACCCTCTTGAGGTAATGACGCAAGTCACTCATTGGGCATTTATACACCTGATCTGGGAGGCGGGGGGTGGGGAGCTTTAATTAGAGCAGCTCTAAGGCTGCTCTAATTAAAGAGCCCACATCATAATGTGTATCAATACACTTTTACAGAGTCTTTCCTGCCCAAGTGCAGCGGGGCTGGACCTGATGATCTGTGAGGTCCCTTCCAGCTCCTAATATCTATGAAAGTATGTTTTTAGCATACAATCTATGTGAAAATTCCTTATAAAAATAATTTGGCTCCAAAATAGAAATATATTGTGGATGCAAAATCGCTAATAACAATGTGGCTAAAATTTTCACCGATATTTTTTGCCTGAAACAAAACAACCAACCAACCCCCAAATCTACACAGACCTAATTATGACCTAGTTTGTTGAGGAGATGCTTCTTTGTTGCCTCAGCATACTGAAATTATCCCCTAACCTCTTCAAAAGCACCATGGAACATCCAGCTAGGATGGGGGTCTGCAAAGATTGGGGCAGAGTGCCAAAAACACCCGCATCCTTAACTTGTAGGATGTTGGCATGCCAAGGATAGACAGCAGAAAGGCCATGAGGGGCCCAATCCTCACTTTGGCAGCTCAGCTCTTATCCATTGTCTGCTCTGAGGCATGAGTGCCAAGCAAAGGGCTTTCATGTGCCACACTCTGGCATCTTTGCTGGGGATTGCCTACCCCTAAGCCAGGAAGTACCAAACAGAGAAGCAAAGCTCAAATTCTCAAATGTTGAAAATCACCATGGCTCCCTTGAACTCAGTCAACTCCATTCCACTATGGCTGTTTACACTAGCTGAGGATCTAGCCCTTTACGCCATAGAGAGGCTTGGCTCTTTTATTCTATATTACTTATTTTTAGCTGCTTTTAACAACATTATTTAAGTTCACGTTTTATGTATCTCTGTGCTCTCTCTTTGAACTATGTACACATTTGAAATTAACCTGAGAAAGTCTGCCACTTCACCTGTATGTTTTTATCACCTGAAACATTTATTGTCTGACATTCTTGTGCACAAAGCAGAGCTTTCTACAGTTTCATTATGACTTAGCCAGAAACCATATGATGTAAACAAAATCTCCATCAGCTCCTCCTATCAACTTTTCCATTTTTCTCAGGAAAATTATTGCTGTCAATGTTCATTTTATCTAGGCTGACAGGCAGCAAGAATCAAGGTCTTCTTAGACAGGTGTCATAACCATGTGGTGCAATTCAGGAACACTTTATGAGTATTGCAATTTTGTCCTGTTTATACAACACTCTTCCCCATATCATTTCTGATAGAAATCAAGTTTCAAGAATATTTATTCCAACAACTACATGTGCTTGTTATTAAAAAGAATACTGTGGACTTACTCTAGAAGAACTTGTAAAGGTAGACATCTTATTTCACAAGCCCTAGGATTTGAATATTTTATTTTTGCAGCCTTTTGTGAATTCCAGCAAATACTGCCAAATATGCATGTCAGTCTAAATACTGCATCCTGGAATGACCTGTGTCTGGAAGGGAATTCTACTAGAAACACAAGTAAAACTTGCCAGAAAGGAGACAAGGCAAACCCCGAAATGTGAAGGCACTCCAAGCTTTGCAGAAAACATTAATAAAATAATGATATTTTGAGATTTAACAGAGCTAATGTCATTTTGAAACTGAGATGTTTTAAGCTGTTCATGAGATTTAGCCACATGGCTGTTATTGAAATGAACAAAAATCTCAACCACAAACTTCCCTAAAGGTATGCTAAGCATAGTATGGTGTTGTGTTAAGAAATAGCCCTAAAAGCTTGCTGTGCATCATAGCCTTGGTCTGCCCTTTAAAATCTGTAAGGTATCTCTTTCAGCCTGGATGTAAAAAGAGGCTGGACACAGCTATGACAAGAGAAGAGGGCTTCTCTTGTTCTGTTGAGACAAGCTGGGAAGCTGGCAGGGAAATCCACTTCCATACCTAGACCTCAACTATGCAGCTCTGACAGAAGCTGAGATAGCAGCAGTTCTGTAATAAAGACAAGTCCATGGACAGTATCATCCTATGCCTACTTCCCACTCACTATACTCAGATTTATGGCTCTGCTTCAGCAAGGTAGTTAGGCACAACACTGACTTTTCTTTAAAAATGGGGAGTATTCTTTGATGGGACTACTGAGTCCTACAATTAAATACATGTTTATCATCTTACTGAATTTAGACCTAAATTAATGATACAAGGCTCAAAGCAGTAGCATAATACTTTCTATAATGTTTTGGCACCATATAATGTTTGGCTGATTCCAACTGTATACCCTGTAGGCCTCAATTACAGATAAGCGGGCAAATCTTTGGCTTCTGTAATCTGTGTCACTCCTTTTAAATACTTTTGTGTAAGAATAAATATATTGGCACCATGCACAGCCTTAGTTGCATAGGAAGGTATAATAATGTCTCACCTAGAAAAACCTACAAACTTGGTTTTGGAAACATGTTTTTGGAAGATGTTGATATGAAGGAAGCAGCTTTAATTTGCATCAAAATATTCATGAAAAAGGAAAGCCAAAACATGTTTAGTTGATGCATTTTCAGTTTGCTAACAAAAATGGAAAATTTAATACAAAAGCAGTCACAACTTAAGCTAATGTATTTAAAATGCTAATTTTCTGTGGAAAACCCTGCTTTGGATAGCATTTTTTAAACTATCTTTGCTAATAAGCAATTTAGGTTAACAACAGGTCTAATCACATCTTTCCTTCTAGAAACCAATTAGTTCTTGTCTTCCAATTTTGAAATCAGTGTCCTTTTATTTTTAAATATCTTGAACTCAGGATTAGATATATGGTAAAAAATTAGGGTGTAAAATTTCTCAGTAATTCCATTTAGCTTTACAAAAGTAATTGCAGACACCTTTATTTTTAATATACATCTGGGAAAGGATATTCCCAAAATGCCTATGTGAGAATCAAAGAATTAAGACTATTATTCTGTACTTCCCACTGCCTTTGAACAAGAACTTTCACTTTATATTTTGCTCTGTTTTTGGCTTACTATTTTTAAAGTGACTTATTAAAGGGCTTTAATGAAAACTTAGTGTCATCTGCTTTCAGTTACCATGGAGTCATTGTGACTTACACATTCGTAACAGAGAGCAATCTAGCCTTGGCAATCCATCATAACCTATGTAGCCCTATTTAAAGCTACATTAATTTTAGCCTACCATTTACTTCAGAATTGTATTTCCTACTTCGGTGTCCATTTACCGACTTTACTCTGATATTTCCTGCCTTCATTTGATGCAACTTGCCCATTTTTTCCCCTGTGGCTTGTGTTCCTCATGCTGTTTCAATATGCTGTCATATCTTAACTCTAGTTTTCTGCAGTTAATTCAAGTTTAATTTCCCTTCTATGCACTTCAATCTGTTCTTCAGTCTCACAGAATGAATTAAAAATGTAAAAGGAAAGACATCCTACTGTCCCCAGCTCTAGGTTTACCATTCCCTTCTTTCCTATTCTTCTCTCACCACCTGTTTTTAAAGTAAATCTTCCCAGTTAAGGACCAGCTTCCTTGGTATTAAAATTACTAAGGAAGATACTAAAATATCCAAAGATTATCCTGTAGTCTGTAAAACAGAAGACCACATTTTTCCATGCAGAATTTCTATATGAGACAGGGAGATATTATTTTAATTTTTATGGCCCTATATCCAATCTGATTCCATGAGTGGAGAAGATAGTAGAAGGTTTAGGATGGGATTTTGAAAAGAACTTAAGTTTTAGACACCTAATTCTAATTGCTTTTCATTTGGAGTTACGCTTTTGACTGGCACTTTCGGAAGTGCCACTTGGAGTCGTTGTCTGCAGAAGAGGAAATCCTGATATGTATCATAATTCCTTTTCAGCAAACTTCAAGATGCCATTCTATGGGAACAAACACTTTCTAAGCATTGTATCTTCCAACAACCCCACACAGATTTTGTTCCATAATCAGTAGAGAGTGGTATAACACTGACTTTTATATAACCCCCTCCTAGTGCTACAATACATCCTCTATATCACTATCTTTCATATCACCCCCTGCTCGATTGGTCCTTTTTGTCACATTTTGATGTTTGCAAGTTTTAGTCACCACCAGAACAAGGAAGCACAAAGGTATATGTAAGCTTTCTTGGCAGCAAAGGGATATCCTAACTTTGCCGTAGGATTGGTCTATTTTAATTATTTCAGACATTTGAATCCAATCCCTTGTATTGCAGAAGACATGTTTTCCTCTGAAAATTCCTCAACAAGTTTTAATTAGCAACAACTGTAGTCTGCTGATTGCCTTCACACAAACATTACATTTATTTCTAAATGAAAATAGTATAATCACTGAACAGGTTTGAACTCCAGAAGTACGGTAAGAATGCAAAAAGCAGAGTGAACACATCAGCTACCCAGCTGTATACAATCCAAAGGCCATCAGTGTTCTTAATCAGACACTGGCATTTTTCATTTTTCCCCATGACCAAGCATATATTTGCAGAGCATTTAAAATCTCCCTAGCTCCAATATTTCAGGATGACAGAAGCTGGCTTGCAATAGGAAAGTATTGCATGGTTGATTAATGCTTTGATAAATGATTCAAAAGCTATCGTCCTCCTATCTTCTGTACTGCATAGCTCTTCAGGAAAACCATTTTATAAGTCTGCTCTTGTAACTCGCATGGACTATGTGAGCTGAGAGGTTCCCCCCCCCCCCAA
>NW_017729022.1:187190583-187195898 GCF_001723915.1 Gavialis gangeticus | reverse complement strand
GGGTCCCCCCCCCCCCCAACTCTATGCCAGGATGAACACAAAAGTAATACATTAAGATCAAATATATTAAATTAATGCCTTTAAATCATCTCTAGGAAATTAGATGGGCACTTGATGTAGTATAATTAATGACAACAATATTTAAGAAAGCACGTATGTTTGGAGTTGACTTAGAAAGGACATTAGAAGAGAGTAGAGGTGATTGGAAAGTAGGATTTATCTTCTGTGGGAAATTTTTGGTGGTTTGAAGTATTTTACTCCAAATTGGAATGAAAATGCGATGTTTTGAAATTATAGTTTATTTGAAATTGCACTGAACACAATGCAAAAATCAACTTTGCACCTTAGCACCTGCACTCCTTCCAGCTTATATCTTTTCTTTGCAGTCCTGAAATTTCTACCTTATGTTTATCTGACCACAGTCCCACACAGCACACCTGGAAGGAGAGAACAATCAGGACATTGTTTCACATACCTTTTGATCAAGCACAGGCAAAACCTCAAATAACCTTCAGCCCTGAATACCTTTCCTCCAAATTTGAGGGATTTTGTTCCTTTTGGACCAACATGGGTAAAATTAACCATGTAGTGTAAGGGCATGACCACATAAACTAGTTACTGCAAGGTAAAATGAGTATGGATCTACTGGGTATTAGCAGCACTGTAGCCCTCTTTCACTGAGGGCTAAGCTAACGCAGCTTAGCTTCCGTTTACCACAGGGTAAGAGCATAGACATGAACAGATACTGAGGAGAAGCTGAAATACAGTAAATTGCTGCAACTTTTTAACTCTTGATATGAAGTTGATATACTTATGACCTAAAAAAGCATACAAAAGAGCAAGATGTATTGGAGAGAGAGAGAGAAAAATAAGGATCAATTGGCAAAACATACCTAGATTTGAACCTCATTAATTACACTGGGTAAAACACAATCCATTATATACAGCACAGGGCTGTCCAACTTGTGAGTTGTGGGCCATACTAGCAGTGGCTGTGAGTCACAGGGGCCACATGCCCCCTCACCTGACTGCACACAGCATCCAGGTGTCCCTCCTGCTGCTCTCTCTCCCCCCCACTGCATTAGGCTCTCACCCCCCCAGGTTCCTGCACCCTCCCTGCTGCACTGTGCACCCCCTTGCTGTTCCCTATACTCTGCTGCTCTTCTGGCTGCTACTCCACACCCCCATCCCTGCAGCCTGTGCCTGAGTGTTTTGACTCACCCTTAGGTCTCCAGCTGCAAGCTCCCCTACTACATCACCAGGCAGCGGGCTACTCTGTCAGCGTAGGCTGAGCAGCCACCCCCAGAGACAGGGGTAGGAAGGGGAAGCCAGAGGGAGGGGGAGCCTACAGCTCCCAGCTGCTGCTGCAGCTGGTACAATGGGGAGAGTGGAGGGGGGAAAAGGCGATAGGGTGGGACCCTGGGAGGCCACAGTTTGACCCCTTGAGAGCCCCCTGAGGCTGACAGGCTACCAGTTGGACAGCCCGGGTACAACATGACAAAATACTAAATCTGTTGCAGTTGTACAGAACAGTTTCCAGCCTTCTGTCTCAGAAAGTCTCTGTCAGAAAGATCTCCCCTTTCTTCATCTCCCAGGACCTCTTTATCAATCTTTTGATCAGCATGTTGATTACTTAATTATCATAATAGAATAAGGTTATATAGGCACTTGCACAAAGTAATATAATCAGGTAAACTGTCTGGAGGAAAGAAAATAAGTCTCTGTGCTGCATATACTGATTAGTCCGAGTTCCATGAAAAGCCTTCATCTCAGAGACCATCTGCAGGGCACAACATCAATTTTTATTGGTCCCTGTAGAAAATTTATAAGCAATGCTGCAAATTCTTCAGCAGTAGCTGGTAGCACATTATTTATTACCAGGACATATTTACAGACTCCTCCTTTATAGGGCACTTTTATAAATAGCTTCCTCATTCAGCCAAAATCTCTTTGTCCATATCTTCAAGGATCCCACACGTTCCTTGAGACAAATCTAACATTTTAAGATCACTCTGGTGTCTTCTATCTTCACAGGTCAAAGTGACTGATTGCTGATTTGTATATCCTTTGTTCTTGGCATTAGATATTAGCTCACATAAATCAAATCTGTATTGGCTACTCAATGGGTCCAAATGGATTTTCTCTCAGAAAAAAATGATTTTAACCCATTTTTCACTTCCTGCAACTACAAAAGTTTGTTCAGAATCAAACCTTCTGTCATAGGCTCCTCATTAAAACATCCATCTTGCCAAAAGTTGGTTTCTAATTTTATCACACCCAAATGCACTTTCCAGTTTACTATCCTTTCACCTAGACTCCTGTACACCCTTCTGTCGCCCAGCCAATGGGAGACAAGATAATAACTAATAATGTTAATAAAGTTATTATTGTTTTTGCTATTTATTTGTTGAATATCCCCCACAGTGAATTAGAGTTTACATTTTCAGTCATTTATAATGCATGCTATTTCTTTTGCATGTCACAAGGGTAAAGGAACATTAATAACATTGGCTTTATGTGCAAATTATCCAAAAATAATTTCCATACCCATCCAAACAACACAACCATTGAGGGATGCATCTAATTATTCATGGCATTTAATATTCACTTGTGAGGCTCTGACATTGTTTTTTCACAATATATTGGTTTACATTAACTTCCACTGTATCATACAGAACAATGTAACTTGATGCAGCGCAAGGCATCATAACTCATAATGTGCCTACTAGACTGTTTCATGCCTTTGACGTATACCACTAATTTTCAGGAGCAACGATGAGTTGTTTTGGAAAGTATAGTATTCCCTTGCTGGCCCCAGTTGACACATTTTTAATTTCATTGAAAGCTGGGGAATGGATTATTTCATGCTTAATGTGAAATGAGCACATTGTCTTTAATAGTTGAACAATCAGAGGCTGACAGGGAAAACACTGTTGGAAACACCAGTTCTAAGATTACCATAGGTTCAGTGTGCTGGTAAAACAATCAACAGAATTTACACAGAATTCAGATACAGTAACCAATAAACTTAAAATCTGTTTAACTTCCAAAGTGATATTAAAAAAATCTTGACATGAAGATGGCCATGAAGCTATGTATCAGAAATGGCTCTATCTGACTGCTAATGATGACAGAAACATTCCTTGACTTCAGCATTAGCTGTCTGAAAAGACAATTATGCATGTTCATGAGTTCAAGTTTATGCACATGTATGTAGTGAGGTAGGTGGTCCCTCTAAAGAGCATTCCTTGGAAGCAGCTGAAAGCAGAGGCAGAAGGCTAATCAACACCTCCTTTGCCCATGTCCTCTACATCTGTACAATGGTTGCATTAGCCCTCTTCTATACAAGAGTAGCTGGTGATGTCACTCATAAAGGCTGGTTCTTTCCTCTGGAGAAGGGATAGCAGACAACAGCAATTTCACAGTCTGAAGGTTTGCCTCTGCTTAGATTCAGCAAGCACTTTCACAAGAGTGATAGCTTGATTGTTGAGAGGGAGATGTGTGGAGTGCGCAGTAACAATGTGATGGACATAGAGAGGAATATTCAGACAAGACCTAAATGAATCAAGAAAGAGGAAGGGGGGAAGATAGTTGTAAATGCTGTCATACCCCAAAGAGACAAAATGAAGGAAGCAGCAGGTATGGCTGTAACCAGCCTGAAAGGCAGGGAGGAGTGGAATGGAAAACAAGTTGAAATTAGCAGAGGTAGAATACACCTTACTGGGCCAGATTCCAAATTCAGGGAAGGCTACGGAAGTTTCTAGTCCCAAATGAACCTGCAGTTTAAAGACAAGGGAATAGAAATGCTAAATATAGGAAGAAGAACATGAGGGGGAAGGACAGAAGAGTAGGGAAAGAAGAGAGAGATTTTTAATTTTCAATAAAAAAAAAAGATGTGGGACAAGTAGCAAATGTGTCAAACATCACCTCGATCACTTCACATCTCTTGCACACTGTTTGGCTATGTAGACTGTTTTTAAAGAAATTAAACAAATCTAGGTGGAGAGGAAGCTGCACACAGAGTGAGATCTATTTATCCCTCATTTAGAGGTCAGATCCACAGTTGATTAGCATGGTAGAGCTCTATTGAAGTCAATAGAGCTATGTCAATTCAGACCACCTGTGGATCTGTTCTCCTGAGGCTTTAATAAGTATTTCTATTTTTGTAATGTTAAGTTGTGAAATGAAACACTCAGAAATGAGGATATGCCAGAATTAAGGTTGTTTATGCAAATTTAAGCTCTGTTTATAGATTAATTATGATAGCATCTTTAAATAAAATTATCCACAATTGTTTTCTTTTGCCCCTTTACTTTTTCCTTTTTTCCCCTTCCATTTTCTTTTAACAATTCTGTGTGAGTTCGTGCCGAATTATATAAGGACTGAATTAAGCACAGGCTCAGACCTGGATGTTCAATTTAAAACTTTTATTGTTTCACAAAGTCATAAACTAAGGAGGTCTGTTGGTTCACGAGGTTCCCAAATCAGGCCCTTGCTTTCTAACCCGAAGGCTAGGTGCGGCTGCCCGATTCAGTAGTCTCAGAACTGGTCAACAGCTCAGGTAAAAGGAGTCCCTTATCTTTTTTAAGACAAAAGATACAAAACTGTCTGCACTGTGCTCTGAGTGAGGCATTTAACATAACTTTTCTATTACTTATATATGATAACACATATATATATATGCATTTCTAATTCTTACTTCTAATGGTTACTAGTTAACCCATCTATATCATAATATCAGGTGACACACTCTTTATTATAATTTTTACGCTTCTTATGTTAATTCTTAATGACCTAACTACAACATTTACCAGACTTTGCTTGCATAATATGCGGTTATTTTTGTCATTACGGTTTAACCATGCGGTTTCCTGTTTTAACAATATAAACTGCTTGCTTGCAATTTTTATCATATTGTCAGCATTTCTATTCAAAGGTCAGATAGTGATCACCAGAATGTCAGTCGCTTACTTCTCAACCTCCTTGAAGCATTCTGGGAGTTTTAGTGTGTTGTTAATTATGCTAGGCCTTGCTTAGCATGAGCACTATCTCACAAACTCCACAACATTTTTAAACTTCTTCAGTGGTTAAAAGTGATGAGTAGCAAGTTATTTTTTTCCTTAACCAATCTGTCACTTTTCCAAAGTTGAAGATATTTTTCAAAACTACAGAATGAATAAAAAGGGGTGGGGAGGGGAAGTGGTTAAAACCAGACCAAACTCAAGCTCTAGACATTCATTTTTACTGTATTCAGTGATAAAAGAGGAAGATGGAGGGGGAAAATTGGAAAAAAAGTCCAAGATGTCAAAATACTT
>NW_017729022.1:187169795-187185583 GCF_001723915.1 Gavialis gangeticus | reverse complement strand
TGAAGCATTCTGGGAGTTTTAGTGTGTTGTTAATTATGCTAGGCCTTGCTTAGCATGAGCACTATCTCACAAACTCCACAACATTTTTAAACTTCTTCAGTGGTTAAAAGTGATGAGTAGCAAGTTATTTTTTTCCTTAACCAATCTGTCACTTTTCCAAAGTTGAAGATATTTTTCAAAACTACAGAATGAATAAAAAGGGGTGGGGAGGGGAAGTGGTTAAAACCAGACCAAACTCAAGCTCTAGACATTCATTTTTACTGTATTCAGTGATAAAAGAGGAAGATGGAGGGGGAAAATTGGAAAAAAAGTCCAATATGTCAAAATACTTTCCATTTTGAAAATACAACTAAAGCATTCAGTAAAAACAAAACATTTTGTTTTGCTTTTATTGGAAATTCCCCATAAGAAAATAAAAATTGTCAAAAGTAACCATTTCTGCAAAAAGTTTTTGTAATAATCTCTGCACTTTAGCTTCAACACTTTTTGGCCATAACCTTTTAAATGCTCTTTTCCTACGTCTATCAGCCTTCTATCACTCAATATTATACTGGAAAGTAAGTGTTCTTTTTTCCCAGGCAAATAGGATTTGAAAGAACCAGGACTAGTGCATTGCAAAACATAGAAGCCTTGTTTGCATGAGTTGTCTTGCTTTCATTGTTTCTGTGCCTTGAAGTCACAGGACAGGTTATACAAAGGAGAAGAGACTTGGGTATAGCAGGGGACAGTGATTTTTTTTTCCTGTATGGTTTGGCCTACTAGAAGCCCAGACTCCATGGCCCTTTGAGGTTATATGGTTTAGGAAGCTGTAAGTATTATAGCTAAGTGCAAACTGCATTTAAGAGGTATTTTGGGTAGCATCTATCCAGACCATATCTAGAGTATAACAGCATCTTTCTGGCATAGCTATATTAGTTCTCTATACTGGCAAAGCATGGCTGTTGTGGATACAGTTTAGACGGACAAACGTCTTTTGCCAACACAGCTTTCCAGGTCCCTGTGAATGAAAGGCTAGTACTAATATGTTAACAGTGTGTGTCAGCACACCTACATTGTTCTTGGATCACTCCTCTTCACTTCCCTTGCTTGTGCAGAAATATATATTGCAATTATAACAAACTGGGTAGTCATTTGAGGCATATTCATTAAGGGAACATACAGTATAAAACAAATATAAAAGGCCATTTAACCATGAACAAAGCAGTGTAAAGGATTAAGTCTGGCTGCTTAACTCTTCAACTCATGAACTGGCTGCAACAATGCATTTCCACCAGTACAGAACAGAAGTAGACCTACTATTAGATTTCTGCTTTAAATCAATGTAAAATTTAAAGGTATTTAAAAACTATGGTAAGTATTATTTAAGTAGCAGATTTATTGACCTAATTACTGGCTCGTTCTCTTGCAGAATGGATTATGATAGAATGTATTTTATATTAATCTAACAGTACAAATCAGTGAGAAAGTGTTGAGACAAAAATGTACAGAAAGTCACATTTAAGGAAGGAAACTGTGATGAATGGTGTTTAATATATCCAAATAGTATTGCAGTCAATTAAGGGTATGTACAGGCATTGAATTTAGATTAACCTAACCAGGGTAAGGTTGATCTAAATGACCAATTGTGCAGGTATTTAGAGTAGTTAATTCAGCCAAAAAATGGTGTGCCTGCTCTAAGATAGTTCAGGAGGTGCACTAACCTAAACTGAAAGAGTTAACCCAATCTAGGGAAAGGTTAACCTGATCTCCTGCATGTCTGCATGCATTCCTGGCAGAACCCTGTGGCTAGGAAAGCCCAACCATCATCCCAGCTCTGAGGCTGTGCTATTCCCACCCTACCAACCCTGACTAGCCTATATTTTTGCTCCCCAAGCTCTTGTGGACCCACCAATCCCCCCTGCAGACCTACCAGCCCCGTCCCGCCAACACAGACATCCCACTAGCCCCTCCCCTCCACCCCAAGTTACTTATATTGGGCTCCCCATGCAGCTGCTGGCAGCAGCGAATATCTGTACTCACCATTCCAAGTCTATATTTAGGCGACTTAAAGCAAGGTGTGTGAATATATAGCAGGTGCCATGAATGGCTGTATGTACCCAAGAACACATTGTATTCCACTACTCTATGTCTGTTCTCTCCTATTACTTCTTTGATTATTTCTGTTAAATCTGCAGAGCTTCCATTTTGAATCAGTATATTGAAGTTTTAGAGCCTGGCTTGGTAAATTAGCTTAGGCATAAATTTATGTTCCAGCTTTTTAAGGCAAAGATGGACACTTGTAAGTGTGGCTGGACATATTTTGCATTCTACTTGTACAAATTATATTTAGATACCCAATATATGCACAAAACAAAACAAAAAAAAGAAAAAGTGTTTCAGATTTAAATTTGTGTAGTCAAGGGTTTTAGAATGCAAAACTTAAGGGCCTTGTTACATGTTGTACTTTGAGCCACACACATGTTGATTCTCTTAGTGTTAGCTTGGAGTTTGAAGCAGTCACACCTTTAGTCTAGAAATCTTCTCTGACTGTCCCCTACCTACACAGCTGTGACTTGTCACTAGAGTCCTGGTGAGCACGGAGGTCCCTTTCAGCCCTACTTCTTTCTGATTCTCTGTGCTTTAACTGTCCTCTACCTGCTGCAGCAGCAGCCTTCTAGACTGTGGGGAGGAGAGGAAGGTGGCAGGGCCCCCTTTGAGTGAGGCTGAAGGACTTGGTGGGGGACTATGTGGGGGGTCACTGCCTGCCTGGCTCGAGGGGCCCATGTGCTCCAGGCTCACTGTTATACATGTCCAGGCAACACTCCCAGTCACACCCATCTGAGGCTGTTCCCAGTGCCTGGACAACTTCAGTCGGGGGGGTGAAGGGGGCTTCAAACTGTGGAGTGCCATAACTTTGAGCCACATAACAAATGATTTAAGCCATTTACAAGTGTTAACATGCAGACAATCCAAGAGTTAAAAGCTCCAGGAGCCACCCAAAATTAATGTTGAACTAAAGGCCCTAATTCTAATTTCAAGACACTGCAGCAGACTCTGAGGGCAGATTGTAGTCTATGTCCCACTCTCAGGGCAGAATCTGACCAGACACAGATCTATAGCCAGAATTTGAAAACAATTCAAGGCCAAATCTGAAGCTTACTGAAGCTGTTTTAAAGATATCCATTGATTTCAGTGGGATTTGCATCAGATACTCACTGTATATCTCTAGGGCCAGACAACAACTGATTGCCATTCTCTTTATAACAACACTTTGTTTATTTAAAGACTGCTGTCAGCTCCCCCCTAAATCATCTATGAATTAAATAATCCCATTTCTTCCAACTTTTCCTCCTACATCAGATCTTCTAGGTCTTCTTCCTTTTGGAATCTCTCCATTTTAATGGCATGTACAATATCATTAGGCTGCAGTCCAAATATAAATATTCACAGCACCCAAAACTTCTATTAAAAAAAAAATCGAACTTGTTCTCAAATAAAGTGAGTGACAAAATAGTGTCTGACCTGACGCATTTTCTTTAGTCTATTTGCATTTCCATACAGAAGCTCATTCTTTCTGTGTGTTTAACCAAAAAGGAAATCCTTCTCCCACCCTCAGATGACCTCATATGCCAAATAGTGGCCCACAGCAATTTTTGGTAGGTTTAAAACAATCATGATCAGAGAATTAAAATATGAACACTGCAATAGCTTTCATATTCATGCCAACAGTACTTCTATAATTATACGAGATAATGAGATTTACTCAGTAAATGAATCAGACTTTGCTTCTTGGAAGTTATTTCAATGTACAAGGTCTAATTGCCATAAAATAAAATATAAAGCAGAATTCCTCTCCAAAGAATTGATTTCCAGCATTTTCAAGTCAATAGGTTAAATGTAAGGCACTAAGTTAAAAAGCTCTTTGACCTGTTGTCAGGCAAATCCCATTAATTTTCACCATAGCAGTTTCTAGGAATGATTATAATTGGCAAGAAACTTTCTTGTTATATTCTAAAAGAATGCACAGCCAGAAAGCAATGGATCGCAACTTAGCCCTTGGGACTTGACCTGTATGTAATTAAGAGGTCCGAATCCAATCTCTGCAGACACTCCTGAAGTCTGATTGGTCATGTGTTTGCTTAGTTGTCATGTCACTGTCCATTTACAATGAATACAGATCTTATACTCTTGTGAGTAAAATGGAATTAGGAATGACTGAAATGGACTCCTCGTAAGAGAAGAGTTAAAAAACAAGTCGTAAGTAGTCTGAGAACCCTTTGTCACTTACATAATCTTTGCCAAATTAATCTGAAGTTCTAAGCCACCAGTGCATCCTTCAATGCACATGCAGAAAATGGAAAGTTTTCTTTCCTGCTTTATCAATGGTTATTAGGACTGTGCGCAATTTTGCCGCTGGCTGTTTTGTTTCAACGCTGTTTCAACTCATTTCAAGCTCAAAACAGCAAAATTGAAATGAAATGAAGTGCCTCAAAACAGCCTCAAAATGAAATGAGGGCAGTCGAAACATTTTGAGTTTTGAATCTGAAGCTGGGCTTGACTGCAGGGAAACAGAAAGTAAGGAGGGGGAGGGGGAAGGGAGGAGAAGGACTACTTTGATATTGACTGTGAAGCTGGCCCGTGACTGTGATCCTTCCTTGAGGTCCCTTTCAATTCCTGTGTTCTGAGGGAGGGATGGAAAAACAGCATAAAAAGCAGCATTGTTTGAACTGAGCTGCTTTCTGCCTTGGGGTCAGTTACTGAGCTGTCTTCCAGCAGCTCAGCAGTGTCACACAACAAAGGTTACCATTCATTTCCTACTTGCTAGCCTAGCAAGTGGGATTCAGCAATACCTTTCGCTTTCTTTCTTTATCCTTTATTTAATTATTACATTCATTGATTCTTTTAATTTTATTCCTCCCCCAAAATCCTCTTTTTGTTTTTTTTAGTCTATTTTGATTCTTTTCAAATCTGTGCTTTCGTTCACAGTCTGCATTCCATTCACTGTGCAGGGAAACAGCATAATTATATTTCATATTATAATATAGAATTTATATAGGAATACATCCATAATAAAAAAATATAAATGTATTACATAAATACATACATACAAACATATATATATTACAAATACAATTATCTTATATACATAACTTACATAAATTAGATAACATTACAGAAGAAGAGAGAGATTTTCCAGCACACCAAGACAAAGACAAGACACTATGAAACACACCACGAAGTGTGCTGCAAAGGCAGCTGGCAAGCATTCAGGGAGGGACAGAAGAAGGGGTAGAGGGAGAGCTACAAGTCCCCTCCCCCCACCAAACTGAGATGCAGCCTCTTTGTTATAGCAAGCAGGCATGAAGCTTCTACTAGTTCTATAGGCAGGAAGGAGAGGGGAGCAGTGCCAGTGCCACTGCCTATTCCTGAGTCTGTATCCCCTCCAAGAGCACCAGCCATAACGCCCCCCCCACCACCATGACAACAAGCAGAAGCAGCTGCACCAGCATGACAGTCTCCTCCACTTCCATTTCACTTCCAATGCAGAGCCTTCCAGTGCCAGAGGAAAAGCTTGATCTGGATCTGAATGCCATAGCAAGGGAAATTCTGGGGAAGGAGGTGGAATCATCTGAGTTTGTGCTCCACACCTGTCAAGTTTTCCTTAGACCCAGGTCTCCTTTCCCAGAAGGCACTTCAGAGGAGGCTGAGGTAGAGGCTGTGGAGGCAAGTGGCTCAGCTGAGTCCACTCCTCCTATTGCTGTGTCTCTGCCTGCTGAGGAGGGGGAAATTGCAGCATCCACACATGCACCTGCACCCCAGAAGTGAGAGAGTAGTGTGGTATGGGATCATTTTGAGCTGGCAGATGATCCCTCATATCCTATCTGCCTGCAGTACTGAGCCAAAACCAGCTGGAGCAAGGGAACAAAACATGTGAGCACGACGGAGATACTGATGCATCTCTGCAGGCACCACCCCTTTGCCCTTGCTCCTCCTCAGCCTGGCACCAGTAGAAGCATGCCCAAAGGGAAGTCCCCATCTCACTCCAAAGCCCCTGTCCCCACAAAGGAGGCCAGTGATCCTGGAACAGTGGGGGAAAGGCAGACAGAAAGGGGGTTGCACGGGTGAGCAAAATCACCCAGAGCATTGGAGAGATGCTTGCTGTGGATGGACAGCCCTTCTCCTTAGTTGAGCGGCCAGGGTTCAGGTGGCTCATGGTGCTCATGGCCCCATCCTACCAAGTGCCTGCATACACCACCTTCAGCAGGACGGTGGTGTCCTCCTTGTATGAGGCATGCAGGGAGTATTGAGGAAGGAGGTGCACAAGGCAGGTCTACAGGTGGCCTTACACTTCACTTCAGACATCTGGAGCAGCCAGGGTGGAGATCACACCTACCTCTCCCTCACAGGGCACTGGTGCAACCAGTCAGGCTATTGGTGGGCTCTCCTTCAAGCTGAGATGATGGATGAGTTTCACATGGCAACAGAGATCATGGGGGCCATGAACTGCTTGTTGCAGGGGTGGCTCATTGGGCAGGGTGAGCTTACCTGTGGGTTCATGGTCACTGACAGTGGGGCCAATATGGCCAACTTTGTCTGCCAGTGCCATGTCTTTAGACCAACACCCCTAGCACCTGTCCCAGTTCAGCTGACTGGAAGGATGCAGGGCCCTGCCTGGGCAGATCTAAGCCCTAGGCCTGGGACTAGCATGGAGAGTTCTCTGGCAATTGCTGGAGAAGAAGCTCCTGCAGGAAAGGAAAGAGAGGCTCTGTCACAGTTTGGCTGCCTGAGATACTGCTGGTGCTACTGTGCTGCTTACTAAGTTATAACTTATTACCTGTTGTTATTTAAACTGGTGGACCAGCTGAGGCTTTAGGGGAGGAGGAGGCCTCATTGGGGCACACTATCATGTCATGTAGAGGCCCCAGCACTAGTTAGAGCATGCCTTAATACACACACACACAAGTCACACATGTCATGAGCTTTGCTTGTCAGCAGCTTGAGGTTCAGTTTCCCAGAAACCCCTACACTTATCTCCTTGAAACTTGGCAGGTTTTGTGGTGTCAGCAGGAGCTACCATACCCGATGTGTTCATTCAAAACTACTAAAAAATGACAAAGTTATAGGCAGTTTTGTGATTCTCCATTATAGCCTATGGGTGAAACTTCGAAACAGACTCGAAACAGCGAAACAGTTTTGTCAGCGTGACTGTTTTGGGTACCGTGGGCTCCCCTTGTTCTCACCTGCTACAACTTTGATCTTGTTAAGAAAATGGGGAGGAAAGCAATGATATGATAATTAGTACCCATGGAAGGACCATGCTTGGTCTATTTTATAACCTCGGTGCTTTTTATTCTTTCTTATTTTACAGGAAACCAGTTGGGAGGCATCCGCTCATCAGGATTGTCCCTGGAGTCATCTTCCCACTCTGAGGAGGACCCCCAACCCCTCAACAGGGTTGGTAAGGGTGACAGTGTGCTTCACTAGTTTGAGATGCTGTTGACTATTCAGTGTTCACAGGGTCCCCTCCGTGTCCTTTGCCCTGCAAAAAATGGGGATCTCCAGGCTTCTCAGTCTTATCTGAGTCCTAGCCCACTTATCTTAGTCAAAAGGAAGAAACAGAAAAGAAAAGAAAAGTTTTCCTTTGTTCTGCTCCCACTGGGAGCTTCCCACCATTAATTATTCTATTAGCAGCTTGTTACAGCCACCGCCTGAGTCTTTCTCCAGCAGAGCCAGCATGCAGGCTCTGCAGCTCTCCTGTGGTCAGGGCTTGCCTTCTCGGCCCTCGGTGTCCCTCTTTCCTCAGCCTCCTGGAGTCACCCAGACTCTTCAGGGGTCTGGGCAGGGGTCGTCCCCCCCACTGCCCCTCCGGCTCGACATAGCCTCCCCGATCCTTAATGCCGGCCACAACTCCAGCTCGCGGCATGGCTGCACTTCTCCCTGCACTCACTGCCATTCCTGTAGACTCAAGGTAAGACAAGGCGAGGTCTAGGTTTCGAGATCCCTCTGCTGCTTCTGATCCTGCACCGGGGTCCCTCTTCCCAGATCCTTCTCTCTGGAGGTTCTCTCTCACAGCTCCTCTCTCTCTCTTTCTCTGTGGTGCCCAAAGGCAATCAGTCCATGCCTCACCACTCTTTTTATGTCCATTTTGGCGGGCTAATCACCTAAACTTGCCTTAGGTGTGTAATTTCCCCCACCAGACAGGGTTCGTGGTCGGGTCAGTCTAGCCCCATCTTTCCTAAGTAACAGGGCTCCTGTCAGAGTCCCTGTTACAAGTTTCAACAAAATGAAACTGAACAGTGCTTCAAAATGAAACAAAACTTGAAATGAAGTACTATCTCATCAAAATAGTGAAATGGATGTTAAAACGAAATGGTGCTGTTTCGCACAACCCTAAAGTTATGTGGTATTTTTTAGCAAACTAGATGGTCTTCCTACTCTATGGATGGCAGTTACACTATTTATAAAACAATACTGATCATTTATAGACACTGAAATTGAATCAGAAGAAAAAAAAGTTTAATATGGCCAGAAAAAGAAAGGAAACTACATAGGAACAGAAAATTTAGGATGAGGCTTGTAGGGCTGGGCTTAGACAATGAATTCTAATTATAAACAGGCATTTATAACTAGCTCTTGTTAATATGAAATAGGCTCAATCTGATTCTAATTTAGGCCTGTCTATAATAGCAATGCATTAAACTGACCAAACCAAAGCATCCACCCCTGAAATTAAGTTATTTGAACTAACAGTTTAGCCTTGGTTTAAATGAGCTTCATGCAGCAGTTCACATTAACCATCTTTAATCAGCACATTAACTGAATCATCATCTATCCAGCCTTGAAGAGACAAAAAAAACTGAGAAGTCTGATTGCTATAAGAGATTAAGGGCATGTCCACAATGTTCCTATTTTCTCACTGAGGGACATTTCTGAGAATGTCCCATATGTCCACTCCCATTTCCAAGGTACTAAATATAGAAATGCAGCAGTACAGCTGTCCTGGGGAGCATCCTTCCCTGACTGCTTTCAGTATCTCTGTCTGCAGCATGTCTAAGAACACTTGCAAAGGGCAGCCCCAGCATTGTATTTCTGGGTTTAGCACAAAAAAGCAGCATCAGGGATGTAATGGAAATACACCTTGCCCTTAAAAAAGAATGACTCGCATAAGCATTCCATTGATTTAACATGTTAAGTGCTTGAAGGATTAGACCATGAATGAACACCCAGTTGCTCTTTCTTCAGGCCTATACAGGTTTTAGGGAGGAATTGTCAGAGTAAAGGTGAAAAACAACAGAGCTCCACATTTGAGGCCAAATTTGTAACAGGCTTATACACCCCTGTTTTCATGCCAACACACTCATTTCATGAGCACATATAAGTTAGGATGCATAGAGTGAGCAATCAGGAAATGTTGCGCTTGCAAATTGTCTCACACATTAAAACAGCAAGTGTCATGGAAAAGATGAGAAAATCTTCCCATAAATCCTATTTGAAATTTGGGGGACAAGACCAGATAACACATGAACTGATTGGGTAAATCCTGCTGTATTTTTATCTAATTGTCTGTCTAGCCTTATGTATGGAATTCCTAATTCGTATAGTAAAATTGTTTACTTGGGTAAAATTATATAGTGAATTTGTTTAATTGGGTAAAGTAAACAGGGTTTGGCCTTTAGTTTAGTTTAGCTTAGCTTCTATAATAGTTAAAATATTAAAGACTTTAATATGATTCAGCAGCCAGCACTAAGAAGCCAGGAAAATGTGTGGAAATTGAGCCAAAAATATCATTTGTGACAATTTATATGATAAATGTAGTGTCTTTCCTGCAGGAGAATATCATGGTATAGAGTAAGAATTCTCAGATTTCTTCCCTTCTCAGATTTATAGATTTATAGATGTTAGGGTTGGAAGGGACCTCAATAGCTCATCGAGTCCGACACCCTACATAGGCAGGAAAGAGTACTGGGTTCAGATGACCCTAGCCAGATGCCTATCTAACCGCCTCTTGAAGACCCCCAGGGTAGAAGAGAGCACCACCTCCCTTGGGAGCCCATTCCAGATTTTGGCCACTGTGAAGAAGGTCTTCCTAATGTCCAGTCTAAATCTGCTGTCTGCTAGCTTATGGCCATTATTTCTTGTAACCCCCAGGGGCGCCTTGGTGAGTAGAGCCTCACCAATTCCCTTCTGTGCCCACATGATGAATTTATAGGCAGCCACAAGATCGCCTCTCAACCTTCTCTTGCAGATGCTGAAGAGGTCCAGGTGCCCTAGTGTCTCCTCGTAGGGCTTGGCCTGCAAGCCCTTAACCATACAAGTGGCCCTTCTCTGGACCCTCTCCAGGTTATCCACATCCCTCTTGAAGTGTGGTGCCTGAAACTGGATTCAGTATTCCAACTGTGATCTAACTAGTGCCCAATAGAGGGGAAGTATCACCTCCTTGGTTCTGTTTGTCATGCATCTACTGATGAATGATAAAGTGCAGTTAGCTTTGCTGATGACTTCGTCACACTGACGACTCATGTTCATCGTGGAGTCCACTAGGACTCCAAAATCCCTTTCTGCTTCTGTGCTTCTGAGCAGGTCATTTCCTAGGCAGTAGGTGTGCTGGACATTTTTCCTCCCTAGATGCAACACTTTGCATTTCTCCTTGTTAAATCACATTCTGTTGTTTTTTGCCCATTTGTCCAACCTGTCCAGGTCTGCCTGTAGTTGTTCCCTGCCCTCCGGTGTGTCCACTTCTCCCCACAGTTTTGTATCATCTGTAGACTTGGACAGAGTACACTTCACTCCCTCGTCCAAGTCCCTGATGAAGACATTGATGAGTATCGGTCCAAGGACCGAGCCCTGTGGGACCCCACTGCCCATGTCCTTCCAGGTCGATACTGACCCGTCCACCACCACTCTCTGGGTACAACCCTCTAGCCAATTTGCCACCCACCGGACTGTGTAATCATCCAAGTCACAGCGTCTTAATTTGTTCACCAGTATGGGGTGGGATACCATATTGAATGCCTTCCTGAAGTCTAAGTAAACGATATCTAGCCCTACTCCTGCATCCAGGTGTTTTGTAACCTGGTCATAAAAAGAGACTAGATTAGTCAGGCATGATCTACCTGCTACAAACCCGTGCTGGTTTCCCCTCAGCATAATTTTTCCTGCTGGGCTCTCACATATATGAGCCTTAATGATCTTTTCAAAGACTTTACTAAGGATGGACCTGTAGTTGCTTGGATCCTCCTTCCTCCCCTTCTTGAAAATAGGGACCACACTGGCCCTTTTCCAGTCCTCCAGGACTTGGCCCGTGCACCACAAATGCTCAAATATTCTTGTCAGTGGCTGTTCAATGACATCAGCCAGTGTCTTCAGTACCCTCGGATAGAGCTCATCCGGTCCGGCCGACGTAAATGCATCCAGTCCTTCCAAGTGATTCTGCACTATCTCACGGTCAACGCTTGGTAGTCTGGTGCCCTGCTGTTGTCTCTCTATGATCCCATTGTGAGACTTGTCTTGCCCCTCGTTTAGGAACACTGAGGCAAAGAACTCATTGAGGAGTTCAACCTTGTCCCCCTGTCTGTCACCAATTGCTTTTGCCCATTCAGTAGTAGTCCTATACCACCCTGAGCCTTCCTTTTATTCCCCATATATCTGAAAAACAATGTTTTGTTATCCTTAACTTTATTCATCTAATTCTTTTTCAGAATTCTCACTCTACAGGTTGCTCACCAGAACTGTACATTTTCTCTGAGGATTCAAAAATCATGTGAGTACTGCAATACTTATATGAAAGTACTTGGTCAAACAACATAGTGCTGTTTTGACCTCAGATTCAGTAACATGAGAACATTTAGCTGCCCCCCTTTAAAACTTTAAGTCCACTTGTTTGTAATGTACATTTTGTGACCACATGTTCGTATGAAGCCCTTCTACTGAAAATTTTAAAAGCTAATCATAAAAATGGCATAGGCACTGATGCAGCATATTTAAAATCAAGATGATTATTTGTGGACATGTTTTGGAGAGTTCAATCAGCTTTGGGTATGGACAATTTAGCCCACAGTGGCAGCCTGCCTTGCCCCAGGCAGACCTCTTTTCCCCTCCCTTTCTGTAAACAACAGAAATACTCAATGTGCATGCTGGATAGACACAGCAAAGATTCTGGTTGTTAAAGTGAGGATTTGTACTGGGGGATATTGGAAATTCCAGATAATAGAGTATTCCAGTTAGTTAAATGCTGGTTAACACAGCATTTATTGTATACGTAACGCGTGATGGGGGCTTAAGGTTCAGCTCAACTGAGTCCTCTGTATTGTGTATTTTTAAAGGAAATTGTAATTTTTGTTAATTAAAGAGGTCAGGATTACTTGCCATGATCTGTTCTCCCTAAGTTTACCTATTGAACAATTCAATGAAAAAACCCCACTCATTAAGATGTTTCAGTTGGTCTCATGGGATAAGTCTCTCCAACAACATACAGAGGGCGCATAACTAGAAACAACTAGGACTGGGAACAAACTCCCCACTGGGGTAGATGGGAGTATTCGTTCTTGTACAGAAATTTTCTAAAAAAACTTTGGCAGACCCTCGTTCTCATCCTTAATAGACATTGGTTTAAGGCCTGAAACATGAGACTTCATATTCCTTCAACTGTCAGCCTAGTAAGGACTCTTCAATAACAGGCGTAGTATATGCATAGTACAAGATCTTACACAATACTGGGAAGCATCTGGCAGTGGCTACTGACAGAGGCAAGAGACTGAATGAAATGGTTCCTGGGTCTGATCCAGTACAGAAATTCTTCTGTACCCAAACATGTGTCCCTCCATGAAGGGTTCCAAGCCAGATCCAATGTTTCAAGGTTAACTGGCATTTTTTTATTCATGCAGAGAAAGAAGAGATCTGCATATTTATTTTGAAGTAGACAAGCATTTAATTTCAGATACTCATGTCTCAAAAAATGACTGAGGGTATTTTTCTGAAATGTGAATGAGAAAAGCAAAAAAAAAAAAAAAAAAAAAAGAAAGAAAGAAACAACCAGCAGCTTAGGGCACAGGCAAAAGATGGGAAGTTTTATTCTGATAGAAAGTGTTATGAATTACTGAAAGTGGGATGTTCTAATGACGACTGTTTTGCAACTTTATTTATAGTTATCAGGTTTCCATTCCAAAACGTAGCCTTAAGTCATTGCTATGTTAAAATATTACCTAAAGTTTAAAACACTGCAAATTGCCACAACACTAATAAATACCAAATTGCCCTGCACCTGGCTCTGGTCATTCATACCCCTGTAAATTGTATCACCTAACTATGCTCTTTTGGTACCCTTGTATACCCATGTCCAATTCACTTTTTAAATGGGCATGGCCAGTGGGGGAGAACTGGCCCAGATACATTGGGTCAGTTTGCATCAAGCTAGAACATAACAAGACCTCTCCCGTACCAAGCTAATGCAGGATTTCCCAGACCTGAATTCAAGGCAGAGGCAGAACAGACCCCATGCAATTGCCACTCTGTGCATAGTGTGGAAAGTCTTGATTGTGCCCACTAACCTGCTGGAGTAGAGGACTAATGTAATGTGTGGAAGGGAAGTTTGCAGGCTGCATCTAATATGGGGCTGCAGTAAATGAATCCTTCCCATAGCAATTTGGGAACAGAGGAGAAACTGTGATGGAGTCCGTTCCTCCTTTGGGCTCTTCTTGGACAGTGCATCCTTAGCGAGGACTGTGTTGAAAGGTACATCCCGACCCTTTGTTAACACACTGTTGCTCTAAATATTGTTATACAAGTGTTTGCCCATTCTGAACAATGATTTCCCCTGTGCTGTACATTAGAACAGATCCTGGCATTTACTTACTTGTTTCTTAGTTACTTCAGCTGTTTGGAGAAGCATGCTAGAAATGTAAACATGTATTGATTTCTACTTAACACGATCTGTCAATTCAGCATCAGTACATTAGTGCCTGTGCATGTTTGTAATTTTTATTCACACATGGCAGGCAGTTATAGATGATGGAGATTTTTTTTAAATGCAACATTTGCTTGTCAGAAAATTATACTTGATTGATTTTTTTTTTTTTTATAGGAAGGATTGCTTTTGACAAGTTTCCCATTTTTAAATAGGCTCAAATGTATCAAAATGGAAAGTTCCATTTTTGCATTCAAAAAGAATTTTTGTTCAGCAACTTAAGAATGTAATTTCTTTCTTCTTTCATGTCCTTGGTGGCAAGGTATTTAGCAGAATTTTCAGATTGATTGTAATCTGACATGAGTACTTCTGGTATGGCCTCAGACTTGTAACCTCTGGGCTGTCAAGTGTGCACCTTAGCACCTGACCTACCCCAACCCCCAAACCTGTTGTAAAAAAAGTTAAATATAGAAATAAATCAAAACTGAAACAGAACTTTAAAAAAAATGTATTTGGCTCATGAAAATTTCTCAGGTATGGATCTTTCACTTCCCTCCCAACTCCCTGTGCTGCAGGCAGGAGGCAAGTGGCCTGGACCAGCCTGTGTGCTGGCTTCAGAGCCAGTCTGGATCGGGCCCCAGGCTGTCTATGCATAGAGTGCCGGTCTGGCAAGGCACTGTGTGGAGTGCCTGTAGTGATGGGTCTAGCCTGTGTGCTACAGGCAGTACAAGCCCCAGAGAAGTGCTGGCACATGCAGCATGCAGCACATGGGCTAGACTCAGTGCCACAGATGCTGTATGCAACAGGGCTGTGGGGGGCTGCATGGAACTGGCACCACATGCAGAACCCTGCCACATTCATGGGCCTGTCTGGACCTGCCCCAGAGCCAGCACATCAGGTTGGCCTGGCACAGATGCCACATGCACTGCATGTCACAAACCAACCCCGTGCTGTGAGCTGTCCACATATCAGACCAACTGCATGTGCCAGACTGTTCCAAGACTCGTGGGTTGGATCATGAGAGTCAGATCTGGCCTGTGGGCAACGTTTGACACCACTGCTCTATATCAGCATGGGCATCTGGGTTTGTTTGCTGTGAACTTAGACTAATGGACAGTAGTCGATGGATTGTCTGAGCAGTTCTGTGGCTATTAGTATATGTTGACCTTTAGGTTAAGACTGAATACTTTTAGCTTCCATTGTAATAGTTTTAGTAGGCTTTAGGCTGTGTTAAGTTTAGTTTAGGCCAAGATAGCATAAAGTGAGTGCGACAACTGTAGGTGTTACAGGGCTTGCTGCCACTGCCCTGAGCTTGTTTTTCAAAGCCAAGGTCCACCCTGTCACCGCCTGTAGGATCATCTGGTCTGCGAGGAAGCTGGTCTTCTGTTTCTTGCCTCCCATGACTTTGATGATATTATATTGCTAGGAGGCAATGCCCAGGGTGAACCTACCAGGTCCCAATCCCAGTTTTCTTCTATGGAGCTCCAAACCTCCCCTTTACCACACCCTAGCCTCTCCAGATGGCACTCGTAGTTGTCTGTAACCCCATCTTAATGCTGCCTGTTGGTCTACTGTTCTACCCTCAGCCACTAGGGTGACCGTCAGCTTTAGTTGGGTGCACACCCTTCCAGAAGCTGGCCTTGGCCTGCACTCAAATATCCAAAAAAAAAAAAGTAAAACCCAACTGCTCTTAGTCTCTTTGTCAGACTCAGTCCATGTCCCCTTCACCTGGGGTCAGGCTCTCATGTCCAAATCACAACAACAACAACAAAAATCAGGTAATCCAGTCACTGCTCTGCACAGGCCTGCCCCAGCCTACTCATGAGCATTCACAGTCCCAGTAGGATCTCTCCCACGTGCAGCGAGGCTGTAACCTGAAAACAACAATTCTTCTGGCCTCTCCCCC